>NW_024581093.1:7913934-7945144 GCF_017639235.1 Corvus kubaryi | reverse complement strand
GGGCCTCTGCCTTCCTTAGCAGACACCTGTCTTTCAAAACCGAGACAATGACTTACATTCATATGCATATGCAAGTAATGTGACATTTTGCTTCTATATCAAATTAATATTTTAAAGGATACTGAAGAAATGGTGGAACAAGGGTAAAAATCAGATTATATAATTAGATTTGCCTTTGGCATTCTCATTACTTAAATTTAAAAATACTTTCCTCTTCTATTGGTCTGTATAATTTAAGAATAATTCTTTAAAGAATAGAAGCCAAGGTACAAGGAAAATTTAGAAATAGATTCCATTTAATAAAATCTTACCAGATCAAAGCTACCCTAGGCTTAATTTGAAATTCATATGTTTAAAACCACAGAATGGAAACTTTAGTTATACTGAAAGCCATGTCCTGCATATAGCCTTTCCCTTTTGGAAACTGGAACCACAGTCTTGCTCTTTATTTACTGAACTTTCTCTGTACTTGCTCATCACTGAAGTCTGTAATTACAGACTCTCTGCATAGTTCCAGGCCAAAAGGCAGAACTATTTATGAACCTTTGTAGCAGCAGAGGTAAAATAGGGGTACTAATAGGAATTCAAGGCATGTGTTAACATTCAGGATCTTAAGCAGAATTCTTTAGGCAAACAAGAAGGCAAACAAGAATGAACGGCAAATACTATGTATATTAGTCCTAGACGAACATATGCAGCTGAATAAAATGAGCTGTCATTCATTCACTTCTATTTTTTTCATTTTCATTTCCAAATGGGCACCTAGTTAGAAAAGGATCCTGTTCCCTTAGCTTCCTTATGATTTGCCAAAACTAGAAAACTTGCTTGAGGTGTTTTCATAAAGAGAAGTGTAGTTTAATTTTTTCACTGGTGTTTAGTTTGGAAGGATCAGTGAGTAAACGACACATATTTGCACATTTATCAACATGGGGAAAGAGTCTGGACTATTTCTTAAGGATGATGTTGTAGCTATGCTGATGTAGGGATTAAGAAAGAATTATTTTATAGTCTAAAAACTGCATGAACAAACAGAACTTCAGCAAATAGAAAATTGTCACCAAAATATAAAGTCAATCTGGTACATGCTAACTAAAATCAGACATATTTAACTTTTTGTTTTGCCTTCTAAACCACAGTGATTACCTATTCTTACCACAACTCTTTCCCAGTTTACTACTTATTACAACACACTGTCTGTTAGTGTAATATTAACATTATTACAGTAATATTTTATTGATGCATGTCTGTGTGTGGAACAGAATCTACTGGTTAACCATCATTATGATCCTTCAGCTTTTTATGGCTTAGCAAGCAATGTGTGCTCACAAGCCTAATCATTTAATCTCATTTATTCTTCCAAGGATCTTATTGTTAGTTAGAGATTGATTTGTTAATTCTAAATTTAATTGAAATTTAGAAGATTTATATAGTGCTTGCATGTCAATTGTAACATTAACTCTTCTTTCACCAAATTCTCCTATTGGTACCACATGTCTTTTTTTAGGTGGTCATCTCAGACATTTAACATAAAAATAATTGGGAAATTCTACATGGCTGGAGTAGTATATACCAGCTTTTGTAACTATAAAAGACCCCAAGGAAATGCAAGTGAACAGTTCTACATATTTTCCATGAACAAGCAAGATAAAATAAGTGAAATAACTGTAACTATGAAAACATACTACTATCACTGGAATTCCAAGAACAGCATAAGTAACCTACATTCCTTTTTTCTCCATTCCACACGAGTTCTCTTGATAATCGTCCTTCCATCTAGAGATGAAATGTCAAAGGAGTACAGAACACACATACATAAGAATCATCAAAATCAAAATGAAGAATGTACAGTCACAGTAACCACACTTCTCTGTTTTTCAGACCACCCTTGATCTCATGAAGTTAGAAAATGAAATGTCATTATGTGCCTTAAACAGAGCTTTTAATTCCACGTGTTCTCCAGAAGAGGAACTGTGTTAGGTGGATTTGAGTATTGCTCTTTCTACATGAACAAAAGCAGTCCTCTTCATTCTTCCTGTTCTATTTAAGTAGTTTCCTTGCTGGTTCTGATGACAGTCATGTAATCACCTAATTCACACGTACTGTAAAATCTGGCTAATAAGTGGCAAGATTTATTTTCATATAACTGACTACATATTTAATGTGCAAATCTAGATGCTAAATATTCAACATCTTAACTCTTACTTAACTTTTCCGATTTGCTCAGTTGAATCCCCTTAGAAATGGAGATCATATTAGTTGAATATTTTAGACTTTGAATATAATGCTTGAATGTCACCTAAAATTAAATTATTTGAAATTTTAAAGAAAAAATATCTGTGCTTATCACTGTAACTGCCGGTGCAGAGAGGACCCATTTCTAACACTGGGATGCACAATAAAGAAAAAAAAAACAAACAAAAAAACATCCACATGCATTAAAAAAACGCAGTTTAAATCAGCCATCTAAGCCAGGGCTTAGAAAGGGGCACTAGGATACAATATACTGTTGCATTTTATACTCTACTGCAGTGAAATGAAATTTTAAAAATGAGCTGGAGGTTAAAAACTTCTCTAAAACACAAGGCTATAGACAACCCTGGAATTATGATATAGGCTAGTAATTTATTTTTGTTTAAAAAGAATCTTATAAGTTCAAGATAACAATGACTACATGTAAAGAAAGAACACCAAGTGACTGAACAGGATGTTTTAGCACAGAGTTACAATTAAGTTCTCTTTTCTTTATCTGATCATCTCTGTAATATGCAAGGAAACACCACCAGGCATAGATTAGTGTCACACTCCTGAAGCTGTAGGTAACTTGAAGAGATATTCCATAATCCTTTACTCATTGTAGAGGATCCCAGCTTCAGAGGGGCTCATGGGAACACTATATTTAGCACATAATAAGGAGAGAGGCTTTGGGTGAAACAAGTATGTAGGGAGAGGGAAGGTTGTAAATGATCAAATGTTTCAAGAATTATGACTGTTACTAGATGACTGCACAGTTAAACATGCTACATGTTTTATAAAGGGAGGTGATTATGGAAGAAACCGATATTAAAACAGAACGCTGAAATCAGTTTAAAGAACTCAAGAACTGTCATCTCTTGACAGGTTTATACCATAATATTCATAAAGTATCTATAAAGATAGATTCTTCAAAACCTTGCCAAATATTTAACCACAGCATTCTGCTACTAACAAACAAACAAACTAGATAAATGCTAGCTTGGGTAGGCTTAAAAATGCTGCAATATAATAAATCTATCCATTAATTAATCTCTTACAGAGTGTTGATACTTTGATATGCTTCTGAGGAAGAAGGCTCAGAATATAAAACAGTTTTTCATATGATACTTTATGTCAGACCTGATGGCAAAATAATTGCAAAATTTTGACTTGCTAAAGTCCTCACTATATTTTCTCTTACTCTTGATCTTTTGTAAAGCTTCCACTTAAAATTATTTGTAATAAACAGAAAAAGAATCCCCTTCAAGCAGCACTAAATTGGGTATGTCTACATAACATAATAAAAGTAAAAATCAACATTCCAACTTGAATATATGTTGTGCATCTCTTTGTTACTGGTAAAGTACACCTTACCTTTATCTTTGACAATTATGTGCATCATCTTAAACATTATTTTCTCTGAGAATTTCTGCTCCTTGTAAAACTGCAAAAAATAGAAAAAAAAATGGACACATTCTACTTTCTTAAGGTCATAATATAAATTGTCCCCCCTGTTACTATAGAAACAGAGTGAATTTCATCATTTTAATGCATGCAGTGATAATTGTTCTTCTTTCAGTCTATGGCTAGGTAGTTAATGGTGCCAGTTGCTGTTAGCACAGACACAGACTATTGTCATCTAAGCACAAAGCTGCTGTCTCCTGTTCTGTCACTGTGAGCTTTCCTAACCATCAGCAATTCATAAGGGAACATTCAGGCAGAATGAAGAGCTGTTCACAGGCCTCTGTTCCGTGGCTGAAACAGAATTCCCTGCAGGAATTATGTTTTCAAATGAGAACCAAATAAATATGACACAGCACAGAGTGCTTCTTCAGATTGTCCTGTCACGTCATTGCAGAAAAACTGTCTTCTGAGTAGTAGTTTATGAAATTTGCATTGTATTGAGAAAATCTTCAGCTGACATCCTATCTATAGAGCAAGCTTTCACTTGGCAGATACCATGAGCTTACAACACACATCTCTGTGTAACTGTGTATTTTAACCTTGAGATTATAAACAGATCAATGTGTGTACTAAGTAAATGTAAATACTGCAGTTCTGGGAGATCGCACTTATTCCACGGGTGACCAAATTTAGGCTCATTTAGAATACACAAGTGGGAAGTACAACCACTATCCAAATTCCAGCATTATCCGATCTCAATCCAAAACTTGGTTGCATCAGTTTTAAAAGAGATGCACTCCAAAATAAGCAGATAATGGTCCCACAGAACACCGTGATATCTAGAAACCACCGGTGGTTTGGGACGCCGTCTTTCCTAGCACACAGACACACACAGAGCTAGCACTGAGATGCTCCAGTCCCTTACACAGGACACAGTAGCTCCATCTCCCTCTTGCAGTGGCAGCCCAGAACAGGACACAGCACTCCAGGTGCTGCCCAGCAGCGCTGCCCAGAGGGGAAGGATCCCCGCCCTGGGCCTGCTGGCAACACTCCTAAGCAGCCCCGGGTGCCCTTAGCCCTCTTTGCCGCAAGGGCACATTCCCAGCTCATTGTCAACTCATTACCACTGTGCCAGCCAGCAGTATTCCCTGACCCTTTTTTGCCAATCTGCTTTCCGGCCAGTCAGCCCTCAGCACGGACTGGTGCCTTAGTCCATGTACAAATAATATGGAATAACCATCATAAGTGTTACTAAAACTACTGTTATCACTTTTACTCAGGTTTGACTTAAAACATGAAATATTTATTCCCAATCAGTTATTCTCAATTCATGTTAATTTGGCTATAATTAATGGAAGTTATGGGGAATATTATCTCCTTATAAGAGATGCAGCTAATGTGTAGTTTAAATATTAATGAGCTTATTCTTTATAAGGATAACTGCAATGCCTAATATAGATTAGTCAAGCAGACAGATGCTTTTCTTAAAATTGAGGTGCTTCAAATCAGTAGGGTTACAGGTTAACTATAAAACACTGTTTTCTGTACTTAGCCTTCCTCGCTCAACAGCATGAAATACATAAATTGTACACAGGATTGTATTTCCCTCTGACATACCTCTGTGCAATTTGGTTCTGAAAGTCTTTCAGAAACCAATACTATATGAAAAGCAATTGGCTTTTCTTGTCAATTTGCCCAGTCTAGAACTGACAAAAATACTGTAATGAATTAGAGCAGTGTATCATCAAAAATAGACATTTATGCAAAGTACTAAGGAAACTGAATTATGACTGGAATTTTACTTGGAAAGGTCTGTTTAGAGGTCCCATCTGTGAACACAGAAAATTGTAACAGACAACATGTTGATGGTTGTATAATTTGTGAATACCAATAATGACATTAGCTGTTGCTGGACAGCTAAAACCACCAAGCCATATAACTCCTATACAGTTCTTTTATTAATTATTTCTCCTCAGATCCTAAGAATTGTAACATACAGATTTGTATTCATGAGATTTTATGCAGTGTATCCCTGCATGTCTCTGACTCCTGAGGTTTTCCCAATTCCCCTGGGAATCATCTCACTGTTATTCATACGTATGTACATACATACCCTACTTATTTTGTATTTAGGTCACATCAGCTGTGCACACACAGCAGCACCAAACAGGTCACCATATGTCCAAAAATTTCACATATATTTGTTATATATGTACATTCTGAAATGCATTTCGTTTACTACAGTGAGCAAATACATTTGTTCAGAAAAACAGTAACCACAATTAGAATTTTGGCAATATATCAGCCACACAGCAAACTCAGTCTTTTGAAGAAACATCAGGGTTACTGCATGAGTGCTCCATAGTGCACATACACATACAACTTCCTCACAAATCTCAGGCAAATATGACAGCCCTGTGTTTTCTGAAGAGTCTATTTTTTGGCAGACAGCCAGGCTGAAAAGATTCTGCTGGAGCCCTATAAGCCATATTTGGTAATAACTCACTTCCTAACAAGCATATATAAAACTACATGAGAGGAGAAACAAGGTTCTGATTCTCACCCATTTGACAAGAGCCCAGTGCAAAGAAAACCAACAGTGTTCTCTGCTAATGTGGCTTGCTGCAGAAAGTTGGAAATGGCTGTGACCATGACTCCTGCCCTTCAGGCCCTGGCCCATTTGCCCACAGCCTGGCTCATTTGCTCAGGACAGGCATTGAGCTAGAACTCGGAACAGAAACAAAGTGTGATCAGTGAAGTTGACTTTTTTTTTAACAAACGTTTGCTTTGAGCAAGTATAGCTAAAATAAATAGACCATAATAGGAAAAGAGTAATTTAGGCATATTTCAGTAGCCAACTTGACTCCCATAATACTTTGCTACAGACAATATTAAATACTTCACCTTCATTAATGATACTACAGTGTATCACAATATACTGTTTTCTAACCTGAACTGAACCAGAATGCACTGTGTGGCAGAAAGACAAATGAAAATTAAGTAAGAACAAATTACATACAGTGGTATAAAAAACAGCAGTACAATTCAAATTTGGGGAGCAATAGTCCAGCAAAAGTGGCATTCTTTTCATATTCCAAATATCAGGCAGTGAGATCAGTAAGCAAAACTGAAGCTTGTGAAAAACCTGTAACATTTCAAGACAAATCACCTATGCAATTGCAGCATTTTTTATGATGAACAATACAATCATACAAGGCTGAATGAACTCAAAGACAAACCAGTTGGAAAAAGTTCACTGCAAAATATGTCTACAGCTCATTTGTGAGCTACTTAGATGAGATTGCATCTTTTCTTCAGGGAAAGCCGGGGGAGAATCTCTGTCTGTGATCCAGGTCTTTTGGAAATCCAGACAGATTTTGCACACAGAATAAAATCGGCTTGCTTTCTTACAGGTGTCTTTTGTATGCAGCTCTTAATTTTCTTGATAGCTTTTGTGCTTTCATTGTATTTCCCTATACTTGGCATGGTGGGCAACACCACAACAAAAAGAAACATCTTTACATGTACCAAAATCTAGAGCTCCTGGTACACTTAATAGAACTTTTTGGACATTAATATGGAATACTTCCAGGCCATGGTCCCTTTACAGCTATTAGAGATGGGATTGAGACAGGAAATTACCTATTAACAACATTTTAATGTAGGCTGCCTTATTCAGCAAAGAAAATTTGGTCTGGGAAGAAACCTTTCCCCATCAGCTCTAAAAATTATTCAGGTAATATTCTGCCTGATCAAAAGACTGACCAATTTCCTGCTGACCACATCCTTCTCTGCTCTGACAGTGAATGCAATGAAATAAAAGACTGCAGGCACCTGCTGGAGTAAAAATATTTTTAGATTTTTAATCCCCTGGCTGGATACAGCCATATTAAATATAGATTACTTTTTATGACTAGAGATAAAATGGAATGAAAACAGGAAAATTGTCACTGAATAAAAAAGAAGTGTGGCAATGAAGGTATATCATGTACTGTAGATAATACAGTATAGAGAAAGCTAATGTATATGTTCATCATATGAATCAGAACAAGGAAGATCGTATTTCTGGTGTATATAATATAATATTAATAATTTTTAAATATATTATTACTCTAATTCCATGACTGAACCATTCTTGAATTTACACAGTCTTGTTTGAAAATGTCCTTTATACAAAATGAGATTCAAGACCTGCAACCTCCATTTACATAGTCATATCTTGGGACATAGAGAAAATGTAACAATTTTCCATTTAAAAAAAATTTAAAACTCAGTGATACTTGTACTTAATACACAAAACTTCAGTTCTTTTGGCTAGCCTTGCAAAACAAAACAGTCCCATTGTGATGAAGGATTCCAAATACAACTTAGTATTATAAATAGTATGACAAGCTGATCTTTCAACTAGGTTTTCACTGTACTGGTACAGTCAATGAATTGGAATTTTCCTGTTATAAATATGTTTACTTTCCATTGAGGTTTCAGGATATCTTCTTTTGTTGTGGATAAAATTTATATTTTCTAGAAATAAGTCTAGCTTTAATACAGAAGTACCAATCAAGCAAACCAGTCAAAGCTCTTTGTGTAGTTGGCCAGTCAAATGCCAAGAGTTAAGTGGGATGAAACTGTTCAGCTGCGGTGAGCAGTGAAGAAGTGACTGCTGGGAAGGACTACTGTGAAAATTGTTTGACTACACACTGAACAGTTTAGCAGTAAACAGAGAGAAAAAACATTAAATACTATGCTTTCAAATATTACCCCAAATTTATCCAATGTATTGCACGATTCATATAGCCAATTTTCCTGTCTGAAACAGAGTGCATATAGGATAGATTGGGGAAAATGAAGGTGTTCATGTTACCTTCAATGGAAGTAGCAATCCTTTCCTGTGAAAATGCTTCTTTGGCTATTCCAGAATCCAAATTTAGTGAGTTAATCTGAAAGCTTCCTTTCATTTATAAACTTAAATCCCTTTTTTGGTACATCTTAATGACATATATTAAAACCCAAGGGCAAAGAAAAAGGAAAAAAATCAGCTCCCTACTCTTTGTGCACATTTTTCTGTTCTGTTTACATAAATCAGTCATTTATAACAGGAAAAAAAGGAACTAACACTTTCACTTCCAACACAGGGGAATAACAAGGTGCCTAACTAGGCAGCCAGAGGGGTGGTAAAAACCCTGCATTTTTTTTTTAAACATTTTAAAACTTTTTTTAAAAAACATTCTTTGGGGGGGGGGGGGGTGGTTTGTCAAAGTGGTATAATTTTGTGGGTGATTTGGTCTGGTCTGTTTTTAATTTTAGTTTGGGGTTTTTTTTTTTCAGAACTAGCTCTTTTCTGAAAATGGCATGGCAGACATCTGAAACACAGATCAACTGAGAGACTGGAAAAATTCTTAGTGGACACAGCTCTGGCCAGAGTTTTCACAGAATAAACACTACCACTTAGCAGTGACTGAATTTAAGGGCTCTGCTCCAAAAATAATGCAGAACTCCAGTTTTGCCTATTGCATAGAAGGAAAAACATTGGAGTTCAACATCTTTCTGCTGATGAAAAAGGGTTATTTGGGTTGAAACGCCATATTAAAGTGTCTTGTTCATTTTTATAAAGTAAGAATCATTAAATAACACTGAAGCATCTATTACTGCACAGTGTTTAAAACATTTTGAACTCATAGTTCTATTTCTGGATACTTCTTTGTCCCTGTTTGAAATTTTGAAATTGTTCACAGCTCAAAGAGGAAACCGAAGGCAGCCTTTAAATAATTGTCTCTGCAGATGAAAGATAACTAAATTTTGAAGATCTAAGGAGTCAAGAAGAGCACAGTAAGCACACAAAGCCAGTTTGATTACAGAGGGTCAGACTAGCCTATGTTTCATCAAGTGTTATACATTCTATTTTAAAAATATCTTTAAACTTGTGGAAACTTTCAATACATTACAGCATGTAGAATTGAGAGCATAATCCTTCACCTCTGATATTGAGCTGCCTTTGCTGAATTCCTCTCTCAAAATGTCTTCTATGAAGACTTCATATTAGCTAAAACAGCGCATTCATAGAATTCTCATCTTTTCATCACTCTTCCTAAGAAACAGGTGTCAGCAAGCAACAATTACTTCTGTTTCCAATGGTCCCTGACCAATTCTGAGCTCATGATCCATTTTCCAACTTCTGTTATTTTATTCCTTCTCCTATTGTAAAATCATCTTCTACCAATGGGTGTCTGAAGGGAGGGTCATATGAAAACCTTACCAGTTATGAGAGACATAACTGTGTTCAGATTGGATGCTGATATAAACCAGCAGGAGTCAGTAGTCCGGCCGCGGCTCATTCCAGAGCTGAATTTGATACTTTGTGTTTATATTAATTGTTTCACTATTTGAAACAAATGTTTATTTAAAGCTGGTTGGGGTAAGAGCTGACACAGTGTGCCATTTATATCATCAGTGCCTTTGCCACTTCATCTCAGCAGGTTTTACTTTGAAGAAGCAAAAATAGCTTCATCAGACACTGAAAGAAAATCTTAACATTCTGGTTAATCAGCAGCAGTCTGTGAAGAAAACAGCAAAGTAATGAAATCTCCACTTCTGAATAATTGTACTTGGGAAGCAGTGAGATTCCAGCATAAATTAATTCTGAGCATCCAGCTCAGTTTTCAGCAGAATCAATCAGTCAAGCACAGAAACTAAATTCACAGCTCTCCACGGCATACTCTTTTTGGTATGATGCAGAAAGATTAAAAAATAAAATAATATTAAGGCACTAAATTATTTTTTTCCTACACAGGAGAACCATTATTTGTACAATAGAAATCAGTTACTGATGTGGGGAATTTTAATAACCTCATGTTCTCAATGTTTCAAATCCAAGTAGTGGATGTATTGGGAGGCACATTGAGGTATATGCCTCAGCATTCTAACTAAACATGATTTGCTACTGGAGAATTGTTAGTGAATCTATCATAACATCCTGCCCCCCAATCTTCTGTTGTTTTATGCCATGTGCAACCTTGCACAAAGTTCGTAAAAAACTCAACTATAAATTTTGAAGAGGAGTCCACATTAACCATGTTTCTCAGACTGAATTTATTATTCCAACAACTTTATAAAAGTGTAATGAAAAGAAAGCAACTAAAGTTCTATTTAAGATATACCATAAAACTTCGGGCCTTCAACACCTTGAGGTGACAGGGCAGGGAAAGAGGCAGGAAAAATGTTACCCACAATAGTATCTTGTACTGTCTCAAATACCCAGTCACAGAAAATGAGAATCAGGTAAATAGAACGTAAGTGGAAGACGTAAAAATGACATCTTAGGTTAGAACTGGGCTGTTACGAGTGAGCCAAATGTAGCTCTAAGATCATTCCACCTTAGCTAATCAGAATTTACAACTCGCTCCAATTCAGGTCTCTGAAGTGCCTGAAAATATCTTTTTGTAATTTTATTCCATTACTGCACACATCTGTCTCAAAGAAAAAGTGTCCTTAAATCCATGAATATAACATATGCTACTCATTCCATTCCTTTGGGTACTTGACCAGTCTTCCAGAGCCCAGTGAAATTTAAAAGCCATTAAAAAACCAGCAGAAATTCTAGACCAACTAGAGAGCTGATAAAGGACAAAATTTCTGTGGAAAAATATCCTTCTTGTGACTGGAATTAGCTAGAAAATGTCTCCATTACTCTGCTCTACTTCAGGGCAAATGCCTAAATCTTTAAAATCCCTTAAAAAGTTTGAGTAATTGAACACCTGTAATTCTGAGAAACTTTTCTGAGGACAAAGAAAAGTCATTCTTTTTTTAGTAAGAAACCCATCACTAATTTAAACTGTAACTTGTGTAATCCCTAGAACCTGCAGCATTTTTCAAAGTGGGATTTTTATCTGAAGAGAGACTCACTGTACTTTGTCTTCAGACGACAATTGAATGGTTTCTGCCGAGGGCCTCGTGACAGGGGAATTGATCGGTTTCTGTGGTAAAGAACAGTTCACCCTAGAGGTCAGTAATAATACCAAATAACTTCAATATATATGTAACACCAACCACTAAAAAAGCACTTTGACAAAGGAGCATAAGCTGTTTTTTGCTCATGAGGACCGTATTTTCATCTAGGTGGGAAAGGAATTGAAAGTAGAAAGGTTTAAATTTTCTAAAAATGTTGCCCTTAAAATTATCAGAATTAGAAAATGCATTCCTTAATATAGTCTGTAATTTTATATTAGAAAATCATATGATTTCAAATTCTGATCAATCTAAGGAACTTCTCACTGCGTAGTAATCTCTGCATCTCAAACAACTCATCTCCTCACCAATTACCAAATTACTGAACTAATCCTCATTTGCTTTACAACCGTAAAACAAAGACCTTTGTAAAACTGTGTGTGCAATGCTGTAGAATTGGCAACCTTTACTCCAGTCTCTTCTGTACCGAGTGAATTTTGTTAACTTGTGGTGGTAGGAAAATTATCTATATTTCTTCTATCCTTTACAGTAAGAAGAAAATATGCACAATCTTTTGCTCTCTGGTATTTTATTCAGTTAAAGATTGTTTGTGGTGATCTGTTTACCCACTGCTTTTCTGATCCCATACTGTTCCCCCCTGCTTTCGCCTACCCCTAGCCCTGGCCACTCCCTCGAGTTCTCCCTATTGGTTCCTGTACCCCAACTCTGCCCATGTACCGCCCCTGAGCCCCAGAGAAAAAGCCCCTGCGCCCAGATCACAAGGTCTCTCTGCCTCTGGGGGTCGCTGGGACAAGATGTAAGATTAAAGCTCCTCTGAAACCCTCGTGGAGGGACCCTTCTCACCTCCATCGCTGCCACTGTGTTGTAGAGCTGACAGCTGCCGGAGCAAAACTGCGGAGCCGTCCGAAAAGGACTACGGGAGGACAGAATGGCTGCCCTGCCCTAAGAAGCCCCGCTGAGCTCCCAGGGAAAGCTGCAGCTTGCTAAACCAAACCTAGCGTTACAACAACTGTTTAAATGCTAAAAGATATTTTAGAATCTATTTCAGCAAATTACTGAGCTAATGTTACAAGAATTCCTTCATTTGCTCATTTTCCTGTACCTGCACAAAGAACATGCCCTGCTGATGGCCAAGGTGTGCCATAGAGACAAGAAGAACCATAGGACACTTAACTGTGTATCATCCAGACAGAAACAAAACACTCAAATACCCACTACTAGATGAGATATATCCTTTACTGTAGGAAGAAGAAACTTCTAGGAGTGCTTCCTGAGCTTCCAGTTACTGACACAAACATGGACACTGACCACAGAAAATTAAAAGTGCCCTTCCACGGGATGTCAGGGTATCACACTCCATCCAAGCTCTCTGTAGTGCTTCTGGAAGACAGCTACAAAGCAGACATTTTGATGTTAAAAAAGTATACAAATAAATACTTAATTAAATAAAGACTCGCCCACTTGGTTCTGCTAACACCACCTTCATTATCTTCTACAACAGGTGCAACAGCCTCTGCAGGGGGACACTTGAGTTTTGATAACAGCTCTTCTGGTTATTACAAAGGCAAAGCACAGGACCTTAATCACAACACAACGGTGTCTTCACATGACTTTCTAACACCTTCAACTAAAAGGGAAATAATTAATTAACCTGGGACCAAATCTGAAATTATCGAATCAAAGAAATAGATCTGAGAGTTAACAGTATATTAAACAGTTGTGTTTCCTGAAAAAATAACTGGAATGACTATCAATAAATAAGCATCTTCTTGAGACTTCTGAGAAATAAACCAATTGGAATCTCACCAATAAATGAATACTGCTGGAAAGACAGAACACAGGCACATAAATCTAAGTATGATGGTTTTGCATCATTGAAACAAGAGTCATATATGTAACCTTGCCTCAATATTGAAAGTCCTGCTGTAACTGTTTCTAAACCACATAAACTTAAAAGTTGACTAAGTATCAACTGAAAGTTTGTAAAATGGAGTGTAGCTTCCTCATTTCTCATCGCTCTCTGAAGGATGAGGATTCTTCTTTCCTCTTGCTTCAGAAGCTGAAAGCTCACTGTTTATCTGTTTTGATTTCCCAGGAGATCAAGAGAGACAGAAATTACAGTCATGACCACAGCTCTCAGCATTTGCTCTCTCACTACAGCATCTCAGGTTTCGGTTTTGTTTTTAATGCTCGCAAGTGACCCACATCAATGCAGTTTGAAGACAACATTATCATATAAAAGTCACTACAGAGTCCAAATTAAAGATCTCATAATTGATCTGAATGATGGGTCTATCCATAGCAGAAGGCTTGAATTGCAAGGCTTGCTTCTCCTCGAACTAATGGTAGACTCCTCTGTGGTCTCAGTCTCACTCTTTATTGCTTAAATTAGAAGATCAAAATACAGTAGTTAGCAAAGATGTTTTGGACCACATTAATCTCTGAAATTACTCCTTCAACTTGATAAAGTAAAAGTAAGCATTTTTGCTTTAAAAAAATCACAGTGAAACTAGTGTTTTACTATGAGAAGAGCTAATTATTATTATACAGACAGGCAGTAAATTTAGAAATAGGAAAATAAAGCTTAAGCAACAGCAAAAATTGAAAGATTTAAAACACTGTCTAGGTAGCTGATGGTTGCACAGATGCCACAAATGAAAAAACCAACTGGCTTAAACTAGTAGTTGTCCACTTTGTGGTCACTAGATTTTAATTTCCATGGTTTGGGAAAACTTTTAAACTTGTTTGTTTGTGACAAAACTCAACATAACTGCAAAGATGGTGAAAATTATCATGAGCACAGGAAAAGCAGGGCAGTGAAAGTACTTTTGCATACTGCAGTACAATTCTATAAAGTAATGTAGAAATGTCTTCCTCAGCAGTAGTCAACCATAGGTCAGTTTGTTTCCAGCCAGATTTTGGTGCCTTGGGTGCAACATGGCCATTGCAGTTGCTACCCAAACTCTATCCAGCATCATTGTAAAAGTGATTTTACAATCTGGAATTAATCAATGTCATAACCTAAGCAGAACTTTGGCCCTTGTACTTTAATCAATAATGGACCACATAATACAAGAAGAAAGATCTTGGTGTATCACAGCTGCTATGAGAACAACTATCAAAATCCTGGGAATGAGCAAGTTTGGCAAACTGTAGCAGCCAGCCCTGTGATGCTGCCACAGCAGACAAGAACATAAACTTCTTGCTAAAATACTTGGCATTATCAAAAAATATTTAAAAAATCTATTCCACCTGAACAGACCAGTCAGCAAGGAAGTGTCCCCCTATCTACGTTATCCATGCCACTTGGTTGATTTCTGACATCCTCTAGGATTTAAAGAGTGTTGCATCTACATAAACCAATGCAGTATAATCCTAAAACATCTCATCTATCCTGGTTATTTCAAACTAGAGATGTTTTAGGGATTCTGAAGGAGAATGCCATGGTAATGCAGCTCAACAGCTGTCAGTATCCAGCCAGTCAAACACACCTAACACCAGGACCCAAGGAAAGCTGCCTCTTATGTCGAGTAGAGCTGAACACAAATGCATAATCCCTGAACTGACATGGAAATGCACTCTCAAAGTGAGTGCATTCCTGCTCTCTCACCTTTTTAAGGGATATTTATTTCAGCCCCTTTCCCTTTCACCAGCACAGACATGTACAGTCAACAAATCTGGGAGTGGAAAACTACATCTTCACTACATCTTGTAGTGGTTTAGTTTAGACATCACTAAAGACCGATTTTCTGAAAAGGAGAATCACAGCACCACATATGCACCAGTGTCAGACCAGCAGCAGGTTGCAAATTTCTGATCACAGATGGCTGGGCTTGGCTTTAGTCTCCTAGGAACTATAGCCTAAGTTCTTACTGGTTAGTGTATTTTATAGTCCACTTGTACGTCAGTAAAGCTAAAACCCATTTCTATGTAATGCTCTCCATCGTTTTAAAATGTATTAGCGAATTCCACAGATTCTCTGGTAGATCAGTGATCCTGCCAGAGGGGAAAAAAAAGAAATCTTTTAAAAGGTCACGTTTACTACATTTGAAAGGATATGTTACTGATTTGCTAAGTGGACAGATTAGGCAAAGTGCTACTATGAAACATAACTGAGCTTTCTTTGGCTACTGAATACTTAGGAACAGTCTACAAAAATCCTTTAACATTAACCTCAAGAAAATTGTTACTGCAGTTCATTCAATCAGAATTCTTGCTAGCACAGGCGCTCATCTACACATACTTGCAGGCCAAGGAATCACTTACTACTGAGTCATTACAAAACCTCTTCTGGAAATTACTCTCACAGACAAAAACAACAAAAGCCAAAACTCAATTCTGTATTGTTTAGTGTCCTCTCAAAAAGAGCCAGCACATAAAGATTAAAAAGTTTCATGTAAATGATGAAAGTAAGAATTTAATTTATGCCTTAATTTCAGCCTCTTATTAAACAAATCTTTCTTCTGTTTGTTCATCCTTAGGTCTGTTCTTTGCTATTACATTTAATCCTCATGTCAGCTACAATATGGAATACACATTTGTCTTCCACCTATAAATTAATCAAACTAAAAATCATGCAGAGAGTTGTGAGATCTAGTTGGTAAAACCAAAGAAATTAAAATATTCTAGTTATCTTCTGTGGTTTTTTCCTAATTTCCATAATATAATGGCAGAGATCAGAATTAGTCCAAGTGATGTAAAGAAAGTGATTTTAATCTCATCCAAACCCATTATGTCTAATATATTTGCTTACAGAATTCAGAACTGAAAAAAGAAATAGGATGATGCATAGTGACTTTCCACTGGACTTGTTCTCTTTCCTTATGTTATCTTGATCTATTCAGGGTGTCTGATGTTGTAGCAACTTTTATTTTACATTTTTTAATGCCTAAATACTGTTCAACTGATATTTTGTACACAGAGGATTAAGTTATCTACTTGAGCAAAGACTTCAAAATTAGTGCTTTCTGATGATATTTTTACTCTACTGAGCAAGAAGCTAGAAAGACAAAAATTGTTATATTAGTTTGATTATGCCTATGATTAGCTCAATCTCATCTCCAGTGCTGGCCAATATCAGACACTGATTGCAAAAGCATAACAATTTTAAATCCACTTTGTAGGCAAACCAGGGAGTTATTTTGTTAGGCTTCAGGCTTGCTGTACAGATGAAAGTTGTCTAACAGTTCTTAAAACCCCACAACATTAATGCAGTAAAAAGCATACCAAAGTGTGCAAAAAGACAGAATTCCGTTCTGTAGTTAAATCCAGAAAAACTTTAAAAAATGCACTTCCAATGTCAGCTTAGAAGTGGCTCTCTTCCAGAGGGCTCTAAAGTCTATTCATCAACTGTTTAGCAATTCTGCCTCTAGATACTGGAAGCAATATTCTACAGATCAGCAGATGGCCTGGGACCCTACTGGAGAGGAGGTAAAATGCCCTATTGTATTTGTGGTAGAAGAGAACTCTAAGGCAGACTTAACAGGCCCTGCAGAATCCAGTCTCAATGAACACAGAAAGGTCACAGGTGAAAAATACCCAAGGAAGGTTTCAGAGAAAAGTGTTCATAGGAATGTATTAGAAAAGGCAGTCCTTTCTAAACTGGAAAGTGAGGATGTAAAACAAAGTCTGAGGTTCTGGGCATGATTTTGATCCTCCTTAGGCTATAACCATAGTGATACAACAGCACCCAGTTCTCAGATCCGTTTTATGTGAAAGATATCTACATTATTGTCTTGAAGCTTAAACAATGAACTTTTAAAAAAATTGCTCTAAGTGCTAATTTCTGTGAAGACCTTAGACCTCAGACCTCTTCTGTCATGATGCCTGTAGATTGTTCCCAGTTCCTGCATATGAATTACCCAAACCTGAGACCCTGTTTTAAGACACCAGAAAAACAAAATTTATTTCAGTTTTCTACTTTCATTTATAGTAAGAGCTAGGCTAGATTTCACATTACATTGCAGAAACTATATTTGGATCCATTTACCACATTCTATAACTCAGTCTTTCAGCTTGATAAAACAGACAGGAGACCCCAGAATTGAAGAAATGTATTAGTTTGTTATACCAAGTGAATTCTGAGTGCATATGAGCAAAGGCAGGGTAAAGAAAAACATATCAAGGTGAACATCTTAATAATTTGTAAAAGTTGCTGGTTCTACAAATAATATAACCACTTATGTATTTGAAATTAGGTGTTTCTTGTGAATTCTTGTAGCAGCTGGTAAGATCCCTGCTGCAGGTCATGCATGACAGTACAAAAAGAGTAAACAAAACCAGCCATAGCTTGTCCCAGTGAAAGGAGATGGGAACACTTTGCACAGAGATTGCATTTTTATTTGATTAAAACTTCAGCAGTGCTCATGGCATTAAACCATTTAATTAATTTACTGGAAGATTAGTTTCAATGCTATGCCTTTTAATAGGAACTTAACCTGCAAGCCAGAATTTCTGAAGTGAGCAAGACAACTAGCATACTTCAAATACCAAAGTAACTCTATTTACAAAGCACGTACATAATTCTAAAACAATCCCATAAAGATCTATTGATGGCAGGAACACTCTGTATTAGTCAGTGTAAAAAGAGGAGTTACTGTCAAAAGCAAAGCTGGCAGAGTAGTGTTTTTCCTATTCATCAGAGTTCTGACATGAAAAACAAATCCATTGCAGATCACAATGAAATCAAGGCTTTACAGATGTTCATGGAAGAGGGGACTCTTTTCTCAGGTATTCACCATTAAATTCAGATCCAAATCCTTCGCTTAGTTATTTCAAACCTAGCTGCTAACATCCAAGCTAATGCCCATCCATCCAGACAGCAGGTTTGCTTCAGTACTTCCTTGTTGATGGCATTTCATACCTTAACAGATCAACGAAGAAACAAATACTAAGAGTTGCACCCTGAAAGCAAATCGTCTAGAGATCAGAGCTCAAATGCAAACCAGCAAGTTGAGGAAAGAGATTATATTTCTCAATATGCTGTTGACAATGGCTGTTATTAATTTTTGGCTCACAGGTAGTAATTTTCAAGAAATAATGAGAATATGCAAATACACCGTTGTCAAGATACACACAGTAAGAAGGAATGAAAAGATGGATATTTGGCAGAAAGTTCTCTTGTTCACAGGATAATCTACGTGTCCCCTTAGTCTCTTTGTTAACAAACACAGATAAAAAGACTTGACAACTGTACAGGCTCCTTTCCATATGTGGAGAGCATATGAAAACACACATGATTTTAAAATTTTCTGTCTGAAAAAATGTACAGAATACCAAGTCCTTGTGATTGCTAACTCATTCTTAAATATATTCCATACCCAGTTATTTTTAAATAGAGGGAAAGAAAAAAAGAAATCCACCACCAAACTTTAATGCTGTTCACCACCTGTGACTAAGAAGTGTCTCCAGAGGACTCCAAGTGTATTTCAACACTTTTTATTTTAGTCCCCTGACTGAAAATTTAATTTCTCTTGGTCCTGTGATATCAGTCTTAGCAGATGATGCCTAATTACAACATTCTGGTGTTAATAAAAACACAAAGAACAGCTATTTTATTTTATGACATGATTGGTTCTGCACCTCTTCTATATTACAGTTAGATTAAATGGTAAGTAGGTATATTTCTGGGCAAGTTTTCATGTCAAGTGACACTGGATTGTGCATAAATAAATCCAACAAATGTTAACCAACTAAGCAAACAGTGTTCCAGTGCCACAGCATACAGCTGTTGGTAACGGTGATTATTATCATGAATGGTAAAAAATAATAAGAGAATCCGTTTTACCAGATTCAGAAAATAGAGAAATGGTTAACATGTTATGTTCCGTGTCCCAGCTGACTTACAAGAACCACTGTCACTCTCTTGGATGGTACCTTAAATCAGAAGAGCACATCTCATATCAGAAGGAAGAGAGAATCAGGTACAAAGAAAATTTTTTTTTAGATGAGGAAATAAATATAGAAATGAGAGTTGATATTGTGTTAAGCTAGTTTAGATTTGAAATGAAAGTCAGATAATTCAAAGTTATGATTCACATAGTTAGAAATTGTATTTCCCCTTCTCTGTCGTGAGACTGCAAAGCACCTGCTCGCAGCAGCTTCACAGCAAACAGATGAAAATCTTTTGGTCCAAAACCCACCTGTGAACTCCTAAACCAGAAGATAATGTTATGTCTTTTATTTGCTGAACTTTGCTGGGATGCAGAGGAGACTGCAATGTACTGTTCCAGTAAGAGCTGATGTGACTTAATCCAGCTGGAGTATTTACCCCACTGTAACCTCTTGTTTAGATGAGCTCTTGAGGGCCCAGACTTCTCTTCCTGGGTGAGTACTGAGCATAAATGTGAAGTGATGGTCTAGAGCAAAGACTGTGGGTGTGTCTGGGGTTTGTAAAAAGGTCTGTTTGGAGAATGGAAAGGCTTCATGCTGCCTTTCTTTGCTCTGAACCTATGCTTTGTTCAGCCCTGAGGAAGTAACCTGGAAAAAATGAACTTGCAAGATGTGGGAAATAAAGTTTTAAAGATGCAAAGCACATAGAATTAACAAAAGCAGAATTTCCAGATGGTAAATAAGCTTAATGAAGAAATCATACATATCTTGACAAAAATCGTCTGGTCACAACGTACAAAAATAAACAATGAAAATTCCAACAGTTGGTCCACCTCTTTTGTCTAATATTGAGCCTGCTCTCGGTAAGAAAGAGCTTTTAAAGTAAACTCTACACTGGAAGTTTTAAAGCTCTGTTCTATGAGCTAACACTTTTTTCAGTTCTCTTTCCCTATCCTTTATATAAATCAGGAGAAATTATCTTCATACTTCATTCAACAAATATGCATAAGCATGATAAAAAGGGTATATTTTATTTATTTCTGCATAAGTTGCAGAATTCCCTTGCTTACTTGAGCACTCTAAGCATTTGGAAATGAAAGATATTTCACTCATCTGCCAAAATAGGTGACAGAACCTTTGACACCGATGATCTAGGGGGATGCACAACATAAATTAGGCAGGCCTGTTGCAATAAACTGACAAATTGCTTTTACAAAACTGCTCAGTCCCAAATGGTATATCATAATTAGCAGAAGAGGTTCTTAGCACCTCATCAACATGAGGAAATTCAACACTTTGGATGTCACTGCCCATGGCAGGGGGGTTAGACTAGATGACCTTTAAATGTCCCTTTCAACTCAAACTATTCTATGAGTCTATAAGTAAACACTTCTAAGACTGAAGCACTGTATAATAAAAATGTCTACATTTTAAATATACAACTTGACTATTGGAAAGGTTGCTTTTAGCAGGAAATATTCCAATTGCAATGGTAATTAAATAGCTTAGAATTTCTGGCACTTCTACCGTCACATCCCTTGAACTGCTAAATTGCTACTTTTCCAGAGCACATGTCTTTATGGAAGCTATTAGTGATGGATAGGGCAAAATTTTCCTTGGAGTAAATTGTGCCCTACTCCCCATTCTCCTCACCACCACCCCCCCCCCCCAGCCCCTCAATTCAATTCTTGATTCCAATTTCAGTGAAGATACAATTAAAAAAATTAGTCGAGAAGGAGAAATGAAGAGTTATTTAAATGGCTTTAAACAAAACCACATTTCTGTTCATTCTCAATTTCACATCTAAATGGCTTGTGGCAAATGCTCAGCATAGATAAAAGTTCATAATCCTTTTAATAACACTTTGCCTGCTGTTCAAATCCATTTTATTTTTTGGTTAACTGAAGATATTTTGGAAAGTATCATAAAATCATAAGAAACCAATTACATTGTTTTGTTGGCACAATCCATTTTTTTATGTCACAGGGTGTGAAACTGCTAACAGGCTAAAACTGGAAATTCAAGGCCAAAGTCACATAGAAAAAAACCACTGAGAAATGAATTAGGGTGTTCAATGTCATCTTCATATCCTTTTAGGTAGCATTGGAGAAAGGAAGTATTTAGCACAGAAATCCAGTCTGAAGCAAGTGTTCAGCCTTCAGTTAGTATCCAACCTGAACAGTGTTCTGAAGCTGAGATGATCTTGCACCTATTGTACAGTTTGCGGTAGTTCTGCACTTAACCACAGTGAACACTTAAAAAAAATGCACTCAAGTGCCTGCAGGAGATAAAAGCAAGGAACTTGGCAGTCTGTCACTTGAAAAACAAATCTCTCTGATAGCAGAAACCAAAAATGTTTCACTGGAGGAGAATACTATATCATGTCAGAAAAAATATTAACCTCTCTCAAATTCTGAGTCAGCAAGTCACTGAGATTTCTACCAAATCCATGTGTTCAGGTTCACTCTCCCTCCTGATTCACTTGTTGAACTGTCCTTAGAGGAATTAAGGATTTAAATAATCAGTAAGTTTTTAAAATCAACTACCTAGTGGGAATACCTTAAATCAAAAAACAGTAGAACATATAGCTTTAAATGCTAAAATCTTTCTTTCAAATCCAGAAAGAATCAGACAATAGAGCCAACTAGCAAGATCACCCCAAGTAGCCACAAATGTCTTCAAATGCTTGCTTGTGGATTTTTTTGGTTTGGTTTTTTGTTTGTTAGATTTTGTTTTCCACCAAGAAAGTTAGAAGGAAATAGAAAAGCTGCTCAATTCTAGACTTTGGTCTGATCTTTTGATTTGTTTTATCATACAATGTGTTAATTTTGTCTCATCTCTCTAATTTTTCTCAGTTTTCTGTTTTAGCAGACATTGAAGTCTGTTTCATAAATCTCATTAAACTTTTTCCTAACTTTTTATTACAGCAATATTTTCACCAGATAGGCAGTATATGCCTTCAGTATGGACTAATATTTAATGAGCATTGTTTTAATCAGCTTAATTCTTTCCCTCCTCCCTGTACCACTTAATGATCTATATTCAGATCAAATCTTCTTGAAATAATCTGTTATTCAATGTTAATGTGAGAATCAAAGTCAATTTTTTTACTAGAACCTAGTAAGGCAAACTGTTTATGGCAATTATTCAATATTAAACTAATTAGAATTACAAAGCATTCTGATATTTTCCAACTTGGATGTCCAAATGTGGGCAGCTTGATCTATGGTTAGGAATCTAAATTAATGGTCTGGCTTTTCAAATACGTTAAGTAATTTTTTTTTTTTTTTTTTTTGGCCTAATAAGGCTTAACTAATTAAATCTTGCACAAACTTAGTATTTTTGAAGGATTATGAAAGGGGGAAATACTTGGTTTTCATTTCACAAATAGCTTGCAAAAAGAATAATGATATTTTAATGTTTTTATACTAAAAAGTAACATGATAAGTGCCTTTCTACTCCAACATAAATAAAACATTAAACAAAACAGTAAAACCATCCATAACATCTATGGAGTCATCTTCTAAAAACCAAAACATCCAATTCAAATGAATAATGAAAGGCTTCAGCACAGTTTTTGCGCTTACAGTATTTACTTATAGATCATCTAATTTCCTCCTAAGGCTAATGTGGAAACTGGAAGCTGCTACCATACACAATCAATAATCCTGTTAGAAGCTTAGTGTGAGATACAGGAGACATTGCCAAAAGTAGTCGGCCAGAAATTAAATTCATTTGGGTTTTGTTGTTGTCACTGTTGTTGTAAGGAGAAAGCAACTCAAACATTTCCCAGCATCTCTCATTTAGCTCACTGACTTTTCCTTGCAAAGGATGATGTTCAAATCTTCTTAAGCTTTGTTTGACTGGCTGGACCTTATTAACACAATTGGAGAAAAAGCAACAAAACATTTTTTAGTTCATTATTTCTATGAAATATTGGTCACAACACAGAGAGCAAATTCAGCTTGCCAGTTTTTACTGCTATTAAACATGCCTTGGGCTCTGAAGTAGGGCGAGTTACTTTGTGGGGGAAGAAATTATCTGGTTGTATTAGAAAGTGGAATTCCAATAAAAGAGCACATCTGCTGAAAGGCACACACATTCTTCCCAGGAACAGCAAGAGGCCGAACCAAGTAGACTCAAATACACAAGATATTGCACATTTTAACTAATGCTGTTCTCAGACAACATCAAATACCCCAATGCTCCCAATGCACCCCAAGTGTGGATCGGCCTCTTGCACATTGGGGAGCAGAATCCATTTCAAGCCAACTTGAAAAACACCCAAATATGTAGAGCAATTTAACTGAACCTCTGAAATATTAACTATTGAGTCCAGCAGTATTTTCCAGTTTTCTTTCCATTTTTCTTGAAATCAAGCCTAGAGAACTACTCTTCTAGAAGTGATCCAGCCTGACTCATTAAAATGATAACATTTTTAGAGAATGATCAAGAATGGTCCACCATTAAATAGCTGCATTGGGCACTTCCAAGGAATAAAGCATTTGAAAGCATTCAAAAGAATTACCCACTTCCTCTACAGTCACTTAAATTTCAAAGTTACTAAAATACACATCCTAAGTGTTGAGTGATAGATCTGTAGGCACATTTACGTTTCCCCACCACTGGGCTATCCAGAAAAATAAACATTAAGCATGATTTGGAGAGCTTTCAAGTCAAACATAAGAACAAATTCTGAGATTTGCTGACGAATTATTGTTTTAATGTTATTTTTCCAAGCTTTGAACAGAAGCTCTGCAAACCCCTTGTCTCCACCAGGGAAATTCCGGCACTGAAAAGTGAAGGGAAATAATTGATACAATGTGAATTGTAAGGAGAAGGTAGTCTATTATTTTGAAATGTCTATAATCCTCAAAATTTGGCAGTACTATGCAAGGGGAGAGAACTGCCAAAAATCAAGTTAGGAGATTGCACCTACTACCTGGTATTAATTTTAATTCTGATTAAACGGCAAGCCCAAAAATCAAGAAAGGACAAGCATTTCAAAAAAGTCAACATAAACTAGTAACCACTCATAGTACAAAGGCCTAATCAGAAAAATCCTTAAATTTAGTAACTGAGATGTAAAAGTATTTTGTGCATTGGCATGTGCTGATTCTGGTTTGCTTTTGTTTTTTAAATCAAGGTCCCCATTTACTGGGGACCTTTATATGTTACATAAATCCTGCAATGAAGGAATGTGTCTGCATTCCCAAGGATGGACAGTGAACAAGAAGGAATACAGGTAAGTGTACAGCTCTGAACAGAAAGATCAAAAATTGGAGACATTTTTATTTGCCCAGAGAAACCAGGTTTGTAGCGTCTATTACATGTCATTAAAACTGTTCACAGGACAAAAGCTTGAGATGCCCTGATGATTTTGGTTATTAGGACAAGACTAAAAGCAATCATCATCCTCTATTTCTCAATTGGAAGCTACAATTATCCTAGCCAGTAGGACTTGAAAAAGAACACCCATTCTCCCAGAAATCTGAAAAATAATCTACTAGTCTGGATAATTACACTGCTTAAATTGCAGATCCAACCATAATTATTCAATTTGCTGAGCAACAAAAAGATCTGAAGCTGGAAATAAACACTTGGCTCCCACTTTTCTGTCTTTTGTACATTCTACCTAGGAACATAAGAAGGGATTGTGTGCTTTCAACCTAAGCTTATGTGTTTTTCTGAGTGACTGTCTAATTTTAATTCTTCACTTTTACATTTTTTTCCACTAGGATCTTTCTAGATCTCAAGATATTTGTCAGATGGGCTTTAATATAATATTTCTTAGGTTTCTAATGAACAAATAAGAGAAATACAAGTCAAGAGTGAGAAAAAAAGAAAGATTTGTGGCTGCTTTCCATTCCTGATGACATAAAAACAACCTACCTACAAACTTCAGAATATCTTGTTCCCTAAAGGTATCCAGATACTGGATAAATCATCCACCCTCATTACCTTTTAAGAGGTAACAAAACCTCTTACGATTTTGAAGTGAATAAACTGTTTAGCAGTTTATTCATACCTGATGCTCGCTAACTAAGTTAAGTGTAACACTGCTGTCTTGAATTCAAACTCTGAGAGTTGAGAGAAATATTAAGTGATAAAAAGCATAAGAAAGTTGCTTTAATTATGCTGTTTTTAACTCTCAACATTTTCTAAATGCAATCTGCTCTATGCAGTTGATTTTACTTCAATTTATATTAATGAAACATTTCAACAGCAGACTGCTTTGCAATAAAAAGCTTGTAGTTAAGAGCGCAACACCAATCAAAATGAAGTTTTTGATGGTGGTCTGAAGAAAGCTTTGTTGGGTTGCATGCAGTAACTGAGAGGGGTTGTGGTACTTTTTTTTCCCCTACATGGAAATAGAAATAATCTGTCATGGTTAAAAATGATCTCAGATTAAGAGTATTGCATTTTTTTTCTCTGTTAGAGGAAGATAATTCTCACCCATACCCATAAAAATTCCATCCATAAGTTATGGGCAGCTTCAAGCTAACTCATGTACCATAAATACCGAAAGAGAATACTCACTGTCAACTACCAGATGTCTTCATGTTTTAATCTATGGTAACTTGCCTTCTGGTTGTGGTCCAACAGGTGATTTCAAATCAATTTTGTAAGGCTGCAATAGTGGTTTTGTACAATGCAGGCCTTCAGCTCTTGATGGTAAGCTGAATTTAGAAGTAATTGCTACTCTCTTGTCAAGCAAATCCTAGTAATTTTGAAAGCCAGGGTTTATGGACATTATTTTGACTGTATTTAGGAAGATGAGCTAAATAATTTTATTTTTAAGGATTCACTGTTTAATTAGCACACACCTTTTACTAAACTCAGTTGTAGGGACATGCCATGTTTGCCTGCCTTTTAGAAACTGAGTCTTGAAATGCTACTCTGCTAAAGAAGTTAAACTAAAAGTGTAGCAGGAGATTAAGAAAACTTGCTTTTGGGGTACAGTACAATATTTTTCGTTTTCAATACAACACTATTAATGGAAAATGTACGTAATTTTAATCTCTGGATCAACTTTTACCTTCTACTACCTTCAGATATAGTTTAGTCATTATGAGACCCCTTATCATTCCTTGTTGACAGCAGGACAGTCAATATAATCCGTTCTCTTTTCTTTGCATGAAGCATGGCTGCCTTATGATGAACATGACATAGATTTTTTCCTCATAGAAAAAATATTCCTGCTTCAAGTTTTTTTCTCTTCCTGTAGGCTTCACAGTGAGGGTGTCAGAAGTCACAGCATAAAGTTAGACTGGAAAAATTAATTTCCCTCTGTGGATACTAACAAATGGAAGCATACAATTAAATCATATCATAATAAAAAATATCTCTTCATAGCAGTAACAGAACAATATTTGCTGACAACAATTCCAATACCTACCCCACTGCCTTACTGTTCACTATACCTTGCTTCCTCTTCTTTTTTCATTCTCTACTTTTATTCCTTTACCTGACTTGCTTCCCAACAATACAGCTCAATTAGAGGTACTGCAGTGTGCTCCATTTCATTTCTGCAAACGTGACAACTGCTGTCACCTTCTGTGAAGCCAGCTTGATCACCTTCTTGGATTCTCCAAATCTTGGAGAACTATGGCAAAGGATTGGACTGTCTAATTAATGTCTTTTAGCGTTATTGTCTGGTAGTTCCCTGTCATAATTCTGAAGTCTTGCACATTTACAACTATTTCACACTTTTTTTCTCCTGGTTTGTTAACTGATGCTCTAAAATCAACTGCTTTCTCAGCTCAGTCTATTCTGTCTGTGCATTTGACATCTACACTTAAGCAGTGATAAACAAACCATTACAACTCCATACATAGAAAACTGTGCCACGGTATCTGTTACTGATAAAACGTTGAGCCTCCAGTGGCAGAATCGTGAAAGACTTATGCAAGACACATCAAATCAGTTTGCAGTACTCTCTATGTGAACTAGGTGGTCTAAAAATAATTTCAAAGCCCTATTTAGATAGTGACTACATAAAGCCTGATCAAGGCTGTATCTATGAATTTTTTAAAACAGTTGTATTTTTGAGAAAATACCTTGAATTTCTTCTTTTACATATCCTTTCAATTTTATGAGACTCTAACTGTATATGGCTGTGCCATTAATTTTAGCTGTACCATTTGGCACAATCTTAGCTTTTCTATTCTGTTAACAACTTAAGAGAAATTATTCTTACTTTATTTTGTCAGTTTATTTCTTTGCAAGGCAAAGAAAATGTTGACCCTGTATGGTTATAATTCACTGAGGATGAGAAAATGGAGGTAGTGAGGGTGAATCATCACATCTGCAGTTCTTTCATTTAATAAGAACAAACCTTCGAAAGCATAATTGGGCAGTCCTTAGACAGAATGATCAGTGATCCTTCAGTATGTCTAATTAAATGTTTACTAAGCCCATCAATAAGAATCTGGATGTACAAAACCTGAAAAGAAGAAAGACATTGCGGTATCTGTTGAAAATAACAGTAATTTTTTCTTGCTTTCCTTCATAAGATAGATGACTTACTGAGATAAATGCAGGGATTTCATTGAAATTGGGAAGAAATTTAATCTTCTATCTGGGTTTCCCTGGATCTATTTCATGTGTGCAGGAAAATGGGAGTCACTGTCTCCAGGGTAAGCAGACTGGTTGCTGCTGACAACAGCACACTACAGCTGCTGTTAGCAGAAACCAGGATCCACGAATCCAGTGATTCAGCTGTACTTGAATGGCTGATGGCTCCTTTTGTAAGATCTCAAAGAACTTTTCATATTTGATTTGATAAAGATATTCCACTTTTACTTCTGTCTGGAGTCAAGCGTAACTCTAAAAAACTTAACCTAGCCAGACCTAATTCCAGATTCAAAGGTAGTTCTCAGGAACTTCCATGACAGCCTGGAAGCAAAGCAATGTTTGCTCTTCTCTCTTGGTGCCCAGGAAGTTATAGCACAGAACTGGGGGTATGAAACAGGAGAGTAGGAACGATGTGAGCTTTTGATTAACTAAGTTACCATGTATTAGAGCAACTTGCATGGAATTGTTTCAGTGACTAAGTCCTTTAATTAAAGATAATTTGAACTGTGCTACTGTTTGAATTAATATATTTAGATTATTCACAACTATTTTGAAAGCATTCTGAATGTGTCTATATTTATATTTCTCTTCTTTGCAAAGCAGAAAATGGTTAGTGGTTTAGCAGGACCCTTTCAGCTAACAAAGGAACAAACTTGGTTTCATTAAGATTGATGGGGTGGGGAAACAAAGAGCAATGAGCAGGGAGTAGTGGTGGCTGTCCTCCACATTAGCACTAAAAGGTTTGCTTACTTGTGGTCTTGTAACTTGGGAGTGCCCTATAGCTACTTACCCTCCTGAAAGTTTTCCTCAGGCCTTGTGTTTATCTAAGCCAGGCTCTTTGGCAGGGCATGTTCCCACTGCCTCAGACAGTCTCAGGCAGCCTTCTGGAGAGGGAGCCCCAACTGCACACTAAAGCCCCAGCCTTGAGGAAGTACATTCTATTGTTACTTGAATGTGAAGGAGATGCCGAATGGAAGAAATTGTTTTCTGTAATTTGTTCTTTACTACATTTAACCCACGTTTTGAAAAATCTCAAGAGTCATTATTCAAAGTGAAGCATTTGCCATAATAGTTTCATAAATACTTTCCCCATCTACAGTGTGTTTCTGTCAAACAAAAGTTGTAATAAGGTAAATGCTGTTTTAAACTTATCTACTATACTTTGCTACAACCTTTTAATGCTGAAAAGTTCAGCAAGGTAGGGAACTGAGAATACGTAATTCTGATCTGAGTGAGTCTTGTGAAAACACTGGGGAAGGTACTTCAGGAAGCAATTTAGCAGTCAGCATGCAGCAAAGATGAGAATAATTATCAAACAGCTGTATATATTCCAAAGATTTATGCTGTGATCAGGTTAGCAGGCTGGTGGCACAGAATGTCATATCATATCAGGCATCCGTTACAACAAATCTGACAGTACATTAAATCCATGAACCACTATGCAAAATATAACATCATGTCAACTTCTCATCTTTTCAGAATGGCTGCAGAAGTGATCTTGCTCAGTAGGGTGTGAGTGTGTGATTCCAGTTGCTGTCTGGGAAACCTATTACATTTAAGAACTATCCAAGAAAGCACCCAAAAGTGGGCAAGAAATCATTATAATATCTACCCATTGAATAAAAAGCAGTAAACCTAACTTCTGCATCTCTGATTTAGAATAAACCACATAGGGATGAAGACAACCCAAAGGGAGGCTTTGCTAGCACAGTATAAATAAAACATACTGCTCAGTTTATTTGGCTGCCCCAGATTTCTGTCATATTGCTTGAAAGCTGGCAGTACAGTTGCTAAAAACCTTCTCCTAGATGAGGGAAATGCTTGGACAACAGGATTTCAAAGCATCAAAAGCAGGGACCTTCATGCAGTTCGAACATACTGGATCCTCCACACAAGCCTTCAGCATCTTTCAATGCCACATAATTCAACATGCTATGGAATAGGGCCCAAACTTCTAAATTTACTTGTTAACTATTTCTTTTTTTTTTAAATAACACTTGAAAGGTTCTTCTCTTGTAGACATTAGCAAAAGAGTAAATGGACTTCTAATTTAAAACTACACTAAATAATGACTTTTTCTTTTGATGAGCAAGTAAATAGAAAATGCCTGGAAATACTGTACCAGTTCATTTGTAAGTTAACTAATAACACACCCTGGTTCAGAAAATGCTGTGTAACTACATGGAAAGGCCCGTATAAACATAGGTATCAGAGATGCCTTTCTAAAAGCCATCTGCAACTGGATTACAGGCTTTTTTGGCTATATTTTCTGCAGTGTTTTGCTTTTGATGAGGCAGGCCTGACTCTATTTAGCTGCTCACATGTATCTTCTATCTTCTGAATCCTGGTGGGAGGAAGGGAGGCAGCACAGCTTTCAGGACTCTCTCAAAGACGTATATAAGAACTATACCATCACTGTTTTTTCTCCCCAAAAAAACCTAACAAAAAAGGGAAGTCAAACATTTTGGAAATGCTCCCCACATTAAACCAGAAAAAGAGCCAGAAACGCAATTGCTGGGAGCAGTAAGGCAAGTGTTTAAAATCAAGTTGATGTGATGTACATCAGTTCCCCTGTTCTTAGAGGCTCTCCAGTCTGAATAGAAATACAGTACTTCTTATATTCAGCGACTTGGCTTTTCTTCTTTACTTTTCTTTTTTTTAAACTAATGCTTAAGGTTCAGATATGCAATTCATTTTCAAGATAGCATACATTCAATTTGTCTTATATAGGCTGCAGAGTAGCAGATTTTGTGCTTTACTGTAATAAAAAGAAGTTTTTTCTCCCCCCACCAAAAAACCCCAAAAAGGACAGAATCAAACATTTTGGAAAGTCTCTACACCAAGCGCAGCGCCGCAGTGCCAACACCCCGGTGCGGGGCAGCCGCGGCCCCGCGGGACTCCGGGCGGGCGGAGCTCCCCGCTCGGCGGGCGGTGGTTCCATGCCCTCTCCCGGGGGGGGCTCACGGCCGGGCAGCGGCGCTGCGGCTACCGCGATCAGCCCTCGCACGGCTCCCGGCACCGCCCAAGCGAGCCGGCGCTCTGCTCGCTCCACAAGCGCCGGGACTACACCTCCCGGCTGTCCCCGGAGCGAAGCCACCGCCTCTCCGCGGGGCGGCTGGGAAGTGCGGCCACTGCCGCCCGTTCCTCTCGGGCGCCGCCCGGGCCGGGACCCCGCGGAGCGCAGCGGGGCGGGGCGGGGCGGGGC
>NW_024581093.1:7601325-7913534 GCF_017639235.1 Corvus kubaryi | reverse complement strand
CCCCCCCGCGCCCAGGGGCGGGAGCGCGGCGCCGGCCCCGCCCGTGGCGCTCCGTGGAGCTGTTCAGCGCCCAGGTGCTGAGTCTCCCCGCGGCTTACGGAGGCTCCGGCGGCGTTCTCTTCCCACCGCTCCCCGGCGCGGCCATGGCCCCGGCGCTCAGCCGCCTCCGTCAGGCGTTCTGAGCGCCCGCCCGCCCGCCGCGCCCCGGCGTGGATGCAGCAGCTCCAGGCGCCCCTGGCTCCGTGGGGGAAGGCGGCAGGTAAAGCCTTTCCCTTCCCGCCCATCCGCATTGCATCCTCGCCCGCCCTCCGCTCGCAGCCGCCGGCTCGAGGGGCTCTTGCCGAGCCGAGCCGGAGGCGCGAGTTGTGTGCAGGGAGCGAGCTCCGCGAGGCGGATCACGGGGAACAAAGCGGTGCGGTGCGGTCCAGATGCTTTTTGAGTAGTTTCGTTGTTTTAGCTTCCGGGGAGTGGGGAAGGGAAGAGCGGGATGGCTGGTTAACTGCAAATATCTGTGCTTACTTAGATGTAGGGGAAAAAAAACCCCTACGTATATTAATTCGCTCATAGAATCACATTCCTATTCTCATGGTTCAGCAGGGGAAAAGATGTGTTTGCCGTACAGGTAAGATAGTGCTATAGTCAAGACTGCAAAATGGTTTCCTTGAGTACCTTTCTTAACTGTAATGCTTGTATAGATTTTGCACTGCAATAATTTCTTACTTCTTTCTATGTGGATCACCAGCCCCACTGAAGAGCTAGGACAAGCAGCAGAAGGTCAGAGTAGCAGCTACAGTGTCTCTGTGACAAAGTGTCAGAAAAAGAGAGGAAAAAATTCCACTCTGTTTAAGGCCAAATGACAAGTTGCATCCTACATGAAGTCATTTACAGCCAAGCATTGTGCTGTTATGCCTGATGCTTCAGGCTTCCTCTTAGTGCTGGGTGATGAATAGGGAATTGAGCAAGCATATTAACCATGCATAATCAAGCAGCAAGTGTTCTTCACTGCTTGTGTGTGTAGTACCTTCTGTCACAGGATCAGCGAGTATTCCTGTGCTATCAAAAGACTGTTTCACCCTAAATTGAGTAGGATGCAGCTGTACCCTTTTTGTGTTGTTAGCAATACAGGTTAACTTACACTTCTCAGTGTGGCATGGGAAGGGGGAGCCTGGTAAAACAAAAACTCGGCACTTTTCTCAGATGTAGATGGTGAGAAAAGTTTAACCCAGGAGACTGCATGTGGTCAGACCAGGAACTTGTACAGTTTCTATGCTGATTTTCAAAAGAAACTGAAGAACCAAACTAAGATTAAAAAATTGCTTCCTTTAGAAAATCAAATGCTGTCTAATTAGCATACTCTTAGCACTTTGCCTTAACTTACTTCTGCCCTGTATCTAGAATTTCTTTGTGTATTGAGCTTCTCCTGCTCCCCATGTTACTATATCATTAAATCAGAAGAAAAGAGCCAGAAAAACAATTGCAGGGAGCAGTAAGGTAAGTGTTTAAAGGCAAAATTATGGGACTCAAATAAATTCTCATAATATTAAAGGTTCTCCAGTCTGGACAGAAACATAGTATTTCTCATTTTCATTGACTTGGCTTTCTTTTTTTATCTTTTTGTACTAATGATCAGGGTTCAGGTATGTGATTCATTTCCAAGATAGCATGCATTCAGTTTTTCTTACAGAGGCTGCAGATTAACAGATTTTGTGCTTTACTGTAATAAAAAGAAGCTGAATATATTGAATACTGTCTGACAGTCATCTCACATCCAAAAGCTCTCCTTCCGATAGGCACCTTGGACATGCAGAGGCACAACATCTGGCTCTTAACAGTAGCCTTTTAGGGATCAATTGAGTTAATAATTACTATAGTGCTTTACTGTAAAATTAAAAATCAATTTGTGCTCATGACTGTGTGCAAGGCAAGCTTCCCCTCACACCAGCAGAATTAGATTTCCTGACACAGCTCCTCCCTACCTCTGCCTTTTAGTCTAAGCACCATCGAAGCCTCAGAGCACGTGATCAACTATGTGTGATTTAAGCGATGCTATTGAATTTTTTCCAAAGGGAACAATTACTACAGAGTGACAAGTCAACCATTTTGATCTTAACAGATCCAGCTCTGTTTAGTGATGGTAACCATAGCATACTCTGCCTAACCCAGTCTGAATATCTCACTGTAGCAGTTTGCTTCTAATTTAAAAGGACACTGTTAAACCTTAAAATAGGTTCTCATTTTTGGGTAGGAATAAGAGGCTTAATAACAGAAAGACATTGTAGACATTTCAGCTCTATATTTGCAGTTGCTGCTGCCTGCAACAGCCCTCAAGAAGCCACTAAAATGTGAGAAAAGCTAAGCAGCATGCTCTGACCACACCCCTACATTGCCATAATTCATAAACGGAGACTCTGTGCTTGCTGCCACATTCATATTTCTACCTGGTCAGTTAGGACAAAGACAAAGCTGCTTTGTCCTAATGAAGCCAGTGCAATATGCTTTAAATAGAGCCAACGATCTGGGCTTCCCAAAATATATTAAAAAGGACTCTTGTATTCCCCAACATTGTTTATGCTAAAGGCTATTGCAAATAGAATATTTATGCTAATTACTTGTATGTCAGCTTGGGCAATAAACAATCAATACTTTACTGATGTAGAATCCACTACAACTTTCTGTGTCCAGTTATCATGCATTCAGCACAGTAAATTAAATTTCAAGTTGCAATTTCTTTGTGGAAATGTTTATTTTAACTTCCACAGGAGACTGCTGAAGTCATGGAAATGTTTCCATTACACTTAAGTAAAAGTCTGTTTTTCAAAAAAGTTTGCACAAATACCTGACCTGGATATATTTTTAATGTTAGAACTACTGTTATGATCACACCATACAGCAATACAGTAAGGGTAGGGGTTTTTTAAGGATTAAAAATATCCTTATAAGTGCAATCTGTACAAAAATGCTATAGTTAATAATCAACATGGACTAGAGAAAGGCAGAGACTTTTAAACTGCTATCTGTATGAGGGAGAATGACAGGACACGTACCTTTATGTGGCATGGAGAAGCAAAGTACTCTATTACCAAAACACCTTTTAATAGTGTTCCCTGGATTTTGGCTGAGATGGCTTATGTATTTTCTACAATTCTAAAAAGAGAAAAAATATTTTTATGTATCGTATAGTGCCAATTTTCTGCTTGAATTCTAGCAATTCTTGGCATTAAACATAACTAGATTTTACTTGTCCCCATAAATGCCTGTAAATTGTTACATGATGCTCCCAAGTCTACTCTTTAAAAAAGGCATTTAAATGCACACTGCAGTAAGCAATCACTGAACTTCTTCATTTTACAAGAAAGGGCCTGCTAACTAAAAAGGAGCAATCCCAGGGATTTGCTTCAAGTAGCAAGTAATATTTTCAGTAATTTTTGAAGGTATAGTTTCTAACTTACAAATATTTGACTGTAGTGCTTAAGCATTTGCTTTAAGTTCTCCACAACACTCCAAAACAGAAGAAAATTGTAGCTGCACTCCAGGCATTATTGCTATAATCATGTAATTTTATATCTCGTAGGTCAAAGTCACTCTAAAATCTGGGAAAATGTTATGCTGTGGTTGAATTATGACATTGTTGTAAAAAGGGGCAATCATGATTTGAGCTGACAACATGATGCTGACAAGATTTGCAGAAATACTTCCATTTTATTTTGTCTTGAACAAGTAGTTTCTGAGAAATGGGCAGCTTGGAGACAGTATTTATGTAGAATTGCAATGAATAGAAGCTTTTCCTGCTTGAGCAAGTTCTACTCAGCTTTGTTTCTAGTGCTTGGGATGGGGGCAAGAAGGGAAAATTATGGGACAGAAGGCAAGCCCTGCACATAGATTTGTACTTATCCACTGGAAAGTCACCAGATTTTGGGGATTCCTGACTTGATCATGCACATACTGCCCTTTGAGGGCTGTACTGTCAGAGCCAGTCAGCTTTTACTCTAAAAGGAGGCAGAAGGCTGTCATACCTTAAAGGAGTGACCAGCAAACATGCTCTTGAGTCAAAGCAGGAGCAAGCAATTTCATAATCATAGAAAATCTCAGTGAAGGTGAGGGAGACTGAGAAATCTCTCAGTCTTGAATCTTGTGCTACAAGTTTGAGGTTTAACAAGCATATTTAAAGAACAGAAAGCTCACTCTGTGTGAGCTGACCCCAGTCTCCTCAATGGGAATAAGTACCTGGGCAGCATGCCCGCTCCTCTGTCTGTGATGATTATTCTCTCTGGCCTAATACTTGCTAGTTTGCATCCTTCACTCACCTGCTGTTTTACAGAGCAGAGATGATGGACCTGGACTAGCACCTGTTTGCAAGAGCTGCATGAAACAATTTGTTCTGTTACTTTTCAGATTTCTTTTTTTGCTTTTTTTGAGATGTGTCTGAGGCTGCTATCAAAAAATTACACTTGCGGTTTCTTTAGATTTCTTGCTACTTGTCCTCAAAAAATGCAACTTGACAAAATTTGCAAATACAGACATCTGAGGTACTCCACATGAAACACACAGGACCAAATTATTGAAAATTTCTGAAACAAACAAAATTTCCATTAGTTTCCATTTAAAATAGTTATACAGTCTTCTTTAAATTTGGAACCAAGATATCTCAGAAATTATAAAAGAAGAGTCATCTATACACAACCAATATTCCACTCCCAAGAAGTTTATCCTCTGCCTGTCCATTTAGCTTTATGCCAGCATAAAAGGATTGTTCTTGCTACATTTGCAGTAGAGAGTTGCTCTGGTGACATGGTTTGCTATCTTTGCTTTGGAATTGTATTAAAACTTCAGCATCACAAATAAAAAGCAGAAAAACATTAAACTGGCATCCTAAAAGTATGGGAAATGATTTTTAAAGATGCTCTTTGTTAACATTCGCACAGCATCTGTTGAAACTTGCACTTTGGAAAGTTGTGCGTGACCTAAGACACAGCTCAACTACAGAATAAGAGCACGATTTGACAATTCCGTTCAGTTTTGAGATAACTAAAAATGCATATTCTTCAGATAGTAAGAGGATGTTTACTCCAGAAATATGTTACCAGGGAACAGGTTACAATTAAACAACATAAGCTGAGAAATTCTGATTTAAATACAAATTACATCAATGCTTAGCCATATCAGTGTCTTATGGGAAAAAACCCACAAGAGGCACTATGAGTTCAGAGCAAACTGCAGAGAGCATATTCTGGGTTCTGTTCTGGGTAGCTGATTGCTGTCTCAAGGAACACAGTTAGAGAAAAAGTTTAACATGGTTTTACTGTACAATCACACCCCCCACCCCCACTCCCTTGTCTTCTGAAAGGCATCAACTCGAAAAGCATTCTATTACTGTTACATAATTTCAAAGTTTAACCACATACAGCTGCTTAAATCTGAAAGCTGAGATAATAAAGGCAAGACAAGTATTTTCTCTGAGGAACTTAAGATTTCTGTTAACTACTGTTATTCAAGTACAATCTATTTCAGTATTAACAACAGTAAAAATACCCTTTAAAGTGACAAGCCATATCTGCCACTCAAAAGTACACAAGCTTTAATATATTTTAAAACTGACTCAAGTAAAATAGAGATAATAACTGGATTCCATCTGTCCCTCTTGACTATTTCTAGATGAGGTAACATTGATTACCAGTTCTGCTTCAACATAGGGTTTTGGTGATTTTTTAGCTCTTTCCCACCTATACTGTGCTTCAAGTACAGTAGAAGATTTTCACTTTTAAGCAGGATGTCTTGCTTCAATCTTTTCTCTGCGAAAACAAGAGTTAAGTGGTCACTTTATTCCCTCTACTTACTCCAAACATTGGTACAGTCATGCTGGAAAAAAAGGGTAAAAATCCATAGATTTCTGTAGGGTAACTGCAAAGAGGCTAGCAGAAAAATTCGTGATCAGGAAGCTGTGCAACTTTGTTTTCTTTCTTTACTGGGGAATTACTGGCTGGAGAAAAAGCAGAGTTTAATCCTTTCTGGGAAGAGATAATATTATCTAAGAAAAGTAAGCAGCTATCTGCTGAGGGGCTGTAGCTTTCTGTACAGGCTACTCCACCCTTCCCGTATTGCTAAGCATATCTGTCTGTCGTTAAAAACAATGAGAATTTCTGTCTCGGTGAGAAATGACAAGTGAAAATACATCAGAATAATAAGTGTGCCCTGAAACAATTCAAATATCACAGACCAGAAGAAAAAACACTCAGTTCCTGACTCCTTCATCACAGTTACTTCTGTGAAATCAGTACTGCCATACAGATGAGAGATCAAAGATTTACAGCTTTTCCTCTAGGAGTCCTTCATTGAGCTCGAAGCTGAACTCCATTGATCACCCTACCAGCAGAAAGAAAAGGCAGGGAGAGTCTAGAAAATACAGCATGGGCAGGAGTCTCTTATCCAAGCTAAGGAATTGGCAGGGAAAAATGAAGAAAGATAAGAATCTTGTAAAGTTTATTATTCCTTTGTGAACTGGTATATGTTAATAGATCTATTCAGAGGATAGAGAGCAGTCGGTGTTCTCTTGTCCCATGAGTGAAAGGAAGGAAGGATAAAATCCCTCTTGGAATCCCTTAGTGCCTCTTTGAGAGAGAAAGGGAGGAAGAGACCCTGACAATCAGCACACATAATGAATTCCTGAGCAGGTGGATAGAGGCTTTGCTGGCACAGGCTGGAGATGGGGATCCTTGCTAGTCCCAGAGGATGCACATACCACTCTTTTTTCGTGATAGAGCTTTAAGCTGCTGTTACTCTGCAAACATGGCAAGACAGTGCAGGTAAAGATGACTCTATAGTCTAAAAACAGCCCTTCATAGATTCTAGTCCTGGGGGAACTTTTCTTACTCCCACAGCAAAGGTAGAAAAATTACTGAAAAAAGCTCATCCTGATAAGGTGCAATTATGTGAATTACTCTAGTTACTTCCAGGGTATCAGCTATGTGATAAACATTCCTTTGAAAGAACAATGTACAATGAAATGAAGCACAAGAAGCTGACTACCACAGCCTGGCAAACCTAATTCCAATGTTTTTTGCTGTAAACAGATGGGAATATATTCAATATAAAAGGGTTTTTATTCCCTGTGAGAAGGCCTGAACTTGATATTTCACCTTTCTTGTTAAAGTATTAACTTTCAAATAACATGAGTGACAGAGGTAGATATTTGCAACTTTTAAAAAATGAAGTTCCTGATCATTTCTCAGAACCTCAGCTTTAGCCCAGTATTCTCCTCTTTATGTCTTCAAAAGCAAAACATAATGTATCCAAGAGACATAAGGTGAAAAAGTACAGGCACAGCTAAATCTTTATTGAACATAGGCACATTTGCTGAAAGTTTCTCTGATGCACAGCACACAGGCTGCTGCTGCATATATCTAATTGCATTAGTCCAGCAATAAAAGGCTATGGAACACAGAAGAATCAATGTATAGGTGCAGAACCCTGCCTTACCAGATCACTAGGTCAGCACAGAATAATTGTCCTTTCTTAGGTTCACTCTTTGGACTTTACAAGACAGTCTTCACAAGTAACTTACAGCAAATATGTGTTGTTCATCTCTGCCAGCTGATACGATGCTTGCTTTCATTATTTCCCTATGGCAAGGTCCTTCAAGTCTAGCTTATACATTAACCTTGCAGATTTTACACACTAAACTTTACTCAGCTAAGCCCAGTACTAAAATAAATAAAGAAACAAAAAACCCCATGTTGGTTTCATTCAGGTCTCATTCTCCTCATGTCTTAATGCTTTTGACCCTTACTTCTCTCACTATTTTTTCCTGCACAAACAAGTTTCAAATGTCACACCAAAGAGGAGAAAAAGGATTTTAGTTTGTTTAGCTGTTGTCAATAAATACGTCCGTTATGCCCATTCACTCCTTCACCTGGTGGTCTGCCAGCAGCTACCTAAAGTTCTTCAAAAGGCTTCCATAACACAGCCACAAAGAAAGTTTTCCTCCCTTCAATCTCAGTTTCAAATGAATGTATTTCCTTCCCATAGGAGCTAGGAAAAATTCTGACAGATGGAAGAACCAGTAAACAGCTTCAGTCCTGGAATGGCTGCATATTAACTCTATGTCAGGCAGAGATTACAGCTTTAATTTCATAATCTGCCTCTGAAGAGCTACTTCTGACAACACTGCAAGGCCCAGCTTCAGATTTCTCCATTCAGAACTTACCTATACACAGTCTTTATATCTGTGCCACAACACAGCCATTTTTACAGAATATGAAAAGTCAGTTAATTTAGCTTCTTATTGAGCACATTATAGGTAAATGAAACAGCATGCCTTGTTTTAAAAAGTATGAGAAAGAATAGTAAACTCTGCACAGTGATGTTCCTATTAGTTTAGGATGTTGCAATGAGCATTTCTTGCCAACTGGAAGTGTGACTTGCTCACACAGTTTTGATAAAATGTAAATCTATTTAATTATAATACAGTGTAAAAACTATGATGAAACTAAAACCTCTGTATCTGCCAGGATAGAAAGATTTTATTAGCCTAATGTAAAAATTAATTTTTATTCAGTTCACACTTCCTTAACTATATTGGTGGAAATTCCAACTGATGTATTAGCAGGAATTCTCTTTGGTAACTGAGATTATTTAAAGCATAAAATCTTGGAATCTTGTGAGGCTTAACTTTCTTTTTCTTTTTCTTTTTCTTTTCTCTTTTTCTTTTTTGTTTTTTTTTTTTTTTTGAGAGAATTAATTGAGATTCCTTTTAGTTAATAGCATCTAAGTAGTAGCTAGCCCCTTCTAGCCTAGCTAGAAGTAAGTAGTAAGTAATGTAAGTAGATTTTGTCTGCTCTTAAAATACCCTTCCAATCACATTCTGGTGAATAGTTTTATTCTTCTGAAGCCAGTTTACATATTATTTCAAGCAGAGTAAGTTAACATAGGCGGTGTGTTCACCTAACAATGACATTCCTTAATGTTCATGGGATAATGATTGGTTTGAACCCAGACTACAGAGTTTATCCGGGTAACAAGAAGGGAAGATAAGGTGTAGCTCACTGGTTTCCTCTGCAGCTTTCTTGGATTTCACTACTTGTTCTTCTTAGCAAAAGATATCTGTAGCTTCACTTAATGAGAGAAAAACTATATTAGTTACCAGTTCACTGCTGAAGATTTCTGGATTCTGGACAGTTTCAAATTTCTGTGCCTCTCCTGGTTGTATTTAATCATAAGGCTTGTCAAGATCACATCTGAGTACCTCACTTAATAAGGTTTTGGAGACAACCTCTGCTGCCTGAAAGACTAGCACTATGCCACCTTCGTACTGGAAATCACATCCTGGAGTTAGGGAGTTGATTTGCCTGAGACAAAGTCAGAAAAGGAATTAACTTACACTCTCACTCTCTTCTATGCTGCTGTCTTGTTTGACTGTTTTTACTTTCTGTGTACAATAAAAAAGGGCCTGAGCAATGCCAGAAAAACACTTTGTAATTTTTAGTAAAACTTTTCTGTACTGCTGAAATTATTTATTACGCTGTCATAAATTCTGTTACCAATATAGTAATACAGTTTTAACTTTCTAGCCCAGAAGGGATGAATGTTTTGTGAACACACTTCTACCAGCATAAGAGAAGACCTGTTTCAGAGGCAATGTTTAGTTTGGAAGCAAACCTTACCGACATGGACAGTCCCTCATGAGAGGCATTAAATGACAGGTCTAAATTTATCCTGTCATAAGTACAGTGGGGAAATAAAATCCATATTACTAATTATTAATTACTACTGTAAGTGTACTCACTTTTCTTTATCATTAAGAAACACTAAGTATGGAAGAAATCTAGAAGATTACAAGCAATGATATCTAACATACAAATCAGCTGGAAGTTTTAATCTTCTGGGGCTCCTTCATGAGGACAGCTGCCAGCTGCAGATGCGTGGCTGACTAATTGGCACTAGCAATAAACAATATTTGAGTTTGTCCAGGAAAGGAGCAGAAGGTCTGAGAAAGGATTATCAATATACATTAAAAAAAGAAAAGCTGGTATGTCTCTATTGAAACTATTATCTGTGTGATTAATTTCTACAACTGAAAATTGCACTAAAACCAAGTAGTTATTTATAAAGCTCTCAACACCATCTAACTGAATCTTAGATATTGGAAGATTATAAAGCAAGTATAGCATACAAAAATAAACCAAACTGCTACTATAATAAGGAATACTATACTCTCGGAGCTTCATAAGGCAATTTTGCATGCAGGCCTGACTGGCTTACAAGCAAATAGAACTTTTCATCAAAAAGATTGCTAGATTGTTTAGCAATATGCCAGCCCCTGAGCTACAAGACAATCTATCCTATCTGTAACACTGATACCACCACAAAGAAGTTATTATCTAACTTATTGACAAAAGGTAACAATCTTACGCTTCTCAGGAGCTATTACCTGACTTGTGTAATATCTGAAAGTACTTAGATGCTTCTTGCAGTGATTGTAGAGTTACTGTGCCACAACAAACAGAACTGGATTAGGCCTTCCTTGAATTCAGACATGCACTCCCCAGATAGAATTCAGGGACAAGTTGTCAAATTGAAGAAAATTACTCTAAAACTTTCAGGAAAAGAAATGAAGTGATAGACAAACAACTTGCAAAGGAACCTGGTAAAAGGAGGATGCAGAAGAAAGCAACCATTAAGAGCCAAGGATGGGATAGAGAGGATTGAATTATAGGATATTCGTGTGCAGCAACAATTGTTTTAAAAGCTTCTGAATAAAAAATTAACAGCTGATGGCATACTCACTAGGACTTACACCTAGTCTGAGAAGGAGAGCTGTTAAGATAGTGAGAGAGCCAGCAAGACAGATGGCTGGTGAAGGAACTGACACTGCAAGAGCTGGAACATTCAGCAGAGAGGAAAAACAACAGCTATATCCATGAAGGAACTGCTGCCAAGCACGTAAGTGAAGTGAGCAGAATCACACCATTTCAACAGTTTCTATAAAAATGTGGATGATGTGCTGGACTGCAGGCAATGTATAGGGCCCCAAGCTGACAGTTCCACATCAGCACAGAAGCAAATAGACAAAGGAATAATTAAAAGGTCATTACCTGAAAAAGCAGCAGCAAATAGCTCAGAGATGTGAAACTATACAAGTGAGTAAAAAAGATTTTATAAGGAAATGCTCAATAGGCATAAGCACTGAAGAGACAAATATATCACCCAGAATTCATCTGCAAAACCTACCTCTTGTATTCAATATGAGAAACAGTGTCAGAAGCTGAGAATTATGACATCACCTCACCCCTCCTCCCCAATTAAAATCTGTCTACTAAGAATAAAATAGTTTCCACAAAGCTTGCACTTTCACAGCTACAGATTTACTATCAGTAAGATTCCAGACATTCATAGCAGTCAACTCCAACACCTGCATCTTGAAACCCACTAAATATTTGCAGTCAGGTTACCACATACTTTCAAATATTTTTAGTACAATCCACTGCTCTTTACATTGACAAAAAAAAAAACCCTGAAAAATCTGGCCATAACATATTCTTGAAAAAAGTGAATTAAATGCACAGGGTTTAGGGGTTGTAGGAAGAACAATTTTGAGAACTGAACAGTTTTGCAAGCACAAGGCGGTGTCACAAGGTCTCATGAAAACTGATCTCGAATTTTGATACCATCGTCAGGAGAAATAGTTCTGACAAAAAAGGAGGTTTAGAATAATAGCCCAAATGAGCACCTTAATAAGAAAAAAACCCCAGTTTCTACATTGTCTTTCAGTTAGCTAAGTTACTTTTTCGTATTACTTTTCCTTATTACTTTTCCAGCCAGTCATTGAGAACAAGAGGCAAACTGCATCCTTCTTTTGAGTTCTGTGATGATGTTCCTGTATTTAGAAAGCATTACCACACAGACATACAATGAAGTACACGTTGTTTTCATTAATTGTGCACTGTATAATAAGCATTTAAGCTGTACAGTTCAAGAAAAACAGCTCATTGTTGAAGACAGATCTCCAGAAATTCTTTAAGCACTGATGAGTCTGTTACCACTACCACTGTAGAAAAATGGCTATGGCATGGAAAAGTAGAATATTAAAAATCACGTCAAATTTCCTACAGAATATGATTATCTTTCTGGTATTTGGGAAATTAGATTACTTTTCAAGATGCAGAAAGATTTTAATATAGAAGCCAGGCAAACTGATTAAAATAAACAATATGGGATGGCTCCAAAACATTATAGATCACACGTTAATGCAAAAAAGCCAACATAATTATGGAGAACTCAAGTCAGGCAGTTTGGCATCAATAAAGGTAGTAGGGCTTATTCATTATTATCGATTAAGGCACCTTTTCCCTGGTTTAAGAACTGTGTTGTTAAAAGTTTGTTGCATAGCATTAGAAAGATACAGGTAAGGCGAAGCGAGGCTATTCCTCAAGAGGGCACTGACACTTTATTCTGAGGCCAACATTAGATATCTCTGAACAAATATAACATTGAGGTGAATAACATACAGATTACACTTCATCTAGAGGAGAACACCGGCGGAGGTTTCACCCTTCACCAGAGCACCTGGCTGCCGGCTACAGGAGAATCTCTGACCACATCCCCTCAGCCACCGCCTCCTCAGCCTCCTGAGCGTCCCCACCCTCACACCGCGCTACCGCCCTCACGGCGCGGCCCCGCGCGGCTCCGCCCCCGCCGCCGGACAGCCAATCAGAGCGCGCTGATCTCCGCCCCCGCCGCCGGACAGCCAATCAGAGCGCGCTGATCTCCGCCCCCGCCGCCGGACAGCCAATCAGAGTGCGCGCGGCGGGAAAGCGGGAGCAGCGCGTGCAGGCGGGCGGGTAGGCGAGGAGTCTCAGCGTCCAGGCTCGGCTGCCGTGACGCCCCGACTCTCGGGTTTGTCACGGTAGCCTTGCAAAAGGAGAGAGAAAGAGGGAAAAGAAGGGAGGAAAAAGCCTGGAGAAGCGCAGGAATAGCAGCAGCTGAGGGAGGCCGGTGAGCGGGAGGCGCGGCCGCCCTGTCCGGATGTCGTGGGTCAGCTCCTCGGAGAGGGACTTCTGCTTGTAAAGCTCTTGGTTCGCTTTCGTTGGAAATTAACAAAGAGGAGTTTCAATGGCAGTAATTTTATTAAGTAATTAAATGTTTTATTAAATAATTTGTTATTAAATAAGCATTGTTTTAATAGGTTATTTCTTTTTCTGTCGGGGTGCACATCCTTACCCAGACTGTAGTGAGCTGAAATCAAAGCCTAGTTACAGTTTCTCTTGAAGGGAGATGCGAGGTGAGGCTCAGGGCAGATGTGCCCATTTTCAGGGCATCTCACAAGGGACCAGCCCAGCGCACAAAACGTGGAGTTAGGCAAAAGCAACAACAAATGATAAGTAAGTCTTGCAGGGCAATGTCTTTCGTCTGAAATTACTGAGAAATGATGAAAGCACAGGAAGCACATAGTTCTGCCATCTTCCCCCTCTTAAGTGAGTGAATCTTTAAGCACTCTTAATCCTCGAGAGTAGCCTGGAGTGGCTCTTCTGTAAACCTCCATCAGATTTTATTGAAGATTTAGGATCTTGGGATCAAATTGATTGGCTATTCTGTGTCGTATGTGCTCAAGGGAGAGAAAGGAAACATTAAATTACACCCACTTGAGGTTACTTGCTAATGAATAATGTAATTATACACCAGGGTATTAGAAAGTTTTTACATTAAGTCCCTTATGTTTTTGTTTTCTCTTAAGAATCATCTATGTTTAGATAAGCTAGAATTAACATTGCCTCTTTGAAAAGTCGTATTTTTGACCACAGTAAAAATAGTTTTTCTTAGTAAAATAACATGTTTAAATTATCAGGGCAGGTGGCAGAAGTAAAAAGCCAAGCACTTCATGCATACATTTTAAAGACAAGAGTTCCTTAACAGATGCTTGAAGACTTCTCCTTGTAGCTGTGATCACAGCAGAAAAGTGATGATTCTTTTTCTATGTGGCAGTTCAGGGAACTAGTGGAAAGTGACTTTCTAGTGTAATAACTGTATGAATTGGCCAAAACTGTCATTTCAGTTTTACATTTGAATGCAGAAGCTTAAACAACTACTATACCACTAAATTCTAATATCCTCAAGCTCCAGTAACAGAACAACTTTTATTCATGTCTTTGGGACAAAGCATTGTGCTGAAGGCAGAATTTTGGCCTTGGTATCTCATATTTTATAATTAAGTTCAAAGCTGTGAAAGCTTTAAAATATGTAATTAAATCTCATTTTGCACAACACTTTCTTTTAGGAAGTGAATTCTGGGGTGTGTGTTAAAGCTAAGTGATACCATTCTAGCCCACGTAAATAGCAAATGGTTATGTTCTCTTTCACAACTGAATAAATTTACAGTTGGATGAATATTCTGGTTTTGTCTTTTCTTTCCCATGGTGTGTAAACTGGGATAATTTACATATCTTGAACCTGATTTGGTTACAGGAAAAGTAAAGTGTGTGGGATTTTCTGTCTGGCCAGCTCATTGTTCTGGCCCTTATCTACTGTCTCTAGCAACACCTCAGGCTGATATCAGCGAGGAATTGGCAAAAGGAAGATGTACTCGGTTCTGGCTCAGAAAGACTAATATCTAAATAAAAAAGAGGCTAAACCCAAAACTGGATGGTGCCAGTAAATATAGTAGTAAGCTTTGTGAGTTCAGACAGGTTTATTCAGTAGATTTACTCTGTCTGTTCTAGGTTGCCTCTTGCCTTGCTCCTCCCCTGGTAGAAAAACACTATCAAGAGTCCTTTGAGTGACTGCAGTGTTGGTTTTCAACATATGAAAATGGATTTTTAAGAGCTTGGAGCCAGGTTTTCAAGTACTTGGCATCTATGATAGGGGCACATTTTCAAAAGAGATTAGCACTGACTGTTCTGAGCTCTTGTGAAGATTTGTCCATTTTGATTTTGTGCCTAACTGAACTGATTTGTCGGAAATCTGGTCTCGGTAGCTAAGCATGACATTCTTAGAATGCTGTGAGAGCAGTAATAACACTACCAAAAAAAAAAAAAAAAGCTGTACAGCACCCCCCACTCAGTTCAGTACCCCAAAACTGCCACCCAGAGCACAGAGTATGAGTAAGGCAGGGTTGTATGTTGGTATGTGCTGCCAAACAGTATTCTAGGATTTCACAGTGAAAACAAGTATTGTTTCACTACTTCTGTTCTGGATGTGTTTATTTAAAATAAAAGCTGTTGTGAAAGGAAATTATAAGTGCTAGTTACAAGAGTGCAAAAATGTCATAAGTGTTTGGGAAGCAACAAGAGGAAAATGCTTTAATTAAAATTTACTGTAGCTATTTTCAGTAATATTCTGAGTTCTGAGATACCACCACTGATTCTAGAGTTGTGCTGCCTTCTGACCTAGGGCCTGGGATAAACATTTTGGTTGTTTATCACTGTAATCAATGGTGTAATTCCTACTGAGTTTGATTTAGCAATCTTGAGTCCTATGTTAAAATAGTAGCTGAATGAACAAAATGAATGTTTTGTGTTGGGAAAAAACTTGTTTAAATCAGCCATCTTTTTCACTGGCAGAGCTCTTTACAGGGTGGTAATATTGATTTATGTGGTCTTTCTGGCTAGTTATGTCACTTACTATTGCAGATTACAGTAGAAGGTTTTTATTTCTTTTTTGAATAATTCCTTTTATTTGAAATTAATTTAGTGTCCATTTCTGTAATGTTTTGGCCTTGTCTTTGGTCTCTTAATCACTGTGTCTGAAGAATGAATTATTAGTTGTTGCAGCTGAAGAAATAAACTAATAATTTTCTGTTGACTTTTGAGGGGAAAAGACAAACCAAAACAAAACAGAGCTTTATTTTTGCACACACTCTTCTTCTTTTGTGCTGTGCTTGCACAGTTGAAATCAGGACTTTCAATAATCCAGATAAGCAAACAATAATATTGTACCTTTCAGGTAGGAAGCGTGGGATACCTGTCTACATGCTAGTGTTGTATTTGTAGAATACCTGAGTGAACATCTGCTAAACAAATGGAAACAAACTGAAAATGGCTACATTTGAGTTGATAACTCTCAGAGCAGTACGATTCAGAGACTTTCACATAGACATGATAAGAGAAAAGAGATGAGTTGTTGTTGAGATACCTGCTCTACAGACCTTTCATAAAATTGAACTGGAGATTAAGACATCATGCTATTTCTAGCTTGCCAGTGCTAGCTGGAATGAATTCTAGGCTTAAAAAAACCTAATAAATTGGAATAAGATGGTCATTGTAGAAAAAATTGAATGAAGAGAACTGCCCATAAACATAGTCATTGCTCTCTGAGCTCCGGATACAGTCCTATTTTGTTTCCATTTTGTCTGGGTGGTTCAATGGGGATTGTATTTTACTTATTACTTAACTGTGATGATGTGACATTATTCTTCTTTGCTGGTGTCAATTGCAAGTAAATGTAATATAAAAGATTTTGACTGGGCTTTGAGAAGTGTTCTTGTGTTCCTTGTTAGCTGTGGGCACAAAGTTCTGGAGTTTGTTGTCCTTCTAGTGTTGCATATGTACACACTAATAAACACATGTAATATGTATTTTGAAGTCAGTGTTCCACATAGATTCTATACTTACTGATATCAATTCTGTGTAGCAGTTGCTAATCTTTCATCTTATGTTTTGGTTATTTTCAAATGTAGAACTTGTACACTGAAATGGCAAAGCAGAGCCTGTCCATACTCTAGTTCCCAAAGCTATTTTCCCAGGCACATGACTAGATCATTGTGCTTTCTCTCTGTCTTTTATGGCGTGTACATTGGGGTCACAGTGGTAAATACGTGAGGTTGGGAAAGGGTATGTTTTAAAAAACTTTATTTTTTTACACGTATTTTAGTATCTTCAGTCTTTCTGATGAAAGAATCTCAATGCTAAAGAAATCTCACAGCAGTCATAAGCCTCATTTTGGACAAAGAATGTTTGATGTGCTTATGATAAGACTGAGCATCCTTTTGTCACACTTTTGGAGTGGGGGGATAACTTAGCTCTGTTTTACATCTATATCCCTTGAATGTCCTTCTGCAAATGAAAATTTAATTTGGTGAGGTTAATATGCTGAATTTGATTCAGCTTGCACCTCACTGGCATTGTGAGCCCATTGTGGCATCATTACTCTTCAATTACAGGCATGAAGGTGAGCAGTGACCTAGTAATGAAGGATACACACCCAGAGCGGTGTAGCATGAATTTTACATGAGGCAAAAGGGAAAAAAAAATCTACTACACTGATATCTGCCAAAAGGCTGTTTGTCATAAGTGACTACTTTGAAAGAGTCCCCAAGAAGGGCTTGTGCTGAACATTACTCTGCTGTCGCTGGGATGTGTCTTGGGTGCAGATATCTACAATTTCTATAGTTCTCTGTACTGAATAGTACTTGTACAGAAACAAGGTCAAGCAGTTTGGTATCCTAATAATTATTTAACTTGGGAGAGTAATGTCGAAGCTACAGTTTAAAATAATCTAATATGGAACAAAATTTTCTGCTTTAGTGCTTAATGTTCCTTCGGTTTTGAAAAAAATATTTGGTGTCAAATGTACTCTAGAAAACACAGATATCTACTAGCATTGTTATTTAATCAATTTAATTGTATTCTGTGGTTTAAGATATTAAAAACTAACTTTGTGTGCCTTTTCAAAACGTCCTTTCTCTTGTGTGAGTGGAATTTTGTGAGAGTGAGAGTGACTGCTATGAGATCCTACAGGATACCTTTTTAGAGAAACTGCACCTTATGTAGGATTACTTTACTGAGACTTCTGAATATGCTGCAGCGAACTGAAGGCTTGAGAGGAAGCAACAGGATAATAAGTGTCAATAGGAGGCAGAGTCCATATAAGTTACATTGTATTCAACAGTTTAATACTGCTTCATATGGATGAGTATTTTCATTCTCAAGGAAGAACAGACCCACAGACGACTGGTGGCCAGAGAAAATGAAATAAACCTGAGCAGCAAGGAGACAACTTCTGGTACAGCAAAAAGTGAAATTAAGAAAACTGGTAGAAGCAGAGGCGAAAGCTGCATGTTCTTTTCAGAGGTATTTGAAAGTTGAGGTTCTTCTGAGAGAGGAAGGCATCCAGTTGAATATGAATAGTAAGGCTGTCAACTGGCAGAGTAGTAAGTAGTAGTGAGTTTCATTTAAGTTCTCTTTTTGTCCTTTTACCGATTTATCTACAAGTAGTCACATAAAGATTCCAAAGTAGTCAGCTGCAGTGTGATGTGTTGTGGTGCTATGCAGTACTTTGGGGATGCAGACCCATGCTCAGTTTCAAGATGATGAAAATCAGTGCTGCTACACAGTTTTTAGCTGCATCAATTCCTTGGTTTTGTTAACTGTGCAGGGCTGCTTGAGATGCCAGTGACAAGTGCAAAAGATACCATGAGAACACACATAGCAGGCAGGAAAAAGTGCAAACCAATCCTTTCCGGTACAGGTTCACAGTGGCCAAGTCAGAAGTTCTGTGAACAGATGAAAACTGGTTTTGCATATAGTTTATTTACTTCTTGCCATTTGGAATAGTTTATTAAATTATTAGATGCCATCTTGCATTTAATTTTGTCCAGCTCTCTGCTCTGGTTTGCTTTCTGGAAAAAATCACTGAAGTTTTCTAGGTGCTATGGAGACAGTGCTGATGTCAGAAATGTTTTCAGTGGGGGCCTGGAAAAGGGAACCAGATGGCTGCAGTTACTGGTGAGCATGGTTGGGTGTTGGTGCATAACCGAGCAGTGGAGTGCAGCACAGAATTGCTGAGTTGGCAGTGGAGTGGGGTGAGTCAGACTCTCAGCAAGGTGGAAGAGCCTGCAGAGAGGCAGAGGCTGTGAGCTTCCCCTGGTGCTGTGGTAACTTTGTGCCCTGTTTTTTCCCCACGAGTAGAGCCACACCACATGGCTGCACTGGCTTGAATTTGTGCCAGCTCAGGTGCCTCTCATTTGCAGATCTGGGCCAGATTACATTGCCCGTTTAACTCTGGCTTTTTTTCTGTCCCAGTACATTATGAAGTATCTTTCTGCTACTTATGTTGTCTTGACCTTTATAGACCTTGATTTTCTAGGTGGCTTCTCAACTCACGGGGCTTTTGTAAGACCTGATGACCCAGGGGTGAAGACACAGTATAGGTGTAGCTAGAAGTGCCTCTGTTAATGAAATAAATGGGTTTTTTAAAGTACTGAACTCTTGGGTGATGTTAAATGCTGCTGCCTTTAAAAGCTTGACACAGTATCTTGCATTAAACTGGAGCAAAACCAGAAACAGTACCACCAAAAAAGCTTTTCAAATTCCAGACTTCTCCCACACTCTGAGAAGAACCTCCTCCTCTGTGAATCTTGAATCCAGTTTTGTGCAGCTGACATCAATGCAGAACTCTGCTGCTGAGGTCACTTGCCTGGCTCTTGAGTTAGCCATGCTGCATGTTTCTCCTACTTGCCTCTTAAGCACACTAGTGACAGGATCTTGCCAGCTGCTCTGCTCTGGCTTATCTATTGTGTCACTTGCTTTTAGTTTTTATTCTGAAGTACAGATGAACAAAGAGTCTTGGTGGTTTATTTATTGAGCTTTCTAACAAGCCTCTTTTGCTTTACCTTCCCTTGTGTTTAGAAGAAGCTGCCTCTAAATATTTCTTGAGGTCACCTTTCTTCCTTTCAAGTCCATCCTTTTGAAACTCTGATTTCCTGTGATACCTGTAAAGACTTTAGAGTGATTGAACAGTGCTTATCATGATGTTCACTTGTATTTTCCAGTCACTGTGTTCAGTTGTCTAAAAAGAAAATGAAATATTCTGTAAGCTCTTTAGAACAGAGACTGGCTTTTTGTACAAGTGTTTAACACAGCAGGGCCCAGAAATCCAGGCAAGGGCCTATAGTCCCACCTCAAGAGAGAAGGAAAAAAAAAATATTTCCAAGTATGAATTATTTTTTCATAGGAAGGTAAGTGTGGGATGCCTTCAGAGATCGTTTCTTCATAATGAAATGTGCATTAATGCTAAGAATATGCAATGATTTTTAATCAGGCTGACATGTCTACAATGCAAAGATCATGATTTTTTCATCAATGGTATTTAGTGCACCAGTAGCATTTATGTGAGCTAGAGGGGTCTGTGTGACAAAATGATTCTGCTGGAAAGCTACAATTATTCTGTAAACTTCAAAATCCAGAATTCAAGATGAGAAGAGGCTGAGAATTTCTGCATTTGATTGGCTCAGGCTGAAAGCTGTAGAAAAAGCAGTTTGTCTTTTATGCATTCTGTCAGCTACAACAATGCTAACCAAAGAAAGTGTCATCTCCCCAGAGTCTCTTTTCAGACAAATGTGCTATAGGGCAATAATGAATCTTAAAAGAAATTCATGATTGGAAAAAGCAGTGTTTTGCATATAAATGTTTCTAATGGAGCTATGAGCATCAGTCTTGTGCTCTATTACTTTGAAAAATACCATGCGAATCCTTGTAGCTTTTAGTAATTCGAGACATGAAAGATGTTATTTATTTTTATTTGTATTATGTTCCTCATAAAATATTAAATAACCCTTTGGCCAAAAGTACTATTAGCTCTTTGAGATTGTGCAGAAATATTCATAACTTGAAAAGCTTAAGTTGCTAATGGGTGACTTGGATAAACTCTGATCAGCAGAGAGCAATTCCTATTGATCTCCTAGACGGGAGTACCTACAGGTAGGTAGATTAAAATTTGTAAGGAAATATATACTTCTCCAGTATTGTTGACCTGATGAAATTTTTAAGAACAGAGTTATACTTCAAAGCCCCCAATAAGTGACTTAGATTTTAAAATTTTTTCTCTTAATTTTTCTCTTTGTATCATCTGTCATTTTCTTTAGGGCCTACACAGCACAGATTTCCAGCTCAACTCTTTAGCCATGGGGAGTAAAGTTCCTGACTGATTATATTTTATTTTAAGAGAATTAAGATCCCTGTAATTTGCTGGAACCTTAGAAGAAAAAACTCCCAACTCCAACTATGTTAGGAGTTATTAATCTAAAGTCTATTAGATCAGAATTAAATTAAAAATACCTTTTTTTCTGTATTGCATGGGAAATTGATGACTGTTTTAATTGTCCATCTTCATGCCACAGCCATACCCAAACTCTGCCCACAGACTGTCATCAGGAAAATGAAACTGTGCTGAGATTCCACTGCCACATGTGATTGAAACAAATTTTGACATTTCTTGGAAATTTCAGAAGCACATATACAAGCTGAATTCTGTGCATAGATTTTTTTGGACCAAGAAAATGTTTTACTGTTTGTACAAGCTTTTCCAAATTTGGCTGTTGAAAAATGCTACTCTTAATATTTCCTTTTAGTAAAGCAGGAATAAATGGTGACCTGCATATGGCTGTTTTTGTTTGTTTGTTGTTCCTCCTTGCAGAGCACATCTCCGGGGAATGACTGTTTCAGGATGATCTGACTGTGGAAGCGTCTGTGTTCCATTAAGATTTTGGTAGAAGAAGCAATCCAGCCTATTTAGCAAATGGAAGCTTTTTCCAATTGTCTTGTCATTGTGTTGCAGTGGTGTTGCCTGAATAAGTTATGATAAAATAAAGTGGGTTTGGATCCTAATAAGTGCAGGTAACATCAATAGGTTGTTTTCTGTGGTTCTGGAAAATATTTACAACAAGTAGTTTCATTTCTTCTTGGGTGTAAGTGTAACCTGGCTGTGTTGAGCATAATAGATATTTTGCCCAGTTACAGTTTTTCACTGGAAATAAACTTCTAAAATTTAAGTCAATCAGGAGTCCCTGGCACTTCTTGCGACAGGGAAGGGATGAGAAACTCAAATGAAAAGCCCTAATTGCTTTCTGTGTTATGTTTTTCTTTGCTATTAGGAAGTACTGTAAAAATGGCTGCGTGTTTCTAAGGCTTGTATGCAGTGATTCTCTTTTCCTGACGTAGCTGGACTCCAGTGGGGACTGCAAATATTTTTGCCTGAAGACAGAGCAGATTATGATGTGGCTTATGCTGGTCAGTGCTTATTTTGCTAGTGTTTGGCAGCAAACAGTATCTGGATACTAGCTACAAAAATAGTGTAGAACCCTTTGGGATGATAGTACTGATTCAGAAGTAAGAAGACTCGGATTTCGAGGTTTAATGCAAGTTTGAAACAGGAGCAAGTGCATCTGATGGACAAGATGAGCAGCTGGTTCCGAGTTGCTTACGTGTGCAGGCATTATTTGCTTTGCTTTGCCATATGCAAATTGTTTATCACAGATCTGGGTTCCAAAATAGAGTTTCTTTTGACTTCTTCTTTCCTCCCCTGGACTATTGTGATGATATTTTTATATGAAGTTTTAAATAAAGGAAATAATAAATTAATATCTGACCTAAATCTGCCTTTTGCTTTTGAAGTCAGATAGTCAGCCAATAAAAACCTGCAAAAAAGCTGGTGGTGCACTCCAACTTTCATAACCAGAGGAATTTTCAAAAGGTTAAAGGTTGTAAAAACTTGTAAAAGTGTTTGTTACTAGACTATATTTGTGGACTCTTAAGATTATGGTGTTATTTGAAATGTCTGTGGAACTACTCTTTTTGTGACAAGTCTTTCATGTTCTTCTCAGAAACATGAGAGAATAGCAAACACTCTAGAGAGGGGGAGCAGAATACATGGGGAAAGAAGACATGTTCAGTTTGTAGTAAAGATTTTTTTTTTGTTCCTGAGTATTAGAAATTCACTTATAACTGTATCAAAATTTACCAATATTTCACATTCCTGAATTTTTGCCTATTAGCAATCACCAATGTATTCTTCATTCTTTACAGCTTGTCACTGAAAATTAAAAAATATAGACAACATTACAATGTTCCTTACAATGGTCCTTATTGATTCTAATCTCTTCAGTGTATTGTTTTAGAATCAGAAATGCAAGGGTTTTCATGTGACACATGACCAGATGAATACTTTTCCTTAATATGGTATACCTTTTCTCACTTTAATAGTGACATCTCATATAACTGGCAGATTTATAGTTACTGTTCAATCGTAGAAATTACATGAGTTTCCTATTTCTAATCCCTATTTGAGATAACATTCTGTGTAGCATGCTTTCCTTTCCGTAGTAAATCCTATTTCAAAGATTTGGCTGGTTTCAGAAATTAGTTCTGCTCCATTGTTAACTTCACAATTCTTTGATTTCCTTTGCTGTAAATCTGACTTCTGAAAAAATCTGTTGTTTTTCAGACAAAGGCAAAATAATATCTTTTTTTTTTACCTTTTGCGCATGGAACTTCATTCATACTCTTGCTCCTCTTTGTAAAACATGGTGAAATTTGATAATAATTAAGTTTTGGGGGAGTGAAATTTACTTAATTTAGACTGCCTTTATGCTAAGCTGTGGTTCCTCAAAAATGCTGAAGAGACTTAACGTACTGATTGTAAGATTTAGGGACTGGGAGATCTGGATTCTTTCCCTGATGTTACTTCATGTTTTCTCTATGTGTCATGTTGAAATCTTGTTTCCTTCTGCCTTTGGAAATGCTTACAAATTATCCCTGGAAAATGTGCTGATTTATAGATGATAGACAGTGCACACAATGTTTAGCTTTGAGTTTAGGTGCTTGAGTTGTGCGAGGCCTTGTGCTGTCCCCCTATAGGAAAACTGTTGTCTTTGAATATTTTTAACTGCCAGTACTTTCTGAAAATATAAAGACATTCCTTAGATATACAGGTGTTTTTCTGTTCATGATTGTGTTTTTCTACAGTTTAATTAGAGCTGAATTTTCAAACTGGCATGGGTTTATCAGAACAAGTGACCTTTTCTGCTGGTGTCTTCAAGACAACAAGGACAAAGAAACAGGTGTTCTGGCAGAAAGTTCAAAATGGAATAATTCAAAGTAGTTTCAAAGGCCGAGGGAAACATACCGGTTACATTTCTGTGAGTAGTTGTCAGCTTGTGTAGCTTTGTGCAACTACAGCATAAAACTGTTGTGTGCACAGCATCTGAGTTAATCCTCTGCACTTTTTCTTTTTTTTTCCCATTTCAGTGGAAAGACATGAGTGCTTCTGTGAGAACTGTATTTCAACTTTGTAAGTCTGAGTAAAAATAGTTGCTTTACAGAGGTCAGAGCAGTCTGCCCTGTTATGCCCAGAACACTTCTTGGATATATTTGAAGGCAAAGAAGAGCACAACACATTTGGCTGTGTCTTTAATCACTTCAGATGATGCTTAAACTGAGTACGCTCAAACGTAGAACAGTTTTGTTCGGAATAGGTTTTGTCCACACATAATTGCTTGTAAGAGATGCAGTTGCTAATGTACAGCACAGCTGAATGACTGCCAGCTCCTCACAGGGACTTGTGGCACCAGAAAGACGTGCTTAATTTATCACACGCGCTTTATATTACTTTCATTAGAAAGGTGGAGCAGTTGGCCAATGACTGTCTACATTTACTCCTTGATGTCAGGTGGATATTGATGTGTTGTTAACTGCTGCTTGTGCTGAAGGCAACAAATAATCAGAGCTGAAAGAAAATAGGAAGAAACAAGGTATCTAGGGAAAGGGAGCATTGTAGCATTATTTAGAAACTAAAGCAGACATCAGATACAAATAAAAGTTGCAGTTTACAAAAGGTTACTTTTGTCTTCTGCCTTGTTTGCTCAGGTGAACTGTGAGAGGAAGTGTAAAATATTATGGAAATCAGTGTTTTTTCAATCCTTAAAGACCATTAGAATTATGAATACCAAGCTTTTGTGGAATGATGATAAGAAATAATTAGTTTTCCATTCTTGTGTCCTGCTTATATGTCTGCGGTAAAAGTCTCACTGTGTATTTCTTTAGCCTTAATCCAAGAAAAGGTAAACCAACTTCATATATAACAGATTTTGGATAAGTACTGAAAATGTTACTTAGAAATTCCAATACTTTAAAAAAAATTAACTAATATTAGTGTTGCCCTATAACAGAGGAGGCACTGAAGGGTAAGTGGAACTCAACATTTCACGTTAGATAGGATGAAGGGAAAATATACTATAAAGGGTATACATGTATAATCTAGGCATAGACTGGCAAAACAGCACCATTCCATTGATACCAATATGATGTTGATTGTGATTGTTTTGATGCAAAGTTGGGGATTTCCCACTGTATACCTTCCTTTTTATAAGAATCAACAAGTAATATGGTATGATTTTGCAATTTGTTTTCTTTTTTCAGAGTTGTGGGAGACTTGCACATTCTGTTTTAGTAGGGTGTATGAGAGACTGACATGCATACTTATATGGATTGGGCATATGCAATTAAATACATAACATTGGTTAAATTTTAGAATTGTTTTGGTTTTTTGGGGGGGGGGTTTATTTTAATTTTTTGTTTTAATCAAAAAAACAGTTGTAAGTAGCTCTTGTCAATAGGTAAATGTATCTTCCAGATGTGTTGGTAGACTGTGGCTAGCCTGTACAACAAAACATAAAAAGTCCACATTAGAAATTTGTATTTTAACACCACCTGAAGATAGGTGCCAATTTTTTTTTCTGCAGGCCTGCAGTTGAAATAAGCTGCATTGATAAATCTGCAGAGAAGTTAAGAAGTGTAGTAATTTCTGTCATTACTGGATTACAAAGCAAGTACTGTCATATCAACTGCAACGAAGTAGTATCTCTCCAGTACTTTTTGTTTAAATCTGCTTGGTGTTTATGCCCATGCCACATGCTACTGTTCCTGGGTATAATGAATTTTGCCCTTAACACTGCAAGGAAGGCACATTTCAGAAGATAGTTAAAGTTCTTTGTATATATGCAGAATTATTCTACTAGGTATGACTAAGCCTATTATAAGTGTCAGGTATTTCTGTATATGATATGGCTCAGAAGCTGCTTCAGTGTAGGTCAAAAACAAACAAGAATGTGTAGTCTAGCTACACTTGTGCTTTCGTATTCCAAATGATGACTCAGTGATATTATGGTGTACTGTGGAAATGTGCTCTGACACGTGGTCATCCATCACTGTGAGCCTGTGATCCCATAATAAGAAGTACAGAGATGAATGTTTTATTACAGCAGGGTAGCTTCTACAATTATATATGTAATGAGAGAGGGAGCAAGGGGATTGCAAAGTCTCCATCTTTCTAGAATTAATATGGAACTCAAATGACCTAAAAATGAAGAACATTATGATCCTGGAAAAATTAGCTGGCTTAAGTTTCATTCTTCCCCCCATCATGGCTTGTTAATGAGGAAAATCCTTTCCATTGCTATTTTGAGCAAAATGATATTCAGCAAGAACAGAGAGTGCTCATATCTCCTAGATGACACTGAACCCTCCCAACAGCCATACAGAATAATTTTATCTCTGCAATGAAATGTCTGTAGTTCACACTATGGTTGTTTCACTATGGTTTGTAGTAGTGAGGTAGCTCCTTTCAGTAGTTGGTTCTTTGTGTTCTTCACCTTAGAAATTACCTATAAGACAGGAAGAACAGCATGTCTATGTCTGCTTGATTCCGCTTTCTGTCCTGCTCTTGTGCTTCCCGAAATTCACAAGCATGGTCTGGTATAGAAGGTGATTACTCCATAAGTCAATACTGTTTTTCTTAGTAATTTACAGTTATGAATGGTGGGAAAGTTTTCATTGTTATCTGTTCATTCTCTCAAATTGACTAATGCTGACCAGTAAAACCAGGTTTGACCTGAGTATCGGGGAAGAGTAATGTTAGGAAAGCTACCCACAGTGACCAGAGTAATTCCATTTTGTTGTTTGCTTCTAATTCAACACCAGTTCTGGATATGGTAAACAGAGCCACTGATTCAACTGTGTAGCCTTTAAAATCTGGTAATGGTCACTGACCATACATGGTGGGAATTATATACCTGATTATGCTTGATTTAGTCAGTAACAGAATCATTAATTTCTTAAGGTGCAACAGGACAACTAACAGCCTGCTACAGGTTCTACAGCTGTCTCCTGAAATGTTAAGAGTTCAAAAGGCCTGTAAGGTCAGGGAGTAGGGCAGTTTAAAAAAACCAGACAAATACAGGAACAACTCATATTGAAGAAGGGTCATGGAAAGGAAGGAGGAGATGATTATCTACCCAGCATCACAGTTTATCAGGGACACAACACTAATGCAGCTAATCTGTATAAACCTATTACAGATAGCAGCTAAAAATGGGGGAAAGGCATGCTCCTGAAACCTGGGAGCAAGGAGAAATCCACCTAGTTGTTGAGTTGCTACGGATGGTACTTGCCAATGTGAGCACGTCGCAGTCAGTGGATAACTCAGCAGATACCTTGCTGATTTTATAGCTGACATTTGGGAGGGGGCAAAGTGGCAGTAATGCTCCTCATGTCTGTTGTGTGTCATTGTATTGTCACTGTGCAGTGTAATAGGAATATGATTTAGGGAACAGCCCTAAATTCATTGAAATTCATTGAAATTCATTGAAATTCATTGAAATTGATAGGTATTTTATTTATCTGCAACTGTGCACTCAGGTTAGGTCCTTTAGTGTCCCCTTTTGTAAAGCAATTAAACATTCTTGAGCTGTCTTTAAGCTTGTTGCTTTCCCCCATTGAACTGTTGTCAGGAGAAAATCAAACATAGCATCTGTTTCTCATTGACAGAATTAATAAAATAGAATGCAAACAGGATACAGAGCAAGTGTAATTTCAGCACTACTGTTATACATCATTCTTGCCCAGCAATGGAAGAGGCAAGTCAACTAGATATCCTGCAACAGCCCTCAAGATGAATTCCTTTAAGTAAAGCTGTCAATTTTGTCATTGCATCTCAAGTTTCTATCAGAAGTTCTAATGGAAATATATGTAGCTTCTGTTGTCTGTTCTCTCACTTTAAGGAGAAGGACAGAAAAAAGGGTCTGATGCCAGGGTTGCTAGATTGATGTCAGAATTACATGTTCCACTTCAGGGACTTGCATACTTGGTTGCCTGCCTGCTGTTAAACTTAACTGGGAACTTTAAAGGGCTGTTAAATTTTGTGGAGGTGCTTGCAGGGTTATACCATCATTTTTCTTCTGCTCACTGCTTTGCTCTGTGATGATTGCTAAAACATTTAAGACCCTAGTTTGAGCCATCTGGTAGATAGACTTAATATTAAATTGTGGAACTGACTGGGTGCTCAAATCAGCAGATAATATTTTGAATGGACATACCAGTAAGTTCAGACCAAGAAGGAAGGAGTACAGTATAGAGTTAGAGGCTTTTGAGAGCCTGTCTTTTAATTAAAACCCCTCCTCCCAAAAACCATAATATGCAGAGTTGAAATTTAATCAGCTCATGTTAGTTAGTGCCTTATCACTGAATCAGTTTTTTTGGCAACAGAACCAAACACTGTGGGAGATGGATATGAAGGAATTTCCACTTAGAAAGTAGAGCATTTGAGATAAGTATTACAAAATTACTGTGGATCTTTAGGGGAATAAGTCCATAAAAACTTTGGATTTACTGCTTTTTTTTATTAATAAAATGTAATCACTGTCTTGCTATAATAAAATATATTAAAATGCTGCTTAAAGTATATCTTGTTAACCTCTCAGCAATCCTAGACATTTTAGCAGTGAAATTAACGTTTGTTTAGAGCAAATAAAATTTTCAAGTTAGAAAGAGCTTATAGAGAGCTACAAGCTATGCAGGATCGTTTTTCATCCATTTTTCTTTTTTACCAGAGTAATTAGGCAAGTTGCCAGGCAGCACAATGGAAAAGACATTTTCTTTAATAGAATGTGTTTTTACAGGCACTGCTGGACACATACAGACATCTCCTGTATTTTTCTTTCTTGTGATGCTCTCTCCATGCTTGTATTTTCAATGGGAAAGACTTTAGGTCATTAATTAATTTTTTTCTAAGTTATCTACAGGCTATTTGGGGTTTGAGCCATGTCAGTTAGTAAGACAATTGCTCACATTGGCCACAGTGTTTCTGGGGTCTTTTTGGCTTCGAGGTACCATGAGGATACTTGATATGGAGCAATGTTAACTAGGATGCAAAGAACATTCTGGAAGTAACACATGCAAGTAACTGTCCTGCATGTTTTATAGCAATGTAGGCATTTGCAGGACTGTAAGAGTGCTTCTGCAGCTCAGGTACTCACCTCTGTAGCTCCCTCTGATCTCCAGCATGAGTCTATATGAAGAAAAAGTACTTTACTGCAGTAGTCCTTAACTCTTTGTTTTATATTGATTTTCTATCATTTTAGGACTGGCTGTGTTTTCAAGAATATTTTCTTTGGCTGAAATGGTGAGCGCTTTTTGCAGACAGCCAAGCTGCAGAGAAGGTTTTTTGTGTTCTCTCTGGTTTAAAAGGCTGTGACACCATTTAACTCCTGCTACTGACCCATGGTACGTGAGATTTCTAGAACCTTCAGTGTGATTTTTATGGTATTTCTGATTTTATTGAAATCTAGTCTACATGTTGTGTGGATTTGGTAGCATCTGTTTTTCATTCTGCTACTGTAGCTCAACTGATAGAATATGAATTATCAAATCTGGAGTTGATTTTAAAAAGATCAGACTCTCAGCATTAGCAATTCACTTAGTAGTTGGAGGTACATTTAATTTCCTTTAAATATTTTTAAAGCCTAAGTGTAAGCTTTCAGATATAAAATTTGAGTTGTTTGGAATTAAGTTGGTAGGAAACTGATAATTTGAGTTTAACCAGATTGCTTTTCATGGGTTTGAAATGCATGACCTTGAAAAGATTTTGTATTGTAGGCTTTCATCAGCACTAGTAAGCTGTTTAGCAGAAAGCAACCTCTTCTCTTCCAAAGTCTGTTTTGAAGTCAAAAGTCCTCCTTCCAGTGGCGTAAATATTTTTTTTTTACTCTAGTTCAGTGAGTTACTTAGCAAAAATTACACCTCTCCTATTGTAGAGGCAGCTGTCTTTTAATGTTTATTGTGCCTTTTAATTTAGACTCTAGTCCCAGTTTGTGTTAATGTAGCCTTTTCAGGAGGGTAAAATACAGAATACAAAAATGTATGTTAGGTTTAAAAACTTTAAAGGCTTTTCTTGGGTTGAGAAAATTTTGTGTTAGGTTTTAGGACTTTACAAACTTGTTTTGGATGGAGCAAATTCTGCAACTAATTGCATCCAAAGAATCTGTGAGACTACTGGTTATTGACAGAGCTCCTTTTTTACTTTCCATTTCTATAAGTGAAATACAAACATTTTGCATGATTGCTGCCATCTTCCAGAAAATCTGTGCTTCTTTTTGTTTGTGGGATGAGTTGAGTGGTTTTGACCATTTTACATGAGCTCTACAGCACTTGAAATCTTTTAGTCACAGCATGGTAATAAGTGGCTGTGGTAGGTTTGATTTCTGTACAGTCTCTGAATAACTGGAGTCTGAACAAAGTATGTGGTGTGTACATATGATTTGATGTACTAATACAAGTAGTAATAATAATAATAATATACAAGCTGGTGCATAACTTGTTCCTGCTGAACTAAAGGGAATTAACTTGAGGTTATAGAGGAACCATTTTCCTGTGACTCTTAATTGCAGATTCAGTTGATACTTTGGCTAATACACTTCCACTGCTTGGCTGTGGGAGGGGCATGACCTCATAAAAGATCCTCAAAATTACAGTAACACAATGGAACCTTAGGGACAGGAATGCCTCCTTTACAGAGGTTGTGCTTGTTCTGCCCTGTGCTTGCAACCTCAACCCTTCTGTGAGCTGCATCAGAAAATGCTGCTGGGAGAGGATGGGATCTGTAGTTCCAGACTGTTTTCACTCTTCATTTCTAGTTACAGGCCAATTTCACCTGATACATTTAGACCTGGGACAGTGCAGTTAAATAAAGGTTTTGTTCAAAATTATTTCAGAATTTGCATTCTAGACATGTTTTGTTTTGTTTTTTTATTAATATATTATATAGATTAGAATTCAAAGAGATTTAGTGGGGAATTGAGGATGTTTTTATATGCTAAAGAAAGTGATTTTATTATTAATGTTTCTAAGAGTAGGAAAAAAGATCTACAGTTAAAAATGAACTGCATATAGAAAACTACGTTTGAAGTTGCAAGTAAAGAAGATATTTAAGGTTTTGTTCATGGAAAATACAGCACATCTTCCACTACTCAGCTTCATGTGTATAATATACTGTCTTACTTGAAGATCTCTGTTGGGGTGGAACAATTTCTCCTAGAGTATACAAACCTTAATATTATTGTTTGGCACACAGCCTGGTGAAGGACCTGGGAAGTGTCAGAAGTTTGGTTACTCAGGCTGAAATTTTTTCAATTTCTTGCTTAATTTGTATTAGTGATCATATAGCACATGCTATACAGGCACGTCTGTGTGTGCTATATACCTGCTGACATAATTTTTTATTGCAGAGTGTCTCTACCTTCTTGATATAAAGTGATCTTATTGACCTCAGAAAAGTAAATTAAAAAATAGTTGTGAGTCATGTTACTGTATTGAAAGAAAATCCTTATGTGCTATTTTGCAATCTAATCACAAAGGCTTCTCTTTACAAAAAATAGGACTAATACTTGAATATTTGTTCCATCTTCATTCCTCCCTACCATTTTCCCATGTTTACAAATGTGTTACAGACCAAGTGTTGATTTTTTAAATCAACTTTTGTGATCCTTTCATGGGCGATGTTCTGTTCACATAGATTGCAGCTGGCAAATGAGGAAAATGGGTCACAGCCAGGGAAAACTGTTCATAGGCCCCAAATATCTAACTTGTATTTGTCTGGTTGGTAATTGGTCAGAAGAACCACTTCAGTGATTCCTTCTAAGGAGCAATCTGAGAACTGAGATACAACAGCAGCAGCAGCAGCTGTTCTTGTGGCCCTCAATACTGATGGAAGTTGTTCACTGTTCCCTTCAATCTCAAAAAGATCAACCAATACATTCTGGCAACTTTTCAGCTTGTAGTGACACCATGTGCGTAGATATTTCATCCAAAAATTAATCTGAAATTGAAGTTCAAGAGAGTGCTCAGTCCCTGTTAGACAGCTGATGTCTAAATCTTTGCTGTTTCTTTCCTCTTCTGCCTCTGGCTTTAAAATGCTGCTGGGAAGGCTCAGAAGCTTGGTAGTTTTCCAGCCAGTAGGATGAAGTGGTAGCTGCACTGGAGCAGTTCCTTAGCTGTAGTTTCTGAGCCCAAGGTTACTCTATTCTTGTATTTTACTGTATTAGGTGGAAGTTTTGTTCAGACTTAATACAAACAGGAAGGACCTTCCCTATATAGAGAAGCTGTTTCATTAAGTAACTTATTTTATATCTCTCTTCTATCTATGTGAAATGTAATAATTTCTCAAAATTGGCAGTCACCTTAAAAATTATATACAAAGGCATTTTGTTATTTTAACTATGAAATATACAATTGGATTATTTCAGACACCTATGAACCAATTTAAAATAGAAAACTAATAAGCACTTTTCATTAAATCTATTGGTATTTATTGACTGATAGCTATGTGTGAATACTTACATTTTTAAGGAGAAAAAATTCTTTCATGCTTTCATTTATTAAAAAAATAGTTTAATAATCTTCATTTGTTTGACTCAGAGGTGGCTCTTTTTATTAGAGATTTGCTGTCTCATTTTTGAAAAGCCCATTGTTTGCTTCTGAAAGGTTCTTAATAGAGCTTTAAGAGGAGACTAAATTTGAACAGCCAGAAATATTTGAATAAAAAGTTTGCTCATTCTCACTCTGGGTTGTTTAAATTTTAATCTTTAGAACTGCAGCAAGATACATGAAGATGTCTCCACTCTGCCTCTGCTGCAACTTTAGCCTTTGAATTTATTCTCTACAGCAAAATCTTGTCTGTGCTACGGATTCTCTATCAACATAATTATTATTTGTGTGTTATACACATCAGAATTCTACTTCTGAAATGAGATATTAGGAAATCTAATTTCTTTTGACTTGTAGGGAGGAAAAAGTTATATACTTAGGTATTTTACACACAGACTATTCTAAAAATGTTTGAAATACTGTATTGTTGTGATTCTTGTATTAACTTCTATTTGATCAAATTGATGTTGAGTTATTCCTCAGTAACTTTGAGTTATAAAAATCTAATTTCTGGTTAAGAAACAATAGTCTTACTTATGCAGAAACAAGAGAGGACTGAAAGAAAGCATGAAACATTAAGCACCAATCTTACATCCTGTTTAGGCGAGGGTTTTTTCACTCCTTTTCAAGGTCTTGGTAACAGTGCATGAAGAACCAGGCTGAGTTAACTGGGTATTTTTTCCTGAGGAAGCTGCACTTTTGTTTTATTCATAAATGTGAAAAAAATTGATTAGCACTTTGGCCCTAGCTAATAGTTAAAGGAAGGGTTGCAAACACCCGAGTTCTATCTATGTTTCCTAGTTGGGGACCAGAAATTTGTCATTGCTTAGTAAATTTGATGTGCAGGGAACTCATATGCAGTAAAACAAACTGTATGATTATATTTGTAACAATGTCACTAATTCCATGTAGTATGAAAATGGAATTGTATGCCTGATTGCACATGGGAAGTATAAATTAAAACTAAGTCTACTGGTCCAAATGTTTGACTGTTCACCAGCTGATGATGAGCAGGTGCTTTATAGCTGTGTCTTCCCAGCCTCTGCACAGCTGAGAAAAACAGCAGTTACCATTTCCCATCTAAACCCAGTTCCTATTGAAGAATATTGTAGACAAAGGAAATAGACCTTCTTGATGATTTTTACTTCCATGGGTTATGTAGAAAATATGGATCAACAGAAAGCAAAATAATTAGCTGAATAGGGGTTTTTTCTGTTTATCTCCCACCTTAAGAAAAAACAATTTTGAACCAAAATTAATGAAAAATTATACTTTTGTGTTTTCAAAATTAAATATTTAGGGATTTCATTAAAAATTCTTTTTTTCAGTTATTTTCTGAAGAAAACTTCTAAAATCAAAACACAATTATTTAAAATTATTGACTTTGAAATTAAATTATAATACAAGGGGCAGAGAGTTGAAAATTTTTTACTTTTGAGGAAATATTTCAGTATTTTAGACCTTTTGCTGACCTGTGAAAATAATTCCATACAGAGATTTTCACAGGAGTTCACAGAAAAGAATCTTGCATATTTTAGACTTATTTTAAAGCCCAGACCCAAATATATTTTCAGATGACTGTGTAGCCATGACAAAAGTGAGATCAGTGCTTGCTGCAATAGTGAACCATGTCTAAATTTTGATTGTGGACAATTTATTAGTAGTTTGATCTTATGGAAACTAGTAATTTTGGCCAGAGTTGTACAAAACAGTAAGAGGCAGTGATGGCTCCATAAAGGTTTGTCTTGTCCATTTTAGGTTGGCAAGAACATTCAGCAAGGCAGGGAGATGGTGAGGAGAAGAGTGAGCTCTGGAAATCTGAGAGGGCTGTGAGCAAGAGCCACAGACAGAACTTGAATCTAAACATTGGTGTGAGGGTGGAAGTGAGCAGCTCTGTCTGAGTAATGGCAAGGCTTGAAGTGGGGAGGGGGGAACAGATCTGCTTTTTCCTGCAGGCTTCACAGGGCATGTTTTAGCTCTCCTGTCACTTAAGGGCAGAATTCTCTCATCTTTCTTGAATCACTTTCTTGGTGCTTTTTTCAGTGCACACTGTGTTTTGAAATTTACAGTGGGGTGGGGTTTTTTTGGGGGCAAGGATATGTGTGTTTGCTTTCTTTGGGAAATGCTGTCTTTTTACAACTTTTTAATTACTTTTTTGCATTTAGTTTCTCCTACAGCTTGCTTCATTCTATATTGGGTACTGGTTTCCTATTTTGTCCTATTTTGGCTTAATTTATTTTCTTCCTGTTTGTTTTGCTCATAATTTTGCAGTTGAAGTTTTCCAAAGATCTTTACAATAGGCTCACAATTTTAAAGTATTTTTTGTGTTTGGAAACCATAATGTTTGTGTATAGGGGGGTCTCTTCATCTCTCGAAAGTTCACAGACATTGTAGGCTTGAGTTATCAATAATCAGCTCAGCCATACTCACAGTCAAATGTTAAAATTGTATTTGCAGGTGTTGCTTGCATAAAGCCAAATGTAATCACTAGAGAGGTCAGAGGAAATGGGATTCACTTGTATGTGTACCGGGTTCACAACTGACTGCAGTGATGAGCAGCAGGACTCTTGTATGTCCAACTGCTCCCCTGCAGAAAGTCTTAGAATGGTTCTCAAACCTGTCGTCAAAAGTTTGTCCTGTTATTGCAAAGGGTGAACTTGTCCCGTGTAGAAGAGTACTTAAATCACAGTTGGTAGTCCCAAGCTTCCTATTTTCTTTAAAGTCAGATTTGACCAAAATATTAGCAACCAGCATGGCTTTTTCCTTTGCTTAACCACAGGGTACAAATCTCAGGTTTTTAACTGCTGCTAATCCGTTGCTGAATCCCACTGAGGAGAAAAGGTTGCTGCATAATGATTTCCAAATAGGTCTTTAAAATTAGAAAGCAATATGTTTATTGGGAAATTACACAAAGTTCTTCTTGTCTAGTATTAAATTTGAAAGCTTTGCATTAGAAATACCTTGTGGAGCATTAGTTTGTCCATGCTGCAGTACTCTTCAGACAGAAGTTATTTTCAGGGACCAATAGCATATTCATGGTTTTGTGAGGAAACGCTAAACTGCTGGGGTGGGGAAAGTAACTTAGTTTTGTTTTATTTTACAAATCTTCTCAAGAATTTGGTAATGGAATGTGTTCTGGAATGTTTACACCAAGTAGCTGTGTAATCTTGATAAAAGTAGGCTGCAGGGAGGACATTTTTTCTTTTCAAGAAAGCTGTTTATAGCTCTCGAGTCTAGAAAGATTGGTGCATGAAAATTGACTTGCAGAAGCAGAGATGAGTACTTATAAGATAAAAATCTGTGTTAGTAGCATTGCAGAAACCTTTTCTTCCTTAAAGTCTTCTATGAATAGTCACGTTACTATTAAATGTTCATAATCATTTATATATAATCTTTCTTCCTTTAACAGCTGAGTATAGAACCGTTCTTACCTTTGGTATGCTGGTATTGCTAAAATCAGAAGTGTATGTGCTAGGACCTGGTGTGAATATTCACCTGTGTGATTCCTGTTGATGTTAATAGAAAAACAGAGCAAACTTTTTTAGGAGCCGCATCTTCAGCCCAGCAAAGTCAAGAATACATGTTCCTGATAGACAGGTGTTGGAAGGTGCTGTCTTCCGCTGTGGCCAGCCTTCAGGGAATTCCATGGGCTCTCTCTATGAGTACAGCAGGACGTGGCTGCAGTCAGGATCTCTCTGCAAAACTGCAGTAATTATCTCCAGTATCAGTAAGCTGAGGGGATGTGCTGAAGTCTGCTGCTGAGAGAGGAAGGTGCTGAAATATCCATAGTTGGCTGCTGAATATGGCAAAGAGACATGGATGTTTTGGTTTTTTGAAAAAAAAAGAGTCCTGAAACTTCTGATGTGTTGGTGAATATTAAACATTGTTTAGGAATATAGATATTGAATAAGCTTTGTTTATTTGTGAGGTATAAATATTGTAAAAAATGAACATTTTAAGTCTTTGGGAAGTCAGTGTGTTCAGGTACCTGTGGATATAGGACACATCTGCACAGTTAACATTTTTCTGCATTATACAAAATGTTGAATCAATCAGTACCTCTGAAAACTGATATGGAGAATATGTCTTTCTGTCTGGCTGATTCAGAACAGAGTAGTTCAAAGCACAATGAAAAGCAGTCATTGTTTTGTCTTATCACTTTTGTGCCATATGTTCATTTACTCGACTGAAATGGTGACTTTATAAGACTATCCAGTCTTCTCTACAGGATTGTCTGGAACTGTGTAAAGGCTTTCTGACAGGTGTTTGTAGAAACTGTTGAACTTAAAATTTAGTTGTACATTTCATTTTACTTTTGACACTTTTTTTGCAAGAAGTTTCTAAAGGGATTAGAGCATATTTTGCTTCAGAAATATTAATTGTAAAGCCCTGATTATTGCAGACAATGCATGAGATACTCAGTAATTCCAAACAGAATTTGTGGAACCTGATGGTAGAACAAAACTATACAGCTAGATGTCAAGGATGAGGCATTAATACAAAGTAAAATCTTTCATTACCTGATTGCCAAAACCAGCTTTAATGACCATGCTTTGGCACATAAATTTCTCATGCTTTGCTCAGTAATAGGTAAATATTTACAACTCTGACAATGCCATTGTTTGTTGCACCGTTCTTTTTCAGCAGAAATCTGCTGTATTTCCCTGGAAGTTTCTTCTTCAACAGGCATTGATGAAATTTATGAGTGAATAGTAAACACGTCTCATGTGAATGATAGCAAGGCAAGCATATTGGTGGTAAAAATGTATTTTTTGGTTGAAGTTTTTTTATTATTGTTATTTTGTGGGCTTGTTTTAAGTATATTGTAACTGGAAAATGCTGAAGTGTGGAACATCTCAGTTGTGGCAGAAATTAATGGCAGGGCTGAGTGATGCAGTTGGAAATACAAAACAAATGTAATGCAATTTATTTGGCTTTGGTGACTTGCAGTCATCAGGAAAATCTGAGGTGTCTATTATGGATGACAAATGTGCTGGTGAATCCAGGATTGGAAAAATAACTTTTGATTACTACAGGCAATACTATACTTGATTTGTTAGGCAAGATTTGCAAGAACATAATGAGAATTGCTTTGTCATTTAATAGATGCTTAAAAGATGCAGTGAGGTTGGATGAAATGTGAGGGATGTCTGTTAAGGAAGTGGTTACTGTAAGCCCCAGTGATGCTAGACTGCTAATACCATCTGCCCCTTTATCTTCTGATTGTCTTATTTGCAAGATTTCTGATTGCATCGTTTTAAAAGCCGCAGTGCTTGAATGTGCAGGATCTTGTAGCTATAATAATTTTTTAGAGTATGGGTGGGAAAATTATTCATGGGCCACCTGACTGTAAAGCATCATAAAAAGTGACTATTACTTTTTTTAGTGCAGATAGTGTAGAACTGTCTTGTGGAATATTTGATACATATTTACCAACTGGTATGCCTAAATCAATGACAACATTTTCTGTTTCTGTGCATCCCTTCTGACAGTTGTACAATTACAAGGCATATGATGTTTGACCAACTGGTGAGACTGGTTAACTTTTGTATGGAAAATTCTGAGGCTTGGTACTAGAATTTTTTTCAAACATTGTTGCTTGTTCTTTTTTACAGCACTCTGTATAGTGTGTATGGCAGTTACCTGTGTTTTTTCAACTAGCATCTGATACACTGTCATGAAGATACTGCTGCTCAGGAGCACAAATCTTAACAGCAGTCCCTAAAGGGTCACCTCTTATTCTTTACCTAAACCTATGTAATTTTTGTCGGTTTGCTAGAAGGAAATTCTCTCATTGCAATTTCAAAATACAGTAAGATTTAGATACTGGTTTCAGTTTAAAAGGGAAGAGCAATATTAGAAGGGAGGAGGGCATTTTTGAAGTCTAAGTAACTGTCTGTAAAAAGACCGTCAAATTTCCAAAAGAATGGCATGCAGAGAGGTCAAAAATAATAATTAACAGACTTAATAAAAGACATAATTAGCAAGATTAAAGGAATAAAATATCTAACGCAAAGGACGGGGGATTTCTTTTAGTCATGTTGGCAGTAATAACAAATTTCTCATGGGAAGTCTCAGTCAATTTTAGACACTGACAGATAGTGCTGTTCTTTAAGTAGAATTTGCTGGGTACAGAGAACAAATTAGATTATTTCTGTAAGCCTAGAGGTTTACTAATATGTAAATCACTGTACGTATTCTGAGTGATTTCACATCTGTGATCCTGCGAAGTGTTAGAATTCTCCAGTGTGAAGAATGAACAAATAAAGTCAGCATTTGTTCATGAGTGAAAATCACTCTTTCTGTTCTCCAAGTAGCTGATGGGCTGATTAAACTCGTATGGCCTATTGACTTTCACAACAAATATTCTTCTTTGGAGCTGAAAGGGGAAGACACCAGGTGCAGGGGAAAATAGGGCTTCTCTTCCTGCTCTGACTGTTGAGTAATGAATGATGACAGACATAGAAACTCGGATACAAAACTGCCAGTACACCTGTTGCTCTCCTGCTGTGGTATTTCGATGGTAGAAACACCTTCTAACAGTGTTTGAGAATAATTTTGGGACCATGTGTTTACCGTGCTAGCTCAGTATCCCACTCTATTTACTGTGGCACTTTGTTGTCCACTTATGAGGATGGACTTCCTGGGAATGCTGTTTGAGCCAGTGAAGTAAATTTTGGAAAACAGCAGTCCTTTCCAGCATCTTGCACCTGACCTTTCAGAAGCTGAAATTCCAATTTCCTGATCCAGATGGTTGAGGAAATAGAATAAGTCTCTACAGAATCTTTACAGATGCAAACAGTTCATTAATAATTCAAATTGCCTGAATTAAGAGAGTCATTCCATTCTTTATTCAGTGTCTGAATTAGTGTAATCTTATTTCCTTTATTTCCTGTACTGCCTTTACCAAATCTTATTTTGATATAGCATATGATTAGGCCATGCTATGAAATAGCATGTTGCAAAGGGTTCTATTGAATGACTTTGGTAATAATTTAGACAGTGATGACTAGCACGTATTTGAAAAGAAATCTTTACATGTAACACCCAGAACAAATAGCTCATAGTATTATATAATTATGTCCAGTCATTTGCAGTTACATCTCAGGGTGACAAACAATCTGGTCTAACAGTAATTTGGATAAGAACTTCCAGACATAACTAGGTCTTCTATTCAGTATATTCTGTATATCTAGTTTTATGTAATTTTGGTGCTGTTCAAATATTAGCTGTTTTAGCATTCAGTTTTAAAATTGTTCATGGCTGTTTTGTCTTAAAAATGAGGTGAAGTTCTTGTTATTATTGCAAATGGGCAGCTCTTTCACTATTAGGTGTTTTGAAATTAGTCTTGCACTTCCATTTTGGGCACTAAAGGTGTCCTCTCTCTCTTGCACAAAGGGGTGTGAGAGTCATTAAAAATGTTAAATTACAAAAAAAGGTAGGTGATCTTATAAATTTAATAAAATAAAATTAATTAAAATAAAATTTAAAGGTGTTTCTGGCCAATGGGAACAATATGGAATTGAGTGGTAACACTTAAACCTTATGGAAAAAAAATTATATATATTTTTAAATTCTAATGTTTTTTAACTCTCACTGCCCATATAAGAAATGTTATGTTTAGATGGCAAGTTCACTCCAGAACTGCTGTACAGCTACTGCACAGAACTCTGTGTCAGTCAGCCAGAAACACTGGTTAACCCATACTGCCAGGCCTGGATTCTCACACTACAAGCAGAGCCCTGCAGACTGAGGCTCATGAAGGTGAACTGAGCTCAACTGGAGATGAAGTGCCCTATTGTTCAATCAAGAAGAAAAGCTCTTAAATACTTATTTGAGTTCCTGATTGTTTTTTGGCCATACCTGCTTAATCAGTATGCTGCCAATAACCTCTACTAGCTAGAACTGGGCTCTCCAGAAAAGTAGGGATTGTAGGTATTAATCAGAGCAGGTTTGCATTTTTCTTTTCTGATAGTAAAAGTGTAAATGCACCATGCTGCTTCAGTTGTTCATCTCGTAAACATTTATTTGAAACATAGGTAATTCCCCTCTCTTCTTGTTTTTAATAAAGGGATTTTCTTTGAGAGGGAAGGAATAGCCTGATTTAAAGTATTTATATTTCTAATAGGCTCTGTAATGCTCTGCTGTAGAATTGACTTGCAATTGGTTGCACTTTGAGTTCTACAAAATTGAATGGTAAAGTAACAGCATAACATGAAAGGCCCAGATCACCCCCTCTCACACCTGCAGTCGTTGTAAATGCCATTTCTGCAAACATCAGGCACACAACACTGAGGCTGACACGGCTTTCTGGCTTCTCTTTGTCAGGTAGCAATTGTTAGGTTATGTGAACATGAATACAAAAGAATTTCCACATCCACTTGTCCCACTGATGATGGCCAAAGCATTTTGAATGCTTTTGTGAAAGGTCAGCTTTGTTGATGGGAAGCAAGAAAGGGCAGTGGTTTTAGAGATCTAATGTTAGGTGAGGTGAAGTGGAAGAACTGAGACATGGGAGGGATATTACAAGCAGCCAAGACACTTCTGTTAATTCTATTGCTTTTAAATTTTTTTTTCTAAAAGCTCTAAGGAACTGGAAAAGAACGAACTTGAGATTTGATTAATGGTTGCCTAGACTGCAGTTTGAAAGAAATGGATAGTGTGCTTTTGAAAGAGATTTGACTTTTAAAAAAGAAAGATAATCTGTTATTGCTCTATTTCTTACATCATTGTCTGGCAAATGAGATACACTTTGTAAGAACAAAACATAGCTGAGATACCAGTGTGACAGCCCACCTAATTCACAATCATAGAAACTTCTAGAAAGCATCAGAACCATGTTCTCTGTTTCTGCAAGAAGAGTTAGCACTACTCCTACATGGTGGTGCAGAGAGGCATCACATACTATAGGTGCCTGTAATGCCTGGAGTGTTGTTTTGTTCAAAAATAAACATTTCCTAACTACTGAGTAAACTCATGCATGTATAAAAAAGAAAGTTACATAAACCTTTAGACTGACAAGACTACTTCATTCACTCAGTATTTGCCATGGGATATATTAGAGCCCCCTGGGCATCTCCATAACATGTCCACTACAAGCATTGTTTAATGAATTAATAAGTTATTTGTTATGTACCACGTGCCTTTGAGTGAATTATGTCAGCGTATCTTGTGCTAAGGGAAAGTAGAAAAGGCTACACTAATAGGAAATGGCTCACTTGGTCATTGAGGCAGTCCTGGAGACACTTACAGATAAGGTTAAGCACTATGCATCGTGATTTCGACTTTTTTTTTTCTGATGGTCTTCTAATATCTAGTGTTTTGTTAGCCTGCAGTTATTATTCTGTGATAAAAATAATGGAAGTATGAGGCACTCTTTTCTTTGTTTTAAAATTTAAGTTGCCATTTTTTCTGTACATAAGATTGGATCTACTAAGATGATGACTGTTAAGGTAACTTGTTTAAAGACTTTTTCCAATTTTGAGCGTTCTGCTTTTCTACTGAAATTGATAATGAAGATATCAGAGTGAAAATGAAATTTAGTCCATTCTGTCCTTAACATGACTCTAGACAGACTGACAAAGCTGTTGATGTATATTTTTTTCTTGACACTGTTTTGAGGAGTATAGACATGTATAACTTTTCCTTATGAATTTTTTGTTGTTGTTGTTTTGTTTTGTTTTAATCTAAGTTGTGCTTCTGCTCTTTCCTCATGCAGGATTGGTTGTATTTGCAGACAAACCCCTTCTTCTTTATTTCCCCAAATAAGCAGTGCTATCAGTCTAAATTTACCTGATCTTGAAGCTAACAAAAAACTCATATGACTGCTAATAGAAAAAAAAAGAAAGACGTAGAGCCTGCAGTTACCATGCCAACACTGTTCCCTGGGGTGTAGCAACACAGAGATGGATGCTGTGAAATTAAGATCTGTGTGATAGGTAGGAGGTACCTTTGCATGTGACTGTGCACTACTTGGAGCTTTCATGTGCATTATAATTTGCCATTTGTATTTTTAATGTTATGCACTAATCTGGTCTTTGTTGTTCCCTTCACTCTGTGTGCACATGACAGTTTCCTATTTGCATGGAATGAGAGAATTTGGTGTTTCAAAACATACAGTGTATGTAGTAAGTTCCCTGAAAAATTAATAATAAAATGGATAAGATTCAATGAAGAAAGAATGGTTTCTGGCTTGAATTCTATCTATTTAATTGTCTCTGTAAAGCTGTTGGAGTAGTATTCTACTCTCACATATGTCCACAGCCTATTTATAGGGGCAATATGGGGATAAACAAAATATTTCACAGGAGGACCACTAACAAAACTCACGCATGGGACTGGTGTAAGACAAAATTAATTTTGTGTTTCTCTCCTTAAATGTGATTTTTCTATGCTTACGGTTGATCTTTAGATATTTGTTAATTATCAAAGACAAATCTCCTTTTTCTTAATGTACTTGATGTGTTTACTTAATGCTGCATCATTCTATGAAGTTACAGCTTGTTCCTCACTACATTAGTACTCTTTCCTTAGATTCAAGAAAAGGGCCCTGTTCCATATTCTCTCTCCCACTCTGTGCTTTCTGGGTTGAGGGGGTGACAGGAGATTAGGGAGTATAATTCTCAGTCAATATTTAAGATGGTCATAAATCAATAAGACCTTGATTAGAATTATATGTTACAATTCCACAATATTGTCCCATTTGAATGTTTTGATTTAGTGACTGCTTTGAAAAGCATTTTATTAATACCTTCACACACTTACTTCTTGAAGCAAAACCTTTCTGATTTAAACATCTCAATTTATTTTCTTTTTTTCCTGTTGCTTTATTTGTTTCTCCATCCTCCAGTCACAAATACATGCAAAGCAGAGGCAGAGCTGTTTATAACATGGTGAGCTTGCCAGGTTGGTTTACTTAAACTTTTTTTGAAGACTGTGGATTGGTTATGTAAGTAGAAATTCTATGGGATATTTTACTGACACTTTTTCAAGTCTCTGAGAGGTTACTTTGTGCACTAGAAATGCCAGTCTCGAAGACTGAGACTGAAAGCAGCAGAAAGTTAATCAGTTCCTAAATTTAAAGTCTGTTTAGATTTTTTTTGGTGGGTTATATTAAAGATAACTGTCTTTAACTCGATAGCAGCTAATTAAAAATATTTAAATTGCAGTGTTTTTGCATGCGGATTTTTGCTGAGGTCATAAAGCAACAAAGTGATATTCATGGTAACTACACTTATATAATATCCCAAAGAGGTTTCCTTCCTTCCAGGCCACAGCAACACTAAGAAATGTTCAGCACAGCTGCAAGTGCACTTTGTCAGTGTTAATAATTAACATTCAAAAAGCAGCTAAAACAAGAAATCAGCCAGAAAGGTAACTAAATCTATTACTGTTAGTTATGTGGAAGTATAAAAAGGATTAATATATGTTGCAATGACATTTAGAAAGCTGGTCTGCTACTGCACAGAAACTTACCAAACCAAAGTATGTGGCTTGAGGTTTAGATCTACTGGGTACAGCTGTGTAAGCTGGGGACCTAGAAATTAAAATTTAAATGTAACTAAGATACTAATGCATCTGAGTCCTGTCAACCACTGGTTCTTTCTGGGAGTGTTTTTTTTAGGTGGCAGCTAAAGCTTCACATATTTAAGCCTTTGTAGTGAATCAGGCTCAGTGTAGCTGTTCTTGACATCTGCAAGCATTGTGTTAATGAGGCTAAAGTATAGAAAGGTGGATGAGAGCAGAAAATCTAATTAGGAGCTGCTGCATAACAGCTGTTACATCAAAACATAGCACAGCTACAGGAACAATACGCAGATGAGGGACACTAATTTTGTATGATAAATGTATATTTTGTGTGTGATGTACATGATTGCCTGTCTTGGATGTATGTCTGCTATAGTCTGTCTTGGAATGCCTCATTTGCATAGTAAACTACTTCCCTGTGACTCCATATGAAGAAGGAATTCCTTGAGCAATTGAGGCTGGCTCCTTATTTATCTACAAAATTTGACTGTGAAAGTCATGGGAGTTGTAATTCTGACTTAACAAAGATTTTCATAGCCTCAATCCTTTCCTGTAAGACCTTATGAAATAATTAAGCTGAGGGAAAGGATCTGGAGCTATAGGTTACTGAAACTTATGCTTTCCATATTTTTAAAGAATTCCTTGAACTGATTATATTTTTCAGGTTGTAGCCTGGTGGGGTTGTGTATTGATCAACGTGTAAATGTAATGAACTTTTCCCTTGAAAATATCCATAATCATGTATCAACTTTGCAGAATTTTTCTTGTAAGAAAAGAGGCCTTTACCTTACACCCTCACTTTTGGATTTCTGTTGGTCTTTTAGCAACTAAATTGCATAATGCCAAATTCTGCAGCTGGAACTAGAATGAAACTTCTGTTGCCACACAAAATGACCACTTGACATTATTCTTGAATGCCTGCTGATACCATATTAAAAAGAACTCTGCTATTATGTTTGTGACCCAGCTTGGAGCAAAACTGTTTTTCAAAAAAATTCATTTACTTATATTAGCTAATGAACTAAGCAGGCCTCAAATGTAATATGTTTGTAAAACAATATGTATAAATTTACTCTCTCTAGAGAGTAATGCGACTTTTCCAGCTATGTTAATGGGTGGGAAGAGCCAGGAAACAGTGGGACATGGCAGCTAGATGAGTCTTGTGTACCTGAAATAAAACCGAAATTTTAGCCCTAACAAGTGGTTAAAGCAAAGCTTTTTGATTGTGAATCACAGGAAATCAGCTCACAGAGGATACTTTAATCGTGCATTGTCAGGGAGAGCACCTGGAAACATGATTTAAGTGGTAACTCTATGTATGGCATCTACCTACCTTGCACTGCACAAGAAATGAGCTTAGTATGCTGATGCATAAGTGAGGACATGCCTCTGAATTAAACCCATCAGATTGTCTGAATGCAGAAATTAACCACCTGATTGAAAGTGTGCCTCATAAATATTAACTCTAACTGCATTGGGAAAATAGAAAGCAGATTACAACATCTAGTTAATAAACAGATGCCTTCTCTTTAGCATGTGTTACCCCTTATCCACTCCCGTTTTCTTCAGGAATGTTTTCAGGAGATTGGCACTTGACTTTTCCTGTAGTGGATTAGTTTGTCTAACAAAGACCAGAAGCTTCGGGTTTGCAGCTCGATCATAGCATGTGATCGTGAGCTAATCTTCATATGCTGAGCAGATTCCAGCTTCAGTCCTGAAAGATGTGCTTAAAATGGAGATTGTACATTCCCAAATAAGCCTTGATTTGCAGAGTGAAAGGGAAAATCACAGGCAAAGAATGGGCTAAAATGTAAACCGGAGCTGGGCACAGTTGATTATAATCCAGGGCTGGCAGGAGGGATTATAGTAAAAATATTACCAGCCATGTAACACTGGCAATGGGGGTCTCTCATAGGAATCTCTTTGAATATTTAAAGTCAGTGCAGCAGAGCTGTGTGATTAGGACTTCCCAAGATGGTAGTGAAGTCTGTTGAGTATCCCCATGCAATTCTAAAATCTAAGAATAAAATAGAGCTTGCTTAATTACTGCCCAAGCAAAAAAGCTAGAGTTGAACTGTATGTCTGAGAAAAAAAATATTAATTAAGACCTCTATAACATGCTTATAATTCTGCTATGAGGGGAAAGTGATTCTGAGTTTTGCTATGAAGCTGCCTGACAGGGCTCAGTGCTGCTTGTTTCCTTGCTTTTGCTGTTAGGAAAGCTGATTGAGTCAGCCCTCCTAGCAGATCTTGACAAAAATGAAAAATCCCTAAACTGAATATCATATATTAATGATTGTGCTGGTAAGGAGATAGCTGTACTTTATGAAGCTCTAAATTCTTCAAATTATTATGTTTATTTTTGAGAAGCGTTGTTTTAATGCCAGTGCTTAAAATTTCATTTTGGTAATGTTGGTTGTCACAGTATTTGGAAATTTTGTACAATTGTCACTCTTTAATGCTATTGGCCATGTTTAGCTGTGAAGAGTGTACTGACTTTATTATAAAATTAAAATAATGGTAATACAGCTCATCCTGAAAAAATCAATATACAACAGTCTCAACATAATCCATTGACACCTGGGTAGGTTTGGTCCTAACATATAAGTATTTCAGTGTGTTTGATATTGATAGAATTGTTTATAACATAAATTTATTAACCTGGAGATTCATATAGCAACCTATCAAAATATACATCAATAGCTAAATTAAATATGAATTATTGTAGTGGAGATAGAAGAAAATAAGTAATGAAAAAATGGTGGCAGTGAAAGCAATAGTAAATTTGGATGGGAGAACTGATGAGTTAAAAGAATGCAGACCACAAGGTGATCAAGGTAAGGAGATGAGCAGTTCAAGTGCAATCACATACAATGTCTTTTTTCACAAAAAGAATAACCAATACATAAGAGATGTTATTAGACATTCTCTGCTTTGTTTAGGGATTTTCTAAAACACCTCATCATGAATGCACAGAAAGTGGAAGTCTATGCTGGTGACCTTCGCAAAAAAAAAAAAAAAAGAGAGAAACATTTGATCTGAAAGCTCTTCTCAGAAGGTTTTGTTTCACTATCTGTTATGGTGTGAGCTACCAAGGATGGCCTCTGCTGTGGGGTTTTTCTCCTTTATGTTACAGTTTTTTTCTTATACTCTTGTAGTTTTATTTTCCTTGAAGCTTAATGCTGTGCAAGTGTTTGCAGGCACAGATGGACATCCAGGCATGCAGGGTTCAGTAATAACAAATAATAATAGCATTTTACCTCTTCTGTCTGTACTGTGATGGCAACATGTGTTCCATTAGCGCTCTGATTGCAGTGCTCTTGTCAAGATTCCTAGTTTTTGCTGCTGGATTCCAAAAGCACTTGATCAATTGATCTTGGAAAGTGCCGAGCTTTTTCCCAAAACTCATACTTTGCTATCAGCAGGTGAAATTTTTAGCAGTTTGATTCTATCTGTAAGTAGAGGTGGATGAATCAATAAATGTTTAATGATTTTTATTGAACTAGGGAATCAGGAATATATATGTAAAATAAATTTCCTCTTTCTGCAGTATTTGTTCGTAAAATTAGATGAATAATACAAGGATCTCAATAGGACACTGGGTGCTTTCCTTGCAGTCAGTAACTAAAAGTATATTTTTTTACTTTCTGGAAAACTTCCTGTACTGTATGCTCTGCACTTACTCAATTTTTAAACTTGTGTATGGATAGGTGGCTTGTACTACATGAATCACAGGTTGGTTATTTCTTTGTATTTTAACAGTGTATTTTAAATATGTTTGTAATAGCACTTTTTTTTCATATATAACCACGTGCCTGATTCTACCTATAGCATCACCCTAATATAAGATACAGAAAAGGAGAACAAATATGATAGAAAAAGCCAGTGAATTTTTGAAATTTCCAAAATGTGAAAGGCTATTAGTAAATGGTGTGAGACCCTGGTTCACATCTAGAGTTGCAATGTGACAGTTCCAAACTTCACAGCTGGTGCTTATCTGTATTTCTGACAGAGCAAAGCCTGGACTTCAGAAACACATACTGCAATAATTCAAGTGTTATTTAGTTTATATATGCATTAATGAAGACCCTTTGCAGTTGGAGTCATTGCTTTGCAATCCTTTTAAGGAGAACTGTGAGCTTGCTGGTTCTCTGATCTTTATCCTATCCCAGCCGATTAGAGTAAGTGTGGTTGGGTAAATGATAGCAAAAGCCTGCCAGCAGCCTTAAATAAGAATTGCCCCAATTATAAACAGAGAAGAGTTGCGACAAGGGTGTATTTGGGAGAACTCTGTTGTTACACCTTTGTCTGGGGATAGGAAGTAGGGACCTCCCATCTCTGTGTTTAGGTGCTGCTGCTTTAGTAAACTCTTTCCTCTGTCCAAAATAGGGGATTTTGCTTCCTCCTTGCCTATTTCTCTGAGTGATTTTACTGTCTTCTGCTGCATTTTGGAATTGTTTAGATTAATATTTTATGAGCAGTGTTGTTTTCTGGAGAGGTTTAGGTTAAAATTTCCTTGATCCTGTAAAGGACAAAAAGCTAGCTGACCATGTTGATAGATCAGTGGGGGAAGTAGGGAAAGCAAACAAATCATTAGATAAATGACCGTTGTGGGCTGATACAAGAGTATTTAAATAAGAGATGCTTAGAGGAGATTGTTTGAAAAGATAATGATGGAAGCTCTGTGAACCCTGCCAAGCAAAGACAGAGTCTTATTTAAGTTACTGACTTCTAAGGAGATCAGAAAATCCCACCTTCAATGCTTTGTGTGCGTGAAATTCTTAATTACAAGAAGCTTGTTGCTCTTTCTGTAGAGGAGAAACAAAGGACTGACTTGTAGTATTGGAAAAGTCAGAGCTGTAACACTAACTCACTTCCCTGGTGGCTTTCTATTAAAGACATTTTTAAAGGCATTTGAGCACCAAACTGTTCATTTGCCTTTGCAAAATCCCTCATGTGAAAGCAAGGGTGATTTAGAAAGGCTTATCATTTGGAAGACCTTTGATAACACTTCATACTGGTTCCACAGTTCCAGGACAAACAATCTTAATTAACTCTTAATAGCAACCTGCTTACAAACCCACCTCGTGCTTTCTCAAATGCACTCTTAATAGTAATGCCATAGTGAATGTTTGGATACCTGATGTGGATCCCAGAAAAGGATGAGATGTAAGCAGTGTACCCTGAAAGAGGTGCCTTGCAAAGAGCAGTGCTTCAGATCCTTTTTAATTGTTACACGAATGTGTATTAACTTTTCCAGAATGCATCTCCATATTTATTGCAAACTGGATTTGGTGCTGGTGCTTTCCTTCATGTTTCCTTGCTAGCTTATTCCTAGCTTCTAAACCATGTTGCCTCGGATCCCCGCTGGAGTTATTTGTTTTCTTGGCATCACAACTTAGTGGTGGTTTTGTGTAGTCAGGGTTGTCTATCAGGTTGAATGTTTTTCCCAGTCTTGAGCTGCCCATTACCACTTAACTTCCATGAAGGTTATTCACCAGAATATGCACAGGAACAAATGCTACTCCTGGGGTACAAACTCAGTCTCCTAGTACAAAATCTAGCATTGTTCCCTTATACTGGATACCATGTGAGGGGTCCCTGTGAGGCCAGTCCCTAGCTGCCATCCTGGTGGCGCAGTGAAACACAGTTGTTGCTGCAAAAAGATGTAAAACCTTTGAGGACAAGATGTAGATCATAACAATAGTGATGGAGAGTGCTCTTCAGGTACTTATCAAATACCCATCTCCACACAAAAACACATATTGGTGACTGTTTTTAGGGTCATCACATCCAGTGAAATATCAGGGTTTTCTGTGTTTTCTGGATTTCATTTATTTTCAATAATCATACTTATGCTGCTGCAGATCTTGGGGAGAGATGCTGTGTTTATGCCTTTGTTTAATGGTAAAACTAGCTTAATATGCTGATTTCAGTGCTTGTTAACACAAACTGCATTTGAAAATGGTAATTTTCCTTTAATGAATCTGCGTTAATGGGGCTAAAACTTGCTTGGTAGCTGCATGACATTTTAAAGAATTTTGTGATTTTTGTATGCCATGTGGCATCAGTTTACAGTACTCGGTGTCCTTTTTAAGGCATGCAAGACTAGAAGGGACCATCTGGGTTATCAAATACAAAGCCTCACAATTTCAGGCAAACAGAGAGAAACAGACCTGATGCAGAAAGACCTACAGAGTATTTTCTTTCAAGTATCCTCCCTTGCCAAATACAGTAAAGTCATTCCCAAAACCTTACAACAAAGTAAAAAATATTTTTAATTAAGAAGAAAGAAAACTACTGTGTCAGGTTTTATCAAGGCCAAGAAGAAAAGCTGAAGTGTAATGAATTGCAAGCAAGTTGGGAGAAAAGAGAGAGCACTTACAATTAACTGAGAACAAGATTCAGAAAACTTGCAAATTTTTCCAGTTTACTTATTGCCAACTGCATTTCTAAAAGCAAAAATGAGCACTACTTGGCACACAGGTTGTGTATAAACCTCTTACCAATTTGGAAGGGATACCAAAGCTATTGAAGAATGTCTGTCCAAAGCACAACTAACTGTGATTCAGAGATACAAGGAACATTTCATTTTATAGTATAAATTATCTTTATGTTCGAGAGGAATATAAACTAACAATTATGAATAGATAGTCCAGTAATGCAGCTATTCATTGTAAGCAACTTTTAGTGGGTTGATTTCAAGTTAATTTTGAAAAAACAACATCTTTTGTTCAGAGAAAGGAACTGCATGTGTTACCATAACATTATGCAGATCAGCTCCCATTACAGTAGCATTTATTTTAATAGGAGGAGGTTTTCCTGCTGTGAGGGGGACAGGCAGTTGTTTAGTTCCTTCATGAGTGCAATTCTTGTTTCTGTCTTAGTGTCTCTTGAAAGACATATCCTTTTTTTCTGTATCTGTGAGACAATGAACAGGTGTATGTATACTTAATGTATCTGGAGTTTCTTAATCCACAGGGGCATGTACTATATTGAATTAATCTCCAGAAGAGATTTACACAAGGGAAATTCCTTCTCCCTTGCCCTTTCTCCTTCTCTGCACACAGAAGAGAGAGATATTAAGTATTTTTTATTCTTTGCATATTATCAGTGATTACTTTAAATTCTTTTTTGTTGCCTTTAGGAAGGTTTTGTATAATAAAAATAATGTAATACTATGAAGAAGAGTGAACTGGCAGTGTTAAACATACACCACAGTGAATCCACCAGTTCTTTCCTACAGCCTTTACATGTGTGATGATAAAATAGCTTAACAGTTCTGCTTATCAATATTAATATATGCAAACACATCCAGGAATGTTGATGCACACCTACATGCTCATCAGTTCGTATAGAAGACATCTTTGGTGAGTAAAGTCAGGAGCGTGGTTAGCGTGGTACAAAGTTAAGCTCTCTCTTGAGGACAAATTTTGTGGTGCTCCTGATTGTTTTTTGACAGGTGTCCCAGCTCCTGCCTGTGACCAACTCCTCTAGCTCTTATTTAGATATAGTTTAGGAAGAACTTTCTTAATTTGATTAGAAATTTTGCCTGACAGAGATTGAAAGGTATATTTCCATGTGTCATGTTTAATTTATATAGTACCCATACTTATTTAACTTGCAATAGTAACAAATTATCTAAAGACTTTTAAAGGGCCTTTTTAAATATACTAATATAAAGTTAGAACAGCAGGAAGGAAAGTTATTAAATAACATTGTAGATGGAGACAAATTTTAATTAGAATAATTTAGGTTATCTCATGCTTCCCTAAAGTCAGTGACGGAACACACATTCCAGAATGTTAAAAGAGGTAGCAATTAAAAAATAAAGCAGAATAAATAACAAAAATGCAAATAAATTTTAAAAAATCCCTGTGTATTTCTCCAGTGTTTGTGGAGCTCTGATTTTTCCTTCTTGATGCAGAACATTTCTGTCAAGATAGGTTCTTTCCTAAGCCTTGCAAAGAAATAGATTCAGATCTATTTCATCTCTCATGCACTGTAACCTCTGTACTGGTAGGGGTTTTTGCCTACATCTACATCTGGTTTAAAAACTGTCCTGTTGGAGAAAAATTCTGGTTGGCATTTCCAGTGCAAGCACTTAAAACAACGAATCTGATAAACAATGCACACTGCTGAACATAAAAAAAATGCTGAAGAGCATTTAACACTGAATTTCTGAGTGATATTGTCTTTCCTGTGAAAGCAGCAATATCCTGCTGGTTAAATACGGAGCATTACTGGTTTGTTGGGAGCTTCTTGCATTATTTTTATGAATATAATATTGCTTGCTTCTTTTTTGTTGTTTCACATTGTTTCACGTTGCTTTGCTATTTGCATGCAAAGGGTTACCTCTTGCTAAGTTCCCCTCTTCTGTCTACAGGAGATGAGGAGTAGCTTTCAAGAATCCCTTTGACATCATTTAGTAGATTGTACTGAGTGCTAATGGTGCTTTAAATTTTATCTTCATTATCTCAGGGTGTGATACTAAATATGAGCTGGGGAATTTCAGCACACTCAGGCTGAACAAACCTTCTCTGGTTAAAAATCCCAGAAATGACTGAGAAGCACCTTTGGGTGGTCAGAGCCCTCTCCCTAGGAGATAATGAGGCTGGGATAAGTTGACTCTAAAATTTTCCCTCAGTAGGATAGAGAAAGAATTTGGAAGAATTAATTTATTTTAATTCCTTCTTCTATTTACTATATTCCCACGTGCAATTAGATAGAATTAATTTTGGAAGAGTCATTCTGGATCTCTGCATTTGCACAATGGTCTCCACTCTTTTGGTAGCTGCACTGCCAGCTGGTTGCCTTTGCTGAGAAACTGGTGAATGGGGCTCAGTTACCAGGGGCATTATGAATCAAGGGATGATGCAATTCTGCCTCAAGGGTGTGATCTTTCTGGGAATGCATTTCTAAGAAGACCTCAAAGATTTCAGGCTGAAAGGTGAAGATTGCCCTACAAGAGACAAAGCCTAGCTGAAGGAATATGAGAAATAATTGTAGCTCTTATTTAGCAGCAGGTAGCTGCCTGCAGGAATCTGATCTTTCCCTCAGTCCTTAGGTCACTGGAAGTGATGCTCTTTCATCTGTTTCTAATGACAATTCGCTGGAGGATGCATTGTGGGTCTTTACAGTGAATAATATATGAATATGCCAAATGCTTCCAAGTGGTTCTTTGGGGTATGTGTATTTATTTGTTTTGTCAGAACTTGTTTTGGAGGGTGGGTGGGAGAAGGAAATTAATGCACAATGAAGTAGGTAACTGTGTATGTCTTTAATGGGAAATAGTTATGCCTGCTATGAGCTGCTGCTCTTGGTATGAGCCTTCTCTATGATCCAAGCATAGCATCTGTCTTCCCTGTATTCTGCATTTGCACTGACATAATGATTCTGAACTTAGGATCAATAAGATGAGAGAATTAGTCATTATATATGAGTATTGTGTTCTTTCCCAGGGAATTTAATCAGTAACACCATACACAATTAGTTTGAGCAAATCTAAGCAGGGTACAGTGGGATCAGGAGCAAGAATATATTCTTAACAGTCAGGCAAGATCTATATTAACTATTCAGATTAAAATTAGAATTTGAATTAAAATTCAAGTGATACCCATTTGCCTTTAATGAATTTCTTGGAAATAATCACCACTGAAGTACATATTTAGCCCTTTCATTAGCCTCTAAAAGAATGCCTCTAAGTGTTGCTCCTTGGCTGAGATGTTAATATGCTAGTCATGCTGATGACCTGTTCACAAAAGCTGAATTACCAGCTGCACTTGCATTGATCTACAGATGAAGAGTGCTATTTCAGAGCTGTGGTGCTCCCCAGCCACAACTGTATGCAGTTATTTGAGTGATAATACAACAAACATTAATTATGTTGATGAAAATTCCTCCATTTTTAATATGATGAGTATAAAATATATGATTTTTTATATATGATGGGAAATCTTATACAATGAATAATAATTTTTCCATCAAAGGCACCAAAATAGAAAGTTACTGCACTCATAAAAGGTTATAGTGTGAAGGGGTGAGACACAGGGCAAGAAATTGAGTGATCTCAGTGGGGAGAGCTGCATGAATAGCATTGCACAGCTGATTGTTGCCTCAGAAAATAAAATTGCCTATTTTCAGAGGACAGCATCTCTTCTGATATGCTGACTAGCTGAGGTTCACAGCTCATGGGGCCATGATCAGGGAAGCGTCTCCCTAACAAAATATGCCTAAATCCAAGGTCTTTCACAGCACAGAGCTCAAGCAGGTAGGGCAGCTTGGACTGGGAAATGGGGCAATGAATCAGGAAGAGCATGCCAAAGTTCAAAACCTCCTGTCGGGGCAGGTGACAGATGCAGGAGCAGTAATGCACTTTGCTTTGTGTCTTTGCCCCAGCTCCTGCTGCTGGGAAGTTTCTGGATCACTGTGTGTGCTTGTGCTGTGCAGTGGGCAAGGAGGCAAAGGCAGGGTGGGGTCTGAACTGGGACCATGGATGACCCAGATGTCAGAAATGGTGAAGCATACCTCAAGGTTTGTGAATCAGTGCTTTGCCCTGTATTAGCTGCCATAACCTGGTCATTACTCTATCATGAAGTTTATCCTCCATACAATAGAAGAAGATAATGCAAGTCATGTACACTTACAGTGTTGGGTTACTGTGGAGAGGTCACCCTTTGTTCTGGCCTGACAGTCCAGTTAATAGCAATGATGAAATTAACTGTCTCTTCAAGATGAAAGCTAGTGACAAGACACATCTCTGGTTCCTTCCTGTAACATTTTTCTGCAATTTAGCATGTCTTGAAGGTAGGGTTTTAAGCCTAAAAGCAGGTAGAAGTGCTATGTTGAAAGCAGACATATGCTGTATAAAGACAAATAAGCAGAAACAAGGTGCATTAGCCATACTCACATGTTTGTGAGCGTTAAAAGAAAACTGTGAAACAGAAAATGTTAGGCAGAGTTAAAAAGAAAGGCACGTTGCAAGATTTGGGCTTCCTTCTGTGTGAAGTATTTTGTTGGTGATTAGTTTTTTCTTGTATAGTTATACCTAACCTGTTCCTGTTGGGGGAATTTCCATAAAGTAGTAGTAATAATAATAATAATAATTCAGTTATACTCCCCAAATATAAAGAAATATATATAATTCAAAGGATTTTTTTAAAGAAAAAAGGATGTGGTCACAGCTCACGGGGAAATAGAAATGAGGACAAATATGTCCAATACCTAGTAAATCACTAAAAACTAGGGCAAATAGCTTTATATCATAAAGCAAAACAGTTGAGTCACACATTCTGTGTCATGATTACTTTTAGTACTTGATGGGAAAGTTTCCTAGATTATCCATTTATAAATAAGGTTTATTTTCATTGAATTACAGTGTAAAGTCTGTCCTAGCCTTACCATATGAAACTGAAATCGCAGTAGTTAAACCTCATCAGCTTCCAGCCTCCGTGTATGAGGCACAGTATCAAATAATCCTCAACTGTTCCTCATACAGTATTACTCAAGTCCTTTACTCTGAGATTTATCTTAAAATATATTACTGGTACTGATGAGTATTTATCTGCTTTTTCAAACATACTGTTACAAAACATATCCCAAGATTACAAAAGAAGGTAATCTCCTGAGCCCCAGTGGGAAGGTTGCTTAGAAGGTCCGTGAATGGGTAGAAAAAAAGAAAAAAAGTTTAAAAAAAAATTAAATTATTTTCAGAAACTTTCCTTCAGAAAGCCAATAAACCTTTGAGTCATTTAAACTTTTCAAATATTATACTAAGCACACCACAGTAAAGAAATGGTTTTGGTTGATCTCTGTCCTATAAAATAATCAGCATCTGTGCTTCTTGGAGTATTTCAGAGTTTGAAGTTCCTGATCTTTTTTCCTCTACCAAGTCAAGTTTTCCTTTGAAGTACTTTTTCCACATGGCTATTGCCACAAATAGATAATGTGAGTTTCTTTAGAGACTGACACTGATTGTAGCTGATTTTGGCATTCTTGAGAAGCCACAGCTACAATCTGAGAAAGGGTTAGACCTGGCTGAATTGCTTGTTGCAAATCTGTTGTGTGGATTTGTGGGTTGAGCCATTGTAGGTGGACTTGGTGAAGAACTTTAAAAATAGGCTCCTAACTTAACATACACTGGGAACTGTGAAGTATTTTACATAAAAATGTCATGTATAAATATGTGTTACATAACTCCAGCAAGCAGCTGTAATGTAGCTGGGGGAATGCAAAGAGCTTCTGAGGGGCCTAGGACAGGGAGCAGCCCACAGCTTGCCTGGAGAGATCAGTGTTAATTACAAAAGCAGTTGTTTCCTCAAAACTTGTTTGTCTGAGTTCTTGCAATTGAAAAGAGGGATGAATGTGATAAAACAAAGCAGCTATTTGGTTTCCAAGAAATATTCACAAACATAGAATTAGTGCTTTCATTTGTTGTTGTTCTGCTTTGTTTGTTTTCGGATAATGCTGCAGCATAGAAAATACTGGGTTGTAGAAAATGGAAAATCAGTAAACCTGCATTTAAGTTACAGTTGACTTCAAAGAACATCTTTGATTCTGTAGGAGTGGGTTTGGAACTGAAGTGAATTTGCTTTGAATTTACTTAGCTTCTATTCATGCCTTCCTTTCTTCTGTTAGTTGCTTATAATGTCATTTATGCATGTACAATACAGCAGTGTATATAAAAACATGGTATAACAGTGACATAATTAATATGCCAAGCAGCACATGAAAGCACCTTGACAGGTTTATGGTTTACCAACACTGGTTTTACAATATTAGGCTGGAGCTCTCCAGCTGCCTTACGTGAGTTGTTTACTCAGTCTCTCATAATGCTGAAAATCAAGTTGTTATCAGCTGAGTGAGCAGCAAAGTGTTACCACTTTCAATGCTTACCAGTTGGGCATCTTTGCCTTAGTGAGCCAGTTACAATTTTCAATTAGTTTAAGGATAATAAATTCAGAGAGCAGTTTTGATCTCAGCTACAAAATTACTTGTTTAAATGCATAAAACAGTTTGAGATACAAAGGAAAAATTATTCATACATAGGAAAAAAAAAACCCAGAACACAAACTTTTTAAAATTTAGTAGAAGAGTTTTTTGTCTTTGGAAAGTTGAAATGACTGGATCTTGCATGTAATGGCCTTACAGCTTTTGGCCAGTAGTATTGTCCATCAAGACAGATCAAGAACCCTTTTAAGCAGGATGAACAGTGTAATCAGCTGGTAGTACCTGTGCTCAGTGTTCTGGGCCAGTTCAGTGATCTCAGCCCAGGCCCTGACCAGCCTGGTAACACTTACTACAAAATGCAGCAGCAGTATTTAGGGGCTTGGTGGTTGTTTTGGCTGTCGGGCTTCAGGGTGAATGAATGTGGCTTGTAAATTAAAGCCTTCTGTTCCCTAGGAGAAGGTGATTAATTTTAGAGTAACTGTAGAATGTGGATGGTGCTGTTCCCCAGGTATCTCTGTGATAGCACTCTGCTGCTCATAGCTAAGGCAGTTATGTCTCCTGATCATATTGCAAGTTGTTGTTCTTTTGGTGTGAAAGGTTTGCTGTTTAATTCTGTAGACATAAGTAATTTCTTGTCACCTGTAGCCAAGGCACAGTGGAATTGGAAGTTCTGCTGTGTTTGCTGTACAATATAGTTTTATGTCACTTACATGAGGCCTCAGGTCTCTTGATTTAGCAGCTTAACACCTGTCAGATTCATATAACAAAATCAGAATAAAAATTAATGTTCTCTTTTGTGAATTCCCTTCACTAGAGGTAATCCAAAAGCTTTATGTCTTCAGTTTTGCTGGTGCATTTACTGCACGTAACAATAATTATATGAGATAAAAATCTACTGTACTTTGACTCCTGTTGATAGTGAAGCTCATTACACCCCCATTATAATTATTACCCTCTTTATGTATACCTCGTTAAACACTTCAAAAGCTGGCATCCAGGGGATGCTGTTTTAAGAAACTATTTAAGTGATTGGGATGATTTATGTAAGATACTAACAGTATGTTCCTTCTACATCACTTCAAATCTTACAAAATTTGGGGTGCATAATAATCAGAATTATACAAATAATGTTATTCTGTCTAACAGTTCTCTGACACTTTCCCAGTATGCATTTGCTTCACTAATGCAAATTTGTCTCTGGGAGCAGTCCTACTAAAGGCAATGTAGGAGTAAAAGCCATGGCCAACAAAGGGTATCTCTACCTGCAATACTCAAGTAAATGTATGTCCTGAAAAGTGTAGCACAGACTAGGGGCATCCAGCAGAAGCAGAAATGCAACTAATAGCTAATAAGGATAATTAAAAAAAGAAACCCAAACATTTGTGTTTTATCAGTGAAGCTGTACCATTCAAGACATGGACTCTTGGCTCTTGGTATGTGACAATTTCAGCTGTGTAGTGGGGAACAGATAACCCAAAGCCACAGAGATTACCAGTATCAGAAATATTTCTTTTCACAATTTACACCTTTTTCCTTGGCATTTCTTTGCTACATGCAGGATATAATGCAAACTTAGTCTGAAATATGATTTTCATTTCAGTGCTGAAGAGCTTCACTTCCAAGAACACAGCATTCAATATATGAAAGCCTGCTTTTCTATTAAAGACAATTGAATTTTTAGAAATGTATTTCTGCTCTGCAAAATGACTCTTAAAAATTGAATTCTGAAGTGAATCATAGGGCAAAATGAGTTTATTTAATAGCAGGACAAGACTATGCTGCTTTGGAAAATGTAGTGAAAGTCTCTACAGTTTAGGCATTGCTATTGACAATTCTTCTGTGTGGATGCTGTACTGTTTAGCAGTTGCATAAACCTAATAATTTACACAGATATTTTACATGTCTCTTTGAAAATAATGGACTGCACAGTTAGTCCAAAGAATGAAACAAACTTGACAAATACATCAATGCAGGTCTTGTGAAACCAAACCCTTATTTTACTTGCTGTGGTAGAATTGGTTGTGCAGCATTTACTAAAACCACCCTTTTTAAAATAAGTTTGTTTCTTGCACTGTGAATATGCACCAGAGATATGGTAAAAAAAAAAAAAAAAAAGGGTTTTCTGACCATATTTGGACCAAATTTTAATGCACTCCCATTTTTTACCCCCCTGAAACAGCAGTATATATCAGTGGTATCTTCTTGCTTAACCATTCTAACAGTAAAGCTTACCTGAGTGAGTAAAAGCAGCAATAAGATCTAGAATGTTTGCTTTGCATCCTGAAACTAATACTGATATCAATTTGTTTATACTGGAGATGGGTCCAGGCCTATTTTGGAGTCATCGCTTCTGATTCTCTACAGTTTTGTTATTTGGACTGAGATCTGATTTAACTTGTTTTATATTCTAGTATATGAAAATAGTATGTAGGGAAAGCCATGCATGAAAATCTAATCTGGAAATACCACGCGTTCGTGCGCACAGCTTCTGGTTATTTATTAAGGAGCAGCTGTCTCAATTAAAGATTTTATTTTTGGTCGCAATAAAAAACTTGTAACAGTTTGACTCAGTAGACATTTTTAAAAGCATATTAAATATTTAAACAAATTTTGTTCTGCTGATGGCTAAGAGAAGCATCTGGTGTACCTCATTTGCTGGTGATCACATAAGAGCACTGAAGAGGGTCTTTTTAGATGTAAACACTCTGTCCCTCTTGCTCCTTCTGGATATAGCAAACTTACTGATTTCATTCTAGCTCCAAGAGTGAAAGAAAATGGGGTGTAAAATGAACTATCTGTAGATAGCCCTGATCTTTACAAATACATTTAATAACAGAAAAAACCACATACATTTACTGTATTTTTAAGGAAAATAAAAGCCCACAGAATAGTGAGGTGAACTTTGTATCCATATATGCATACCCCACTAAAGTAGCTGCTCATTTTCACTCATTCCTGGCTTTTATCCTTTTAGATTTTTGTCAGATTCTATTACTGGATTATGCTACTCTCTTGATTTGGAAGTGGTAGAATGCTGGGTTTTCAGCATAGCTTCTCTTGTTTCTTTTCTAAACATGGACTACTTTGATTAACAACAACACAGTTTGATATTTCAGGTGTGTTATGGATTAAGTATATATTTTGTCTACTACAAAAAATGAGATTACCTTTTAGTCTTGTTTTTCCACAGAGCTACAAAAACTTCTGGCTCAGAAATAAGATTCCCCTCTCCTTATTCCACCTCAAATTTTGTGTTCACTTTTTCCTACCAAGTTCTTTCCCAACAGATGCACAAAAGCAGTGATGTCTGAAAGAGTAGAAATCTCTGATATCTGGAACCTGAAATGTTGAAAGTGTCCAGGCATAAGCCAGGATCTGTTCTGCCAGCAGAAAATATGGGAGACTCTTGGGCAATTTAGTGTAGAATGCCAGAAACCTGGTTCTTATCAGGCAATGTCAGCAGACTTCAAAGGATGCTTTGTGACTGAACATTGCTTCCTGTGCTGTAATAGTGAGGCATCCAGAACAGACTGAGCATATTCCCAGTTTGTTAGGACATCTTGGAAGGCAAAGAGGAAGGATCAGCATTTTCTGTGTAATGCAATGGTTAATAAAAAGTGAAGGAAGATTTAGGATGAGTGAGAAACATATTGCAATCCTTCTGTTTTGCATTCTTGTGAGAGTTAAAAAGATTTTTTTCAAGAATGCCATTTTGGTGGCAAACACGTTTCAAAAAAAACGGTGCAGAGTTGTGGTGTTCCACCCTGAAGGGAAGGGAAGCCCCCAAGATTTGTAGATGCCCGTGGTTGAAAAGGAACTGCAAATGTCAGAGGCTTTTAAAAGAACAGTTTTATTGGCAAATTATACACTTGGCATGGAAATTGGTATTTTAGTCCCTTATCTTCTCATGTAAACACAGTGGTGGATTTTGAATAAAGGGTAAGGTGAAAGAGAGAGGGAGAGAAAGAAAGATCACCAGTGCTGCCTCCAGCATTGATCCAGGATGTGCACACCTGGGCTTTGTGGAGGTATGTTTTTATAGATAAGTTTTCCCCACCCTGGAGGCAGCTTTCTCACTTTCTGTGCAGGCGGTTACAATGTGCAGTTCATTCTTCTTGGCCTATCTGGAAATGGGTCAGAGCCCCTTGGGGGTCAGGGGTGGTCTTGTTTTCCTCCTACTGACCCGGCCTTTGGTCCATGTCTGCTTCTTGACCTCAATCCTGTGGCTGTGCTATGTTGTGTTTATTCCCAGGACCCAGAACAAGGATATTTGTCCCAGAAAAGTTCTGCCCTACCTCCCTTGTGGCCCCTTCTCCAGCCCCATCCCATTGTTTCTCACAGCATGTCCTTGCCAGCACTCCCTGTTGGCTCTTCGGCTCTCTGGCCATCAGTGGCTGAGATGTGCAATCAGCCCCTTGTCCCAGGTCTTCTGCAAGGGTGTCTCTACAAACGTGTAGCAGCAGTGTGTGCAGTGAGTAAGCAGATTCTTGGCATGGATCTTATTAGGGATCCCTGTTCTCCCAGAGCTGCCCAGCCTAACAAAGAGTAGCGTGTTACTCCGGAGTAGCCAGTGGAATTGTCATAGTTAGAACAAGTCATGAGGCTTCCGAGAATAAACCTGCCCAACATCTTCTCTCTGCTTTCTTAGGGGTTGTTTTAAGACAAGTCACCACACAGATTATGTGGTTTTAAATAATTTATTCTTGAGTATTTGACAGATTAGTAGCTTTGTAATATCTGAGCTAAATTTAGCTATGCATTATGTAAAGATGGCAACAAGTATTCTTTTAGAGTGCTAAGTGATTGGATGGGATAATTAAAAAATCACATATTACTTTCTGCCTTCTTCTATGTCTCACTCTGTAAGAAGAAAATATGAGAGGATTGGCATACTTTAGTCTACCAGTGTATTACAATGAAACAAATTTACAAATAAGTAAACATAATATTTTTGCTTGAATTTGCTATCACATTTGAAAAGCTGCAGGTGTAGAGTCCTCAGGGTTGTTTTTTTTTGTTGGTATATTTTTTCATTTTGGAAAGAGAATTTTAATAGATGTATGTTTGGCTGTTTGAAAATATGCAACAAAAATACTCAGCCAATCTCGGAGCAATGTGACTGTAAAAAGCTTGAGTGTGAGTTCTTCCATTTTTGTCCAAGTGTCTTGACACAGTAGCAAGTTTTGGGGGAAAGACTCAGTATTTATGTGTGGAGTTTTGAGTAGTGCTGATGTTTTTATGATTACCACCATACAGTTAGGTCTCTGGGTCCTGGGGAAATATGCCTTTGTCAGTAGAGTTGGAAACACTTAAGGAGTCTAGTCTTGGGGTTTCCATGAAGACTTATCCAAGTTACAAATGCTCTGCTTTTCCAATTTTCCTTAAGTAGAACAGGAATAAACATACTTTAATTTTCTTTATAAGGGTACCTGTGTTTTAGTTCAGTCACATTGTATTTTAATTTCCTTTATAAAGTATTTTGAGAATTGTAGGTAAGCATTTTTTGTAGAGGAACAGATATTTATTGGCAGGGATTTGTCTTGGATTTGCTATAGGTTAAGGTAACTTTTCTTTGGCACCTTTAAGAACAATTTCAACAGTATAAAAATATCCACTCTGGGGAAAAATGATTACTTTATACTTCTATTGAGCTGTCTTGGACTAACCAGAAGCCTGGAGGCTCAAAGTGCTGCTTGAAAAAGTACAGCTTTTCATTTTACAGGGAGTCTGTGCCCCCTGACAATTTATGGGCAAGGCATGGCTGCAGTCAGGCCTCTGTAGGATTTAGATGGTGAAAGATGAGTAGGAAAAATTTTATCTCCACTTCTGTCTTGTGCACCTAAAGCCAGTATTGTTCCATCTCACTGAGTTTTGTTAAACAAACCATCTACAAAGATCAGATTTATTTAGCCATTATTGAGTTACTCCAGCTCCTGTAAAATACAAGGCTAAAGCACACTAAAAGGTGATTTTGTAAATAGAGCCATTCTGTTTCTGTTGTATAAACAGAGCTTAGTGTCACAGATTCATACTTTTGTAGGCTACAGTTGTCTCACTACTGAAGTTCACCAAATAAGGTCTCAAAATAGAGAATGTTTAGCTTTCCAGGTACTGAGTGAGATCACCAAGTGGTCAGATGAACTTTTTTTTTTGTCTAAATCTTGCCTGATAGCAAAGCTTTTCTGAAAACCTAGAGCTCTCTGTATTTGCTGTTATTTTCAGCCATCAATATGCTATTGATTCTACTCCTTACCAGTTCCCAAGGCCATAAATAGGAATAGATAATTTGGAAATATGTGATTGTCTCCTGTAGAAGAAGAGGCAGTTCTGCTGCTTAGGATTTTTTTGTATGAATTCTGAAGTAGTTACTCAAACAATGCACTCAAATTTACGTCTTAAAGTAGTGTCCTTGGAGATCAGAACTGACATTGGTTGTTGTTACTTAGTTTGCATAACCACGATATTTTTAGAGGCATTTGTGGCATTGGCCCTTCTAAAATACAACAGAAACTGTCAGTCTGCTTCTATTTCCACTGAAATAAAAATAATTGAAGAAAGTTTATGGAGTCCAGATTTTTAGACGTGTCTTCATGCCCTCCAGTGAAGTAGAACTAAATGCCCTTGTAAAAAGTTCCCACATGGCTCATATTTGATTAGTTAGCTGATGTTCACAGGCTGGCAATGGTGCACTCACAGACAGCAACAGAATGCACAAAGCTTTGGAGGTATATTTTAGAATTTGGAGTTGGATTGGTGAAGTTTTCTGGGCTTGGGATAGGCCTCCAGGCAGCAATTAGTACAGCTGGTGTGTAAACATAGCATTCACTGCTGGGAGTGCCATTTGTATGTGCAAAGTAAAGAATAAACCTCTCTCCTAGGCTTGAGAGATGTGATGTGTCCCTTCTGTGTTAATGGCTCTGGATGTAAGTTTCAAGCAAGTGTAATCTGTTGTGTCAGGGTGGACTCAGTGTTGCTTGCAGGAATATGAAAGCTGGCTTATTTCTACAATAATAGCATTCAGCTTCAATTTTTCATCCATTTTGAAAGAAAGAATGGACAAAACTGTCATGTTTTTAATGCTTTTCAATGGATTGTAATTGTTTAGACTTTTTTTTAACCTGTGTTTCCACACATTAACATAATTGAATTTATATTTTTTATTAAGTTTAAAACATAGCCCAATTTATTTAGGTAGCAGAAGGTGTGTGGGTATGGTTTTTGGCCTAGGAATATGATCTGGGACTACCAAATTCAGATGACTTGCTTTTGGCCCACATAACTGTAAAGCTCAGAGGAAGTTTTATGGTGTGATCATAAACAAATTTTCAGCACTTTGAGAGAAAAGCTCCCATTTGTGGTGAGGTGGTACATAGGGCACCAGACCAGCCCAGTTTCTCTGCAGCTGCAGCCAATCTTTTCTCATATGAAGGGGATGACTCCCACTCACACTGTCCTTTTGGTGACCAGAGGTACCGTGGTCACTATTGATCCAGCTCCACCAGGCTGGGCTCCAGCACTGAGTGACCAATGGACTCCTAGCCCTGGTTCAGGTCCCTTAAACTGCCCAGGCTGTGGTTACTAGCAGCACCATATCTCCTTCAATGTATAGCTTTTAGAGAAATTCAGAGAGAGGCATTACTGAGATTCCAAGGACTCCTTTCGAAAATTTAGCCCAAGTACTTGGTACCTCCTTGTTTTGAACAGAGATTGCATCATCACAAGTCTACTCCCTAAATATGCCAGCGGCTTGAGCAGCTCCCTGAACTTGTTGGGGTGCTTGGGGTTTTTTTTCTGCAGACATGTACTTAACTGCTGACATCACTGGTATTCAGTGAGACTTGTAACTTCACACTTCTTAATATTTTATTTTTTACAGGTTAGTTCAATTAAGTTGGACATCTTGTTTATACTGGCTTCTTGCCTGATGGCAGCCTATGGACAGAAGAGACAAGCTGCAGAGCAGCATGGCAGAATTTGATTACCTTGTCTAGAAAGAAGGGAGAGAGCTTAGGCAGAAACTGGTAAATGAACGTTGCAATGGCAAGTCTGCAAAAACATTTTCCTCCTTCCCTTCTCATCCTGCCAAATCCTTAGTTTGAATGGTTCTGCTTTATTCATCAGTATGAGTGATTCACCAAATTCAGCTCCTCATACCAAAGAGGATCCATGTTTTTACTGGTTTTGCTAAGATTTTCCTAAGCTGTAAATTGTTATTGATTTAAGTGGAAGTTAAGGTGAGCCAATAAGTTCTACTTAAATTCCTTTAGCCTGCATTGTGAATTCCTTCATGGAATGAGTCCCGCCAGGATGACAGGATTTCAGTTAAAACAGGCTGTGAAGTGATCACAAGGGAACAAGAGAAGATCTTCATTAGAGCCACTGACCCCTTGAGATAGCTGCATCTCTGTAATTACAGTCAGGTAATCAAGCATGGAAAGCAGTTCATGTGGTTTTGGCCTTTTGGAGTAGGTTTTTTTTTCCAGAAGGTTAGTTAGCTGTTGAACTAGACTCTAATTAAAAGCATGCATAAGAATAATCAGGGGAAAAACACTGAATAAAGGAAGGAAGATTTTATGAAGTGTGTCTGGGAGGAAAACCAGATAAGAACAACGAGGAAAGCAAAAATTAAGTTGTGGTTTGTCTTATAAGCCTGCATGATGTGAGAGCCTGAGTGAGAATTCCCTCAGTTATCTCAGATCTTCATTTCACCTGTGCTCAGTTACAAACTCTAATTTTTGCTGTTTCACATGGTGTAGTGGGACCATTTTTGTAAGATTTTTTTTTCTCTGATTCAAACGACAATGGCAATAAGGAAATCCAGAAACAAAAAACCAACCTAAATGATCTGCTTTCCTAGAATTCATTTTTAGATAAATATTGCTACAGCTTTCAATGGAGACCAACTGTCAGGATTCAAGAGAAACTAGTTTTAATGAATATATGTAAATTATTATGTGAAGTTCCCCATAGGGTAACTTTCCAAATCAGTTAGTCACTTCAGCAGTTTTATTCTATTTTTAAAGAAATAACTGTTCTGCCAGTGATTTACTTATAGTTTTAAAAAGACAGTTGATATTACTATCACCTTTGAAGAAATTGTAGTTGTCTGAATTTGAAAGTGTATTTTAGTTTCTAAGCAAAAGGAAGTTAAAACTTTTCTGACCATTTCTAGACTGTTCTCATAACCTTATTATTGCAAGATTTGTTGTTGTCCTTCTGTTTCTCTTATCACTTGTTGACTTGTATTGTCCTTTATTTAGTTTGCAAGCGATGCTGGAGCTAGAAGCATCTCTTTTGATCTATGATGTCTCTAGCATACCTCTGGGCATAATTATAATCATAAAAATCTTTGAAACCTTTCTGCCTGATGTCTTGTTATCACTAAAGTTGAGATGTTCTATACTGCCACTATAAAAAAAAAATTAAATAAAGTCTATTTTTAGCCTTCAAACACTCACAAAGTAATAAAAACAATGAAACAAGACTGCAGTTTACGTCTTTGTAGCATACAAAAATATCTGTTTCATTGCAATATCTTAAATTCTCCCTTAATCTCTCAAACCCCTATGAATAAAGCATTGGATTACCAAGTAATACCCTTCATCACAAGGAATTAGGCACTTTAGCTTTAGGCTCCATCTAAACCGTTGCATTAGGAGAGATGTTACTGACGTCATGTTTCCAAGTTCCTGTTGACTCACATGGTGCCTTCCCTCACCCTTTAAGATTTTGTTGAGATAAAATCTGTCTCTCATGACACTCTTAATTTTCTTTTTTTGGATGTCTTTGAGGCACTGGCATGCACAGGATTTTCTAGCAAGGAGTAGGAAACTTAGTTCCTGTTTGTGCAAGTGCCAGTGAGTCTGCAACAGAGCTTTGACAAGTTTGTGGTTGCCTTCATCTGTAAGTTTAATGAGTCAGAATAATAATTTTCTTGCAAGAAGAGGGTTTTTAATTAAGACCTTGATGTGTCTATGTCTTCTCTCTGCAATATGCAATGATTTAAAGGACATCCAGCTAATGATTCCCTCTTCCCTTTTGTCCAGCTATTATATTTTAAAACTTGCTGTGGTATCAGAGTTTTTGTACTTCTGTGTCATGAGTTGTGGGAATTATATTAGAATTTATGGAACAAAATGCATGGAATACAAGTGTGTACTCAAATCATTATTGCCTCCTCACTTCAGCAGGCTGGCACTGAGGAATGCTGCTGGCACCTGGTCAAAAACTCTCCTGATTTTGAAAGATACTCTCCCTTTTTAAGGCAGAGGAAGTGTAGGAGTCTCCAATGTGGTCTTGAACCATAATTCAGCCTTTAGTGTTTACAAAGAATCACATTAGTGCTAAAAGTTGTTAAAACAAATCTCAGTCCGAACCAATTTGCTTCATGACATGGGCTGTGCAATCTTATCCCATGAAAAGAATTGTGATTGCATTAATTTTTCTTTCATTTTTACAAATACACACGATAGTAAGTTGGATCTACAGTAAGCATGAATTCCTTTTATGTAGTATGTCCCCATAATCTGGATAATTGCTTTTGTGAAGCTGTTTTAGTTGGGTATTTCATGGCTTGCTGGACAGCTTTATCTTGTAGATTTATCTTGTAGATTTTTGATACTGCAGTCCATAACAGAACTGGCAAGAGTTGTGTTGAATTGACTTTTTTAAATTTTTTTTTTTTACTTCAGCACATCACCAAGCAGGCATTGACTGCTCTATCTACAAAACTGTCACTTGATGTCATGTTCCCCAGGGAGTTGTAATATCCTGTCACCATATACTCAAGAAAACACCTATAGGAGACCTAACTAGGCAATTTTTTATGGATCCATTGTGCTTCTGCATTTTTCTGGTGTGTTATTTTAAAATAGTAAAAGTCAAATTAACCTTATATTCTGCAACACTACTACACCTTTCACTAGGAAGGTAGTTAGCCTGAAAGTTGAAATACAAGGTTTGCAGTCTGTCCTCACTTCACAGATCCCAAACACAATGTTCTGTTTACCCTTGGCACTGCTGTAAACAAGAATCTTTCTGGTCTGCTGAGTGATTATGTAAATAGGGCTTTTATAAAGCATTTTAAGCACCCAGTAGAACAGAGTAACTTCTTTAGATTTTTTCTTTTCTAATGGTAATTACATAATTGGAGAGGTTTTGGGTTATTTTTTTCTATCTGATATGTAGATGCCAGAGTCTCCTATGAGCATTTTAACTGAAGAATCCTAAAAATCATTCAGGAAAACAAATCTCCCAGTCTCCCCGCTATTATCAGCATCCCAAAATGCCTTTGGCAATGAGTAAATGCCGAACATTTGTTATTTGGCACTTGAGTTGTCCCTTATTTCTTTGAACTCAAACATGTTGCATAAGATTGGTAAAATTATGCTAAGCTAATAATTGAAACAAACCGAAAAACCCCCATATCCTCCCTTGATCCAATCTTTCCAATTTCCATCTAAATACACTATATATATATACATTATCTATATAATATACATAATATATAATACATTATATAATAGGCCTTTAATTGTTGTGAGAAAAACGCAATCTGCTTTAAACTTCCAGTAAGTGTTACTTAAACTTCCAATATGTTTTGTCTTTTGTTTCTACAGATTTCTGTTTTGCCTCTGGAGAGTTTCATTATGGCAGCCCCCAGTGAACAATGACATCCTTTGACAAATACAGATGCCAAAAAGCCAGACGAAAACAGTGGCCTTGTTTCATTTTTACTCCAACACAGTGAAATGGTGCTCTTAAAATTTTGTTATTGACTCTCACTGGAAAAAAAACAAACTCCTGACTGGACCTTTCTTCCCTGACCCCTCTCCCAGTGTTCTTATGGATGCTTGACAGAGTGACATCATGTAGTAGGCCCTGAAGTGTTGTCATAACTGAGTTGCAATGGTTTTATACACTTCTCCATTTCCCAACAGCTTTCTGTCAGTTCTGCATTCTTTTTCTTGGGGCCTGATTTTCCCATGTTACTGGCTAGCAGACAGGCTCGTGGGCTCTTTTGTTCCAACCACCTATGAAAAACGTCAAAGAGCAGATGACCCATGCTATTTTCATGCACTCTGCATCATTATTACCACTCCCATCTACTTGGCACTCTTGGTAGCCTCTCTTCCTTTTGCTCTGATTGGCTTCTTGCTCTGGTCCCCACTCCAGTCAGCCAGAAGGCCCTATATCTACTCCAGACTGAAAGACAAGAACCATGCCAATGGAGCCACACTGCTCACTGAATGGAAGGCTGCAGGGAGTGGGAAAAGCTTCTGCTTTGGCAGTGCCAATGTTTGTCTGCTGCCCGATTCTCTGGCAAGATTTAATAACATTTTCAACACACAGGCCAGGGCTAAAGAGATTGGCCGGAGGATCCGGAATGGGGCGAGCAGGCCACAGATTAAAATATACATAGATTCTCCTACCAACACCTCCATCAGTGCAGCGAGTTTCAGCAGCCTGGTCTCCCCCCAGGCTGGAGATAACCGTACTGTTAATGCTGGCATCAAAAGGACAACATCAATGGAGTATAAAGGAGACAATTGTGGCTCAAACAACGGCGAGGAGAGCAGAGAAGATAAAGGTGGAAGTGGAGAGCCACATGAGGGAGAAGAAAACACTTGCATTGTCCGTATCAATGGAGAGGAGAATGGCCACATGTCAGACACGGAAACAGACACCATCAATGGCCAGGCTCGTGCCAGCGGCCCAGCAGAGCCCTCACTGGAAGGTGATGCAGAGATCTCGAAAACACCAAACCACAAACAGAAGGAAGGAGATTCTGGGAGTTTAGATAGCTGCTCTGCCTCACGAGAGTCCCTAGTCAAAGTGCGTGTTGGAGATGGTACAGTGGACCAGAGCACTGTCAACAACAAGCTCCTCTACAAAGCTTCAATCATGAAGAAGACTTCAGTGCGGAAAAAGAAACACACAGATGAGACCTTTGATCATGAGATCTCTGCTTTCTTCCCTGCCAACCTGGACTTTCTGTGCTTGCAGGAAGTGTTTGACAAAAGAGCTGCAGAGAAATTGAAAGAGCAGCTCCATCACTATTTTGAATACATTGTCTATGATGTTGGGGTCTACAGCTGCCATGGCTGCTGTAGCTTTAAGTTTGTGAACAGTGGTCTACTTTTTGCCAGCCGCTATCCTGTTATGGATGCTGCCTATCACTGTTACCCCAATGGAAGAGGAATGGACTCCTTGGCTTCCAAGGGAGCCTTGTTTCTCAAGGTAAGAGGCTTTTTGAAGCTGTAAATATTGACTGTACATGTGACAAGTTATAAAGTTACATTGTTTTCTCATTTCTTTAGACCTCAAAGAGGCAATATTCAGATTGAGATTTCCTGGTATAACCTAATGGGTTATTGATATAACCATATATGGATTTGTGGCCTGTGTTAAAATGATGGATGTGTGTGAAATAATGATGGACTTTTGGAGGCAGAACTCAAGTATAATTTCAAGACTCAAAATTTGAAGTGGTTTTCATGAATTTCTTTACAGAAATCTTTGTAATAAAATGCGTAGATTCTAAGCTTCATAACGTGAGTACAGTACAATGGGCATTACTGTTGGAAACCAGCTTGTGCTCGTTGTGTGTTTGTCTGGCAATCAAAAGACAATCAAAAGTCTAAATGTCAGTATAATAAAACTAAAAGAATTGCAGTGACATGTATGGCTACGCTGCTCTTTTGCTTGCAAAAGAATTAGTAAGGAGAGATATGAAGAAGAGTAAACAAGACAAACATGCCTGGGACACTGGGGAGTGCAGAGCTTTTTTGCTTCATTAACACAATTTACTTAAATTAACTAATGGTAGAGAGAACAGGAAGCCTGAGGTTATATGTCTGTAAATCATGAAAAGCAGAAATGAAAGTCTGCATGCAATGATTTGCTTTTCCAAGACTAGTAGCTGTTTATGCTTGATTCTTGGGAGAATCTGGCTGTGCTTTTTCTGAACTGGAACGTGGGCTCTTCTAATTTAATCAAGAATCAAAACATTTTGCCAGAGATCCAAGTCTGTAGACCCAAACCTAGAAAGATCTGAAAATCTCCAGAATACTGAATTTCAGATTTTGTGATTTTGTCACTGTTTGGAATGGGTTTGACTAACATACCTGAACATCTTTTCTAATATTGGCAAAGTACATCAGATGCTCAAATTATATGTTCTTTCTAGTCACAAGTCTTCAACAAAAGGCATTAAGAGCCGTTAAGGATATGGATTGTGAATAAGGATCAGTGGGAGGCTTTGTACCCCATCTGTAGTTTTTAAACAAAGCAAAAACTTTTGGTACTGTGGCTTGTGTAAAAAAAACCCCACCCAAATATTAGATTTTTAGGTCTGATGATAGTTCAGTATTTCATATACGTTTGACATAGAGAAAAGCCAATCCCTATCTGAATACAGGTTTCCAAAAACTGGGTCTAAGCTCTCTATGTTGCACTCTTATGTGTTTCTAATCAGCAACAATTTATTTTTTCATCATAAATTGCTGCAAGCAGAAAATGAACATAGATGTTGTGCAGTATAAATATTTCTAGGGTCACAAAGACTACCCTTGAACATATGCATATATGGGGGATTAAGAGATTAAAACCAATCTGTTTTTAACTGCCCATTGCTGTGTCATTGATTTGCCACCCTGCTAGGCAGGCTGCAATGTCTCCATTTCTCTTGCAGAAAATTAAACCTCTTTTCAAGATTCCACTGGGATGATGAACTTAATTATGGATCCAAGTTGTTAAATAATGTTACAGTTGAGCAGAGAATAGAGGCCAATTATTATGAAGTTCCAAAGATGACTCCATTCTTTTAAATATAACAGAATTCTGCCCAGCCATAAGAATATTTTTCCTCCTGTCTGTGTCATTCTGATGTAGGTTCTTCATACCTAAAATATTTTTCATTCTGAGTTAAGTCTATCTTGACATGAATTTACTTTCTATCCTAATTGTACATTAAATGACCAGTTGTACATAGGTCATTCTTTGATGACAGCAACAACATAAAGTAGGAATAATTATTTAATTTTGTCTTTGAAATAAGGTAGGTTTAGAGGTTGTTTTTCTTGATGTGGTGCTTAATCAGCAGCTCAGTGGGTGTGGACTCCGGAGACAAAAACTACATACAATAAATAAAAGCCTGGTTTATTTTTGAAGTCAGGGAGAATCAATGCACTAACCTTCAGAAGCCTTGAGCTCTTCCACTGGGGTAGCAGGAAGCTGGCAGAGGGGATCAGAGCTCTGGTTGGCAGGTGTTGTTCTGGCCAGTACTCTGCCATTCCCAATGGACAGCCCATCTCCCTGCTTCCAGGTGGGACTTTTACTGGCTCTTACAGAATTTTGAATGTGTGTAATACCAGCCAGACCTACATTAGAGTTTCTCTGGTTTTGAAGAAAGCAAGAGAGCCTTGTAGAACAAGAGTGTCCAAATTGCTTCCCACTCCATAGTGGCATGGAGCTGAGTCTCTGTCCGATGCAAACCCTGGGTTTTCAAGTTCCTGATTCCTGTGGAATGCAGCGTTCCCATTTCTGAAGTAGAAAAGGCATCAATTGAGTTTTGTTTTGGAAGGATTCTTATGAGGACTGTTCCCCTTACACAGCTTCCATATCTGAGTAAAGGAGCAGTTGTTCTCTGTGCTGATTAAAAGCCAAAAGTTGTGGAAAGAAGTTGAGGGGAGAAGACTCACATGTTTTGAAGATATGGATAAAGCCAGTTAGTGTTTCCACTCATGGGAAGGATGAATCCTTTATTCCAATTATTCTGAACCTTAAGAAAGACCCAGCTCTAAATTCAGAAGAACATTCAGAGAAAGAATCTGATTAATGTTTAATAAGTATGATTGTCTCCTTGCTACAAATATAACTGTTAAGGAGATAAATTAAAGGTCTCAGAACTAAATATTTGAAGAAAGTTGAAATAATTTGAAAATGACAAAACTGCTTAGGGGGACTCTGTCACAAAACAGATCCCTACTGCCCTGGTTCAAGTGTTTTGCACGTTTTTTTGCTTTTGAATGGGTCCTGTTTCCAGTGAATAAGAAATGATTTTCCACTGCCCTCATCTTCCCTGCCCTGTCTTCACTATCTATATTGTAAAGTTCAGGTAGAGATTTGGAAGGATTTGAGAGATTTGCTTAGTCATACAAAATTATTTTACCTGAGAGACTTACAGAGCTCAAGGATTATTATTATTAGTAGCTGTAATAACAATCAGCTCTTACCTACAGCTTTTCATTCCTACATCTCAGAGTGCATGATGAAGAAAGGTCAATATCTGCTTAATAGAAGGGGAAACTAAAGTACAGGAAGGTAAAGTGATTTGATTGTGGCTTAACACCTAGGGTGTCACAACCAAGGAGCCAAGCTGGAAGTTACAGAGGCTTTTAATGCTGTTTCATACTGCATAACAGCTATATGGAGACCTCTGCCTCTGTTCTCCTCCTAAGGTTGTCTCCCACAAAAGGTGCTACTGCTGGCATTTTCCTGACAGAGGTCAGACTGGTTTTTCCATCTGTTTATGCTGATGCTTTCCAGGTCAGGATAAAGACATGAGAATGACGTAGTTGTGAGGAGCTATTGTGTGAAGTCCATTTTCTGCAAGGCTGGAGGATTAATTTGCATTTAGCACTTGGAACTCCTCAAACTCTACTAGTGTTTCTAACTCCAATCTGAGGGTCTCATTGGCATATAAGAGAAACACAGTCACAGAAAAAAGCAGCATATATGAAGGGGGAAAATGTCACATCCAAGTTACAGTTTCATGTCTGAAGTGTTAAACCATTGTTCCTAGTTGCCATTAAAGACTCGGAGGAGAAGTTAGCAAATACAGAAATCATCCAATCCATTTTCATACTTTGACAGTCTGGGCCCTTGGGAGACTCTGCCGTGACTCTCTGTTCTAGCGTAGCATTTCACATTAATTTAAAACGCCAAAGAGAAGAGCCCTTGAGTCTCTTTGTAGGTTTTATAACTCCCATTGTCTCTGCTGCTGCTCTGCTGCAGATAGAGGTGGGAAGTGGGACTGGTGCAGATGCTGTGCTGGTGACTGGCTCTGAAGAGCTGGCTTGGACAGGTCTGTCTGTAACGTGGGGCAGATTGCAGTGGCCTCAGCTCCTCTGCAGCTGCTGGTTTGACACACACATAATCTTAATGCACCGTGGTTTTGATGGATTTAAAGGGAGTTATAAAATACGCATCCTTTTCAGAAACTGGATGTTGATTTTACAAATCAACATTGTCAAATCAAGTTTAAAAGGTGTCAATGAGTGCTGAGCAGAAATTGTGTAATGCATCACCTGTCTGTAATTTACTAGAAGGTGTCAAAATGTCAACATCCTTCTTTAGACAGAGGATTTAGTGTGGAGCCTTAGCTATGCTCTACCATGGATGCTGTGTTAGTTTTGGACAGTAATGCAACAAAACTGGAAAGCATCATTAACTTGACCTGGTGAGTTTGTCCATGTTTTCCCAGGTGTAGCCATCTAATAAAAACTCACTTCTGCTGACAAAATTTGCCTCTCTTATCCTTAAATTGTAATAGTTGTAACTGTAATGTAAATCTGAGATATCCAAGGGATGTAGATGCACAGAGTAGGGAGGTGAGTGAAAGAGGCATCCTTCTCAAAATGGCTGTTAACTGAGAGAGAGGTTTTGAAGGCTTCTTCCTCCCAATGGGACTGGGAGATACAAAAGTATGTTGTGTAGAAGGCACAGTTCTTCCTACTGTTCCTAGTAGGAAGCTATTCTGGGTTTTGGCATCTGCCAAGAGAGTCAGTTTTAGCAAAAATAAGAATTCTTAGTTAAAACACAGTATGCGAACATAATGCAAAACTACAGTCTGATGTGGGAAGTTTCAACAGTTAATAGTGTTCCTCAAAACCAAAAGGAAAAAGAATTTCTTGTGGATTTTGCTAAATTTCTGGAAGAACTTGTGTTTAATTAATATTAATTCCTAAGGTTATTAACAGATTTACTTTTCAAATTCTCTGAAAATGAAGGCTGTTCTCAGGGAGCACAGTAATTGTGCAGAGAACGTGTTATTATTCATTGCTTAAAGGAAACCTAGCAACCTTTGCTTTGTGTGCAAAGCTCAACTTGTTTTCCAAAGAGCTGATATGGTAGTAACAGATGGTAGAAGGAGCAGCAGCTCTGATTGTGAAACTGCTTAGAAGCACAATTTTTACTGTTCTCTCCTCTTGAGGAGCCTGCTTTGTGTGAGAAAATGAGGGTTCCCTGAATTAACCTCTGTGATTCTCCATTTTGATATTTCTGATGCCAGTGCATTTTGCTTGGGTAATGAAAGCTGCCTTTGCTGTCCCAAGCCAGCCCATGTGTGCTGCGGCTGGGACTGAAGGGGCAGCTGCTGAAGTTCCACGCTGTGTTGAGGGGAACATTTTGGACCTCAGGAGTGCACAGGAAAGGGGAATGGCTGCTTTCTGACCCCAGTAAAAGAACACCTAGAGTTTTCAGTGGTTAGATTTCCTCATCCTTGATCAGTTCTCCAGTATCTACAGCTATCCCAAGATGTATAAAAGAAATGTCTAGTGCTGCTCATGCATTTATTTAGATTACTCTAAAGCTGTGACATTTAAGGCAGGAGGGTAACCTAAACATTTTCCATGTGCTGAGTTTCTGCTGTAAAATGTTAATGCAGGAATTGGATGGATTCCAATAAACTGACTGCCAATTTTTTAAAAAAAGAACAAAAAGACCCTACCATGGCACTGTACCATGTTCCTTCACTTTGATATAATTAATGTTATTAATCACAGTCCTTTCCCCCTTCATTAATGGGAACAAATAAAAACTGTTGTGCAGAATGAAATACAGATTTGAGAAAATGTGAGTTGTGGGCTTTATCCTCTTTAGAAAAGAAAGAGCCCTCCATTCGTGGCACCAGTTTATAGCCACTTTCCCTCACATATAAGCTGAATGAAGCCTTGCCAGATAACACATTCTGAGGTCATGGAACAGTAATTGTTGTCATGTGGCAGGTGGGAAAAATGGGATTCTGAAATAATCAAGTGCAAATGTAGCTAGAAAGAATTGCAGAGCACCAGGCAATTTTGAGCTGACTTCTATAAAATTTTTAACTTCTTTAATATACTTAAATAACATGTTTATAATAATAAATTAGGGATTTAACTAATGTGTCTTCTTTAGGAGCTGCTACATATTTCTGAAGGCAAAAGGCAGAGCTGTTAAAGGACTGAAAATAAGATAGATTTTTTGTACCATGTCTAAGCTAACCAAAAATACATCCTTCTTGGGAGTTATGACTAATCTAAGTCATCTCTGTGGGACAGGAATGTTTGAAGTGGGAATGGGAGCAGCTGCAAGTTCTCCTTGGCATCTTCTCTTAACAGTAACAGGAATGAAGACTTGGGCACAGAGTTTGACTGTTCCAGTCAGTTTCTTGATGCCGATTCTCCTGCTTGTATTGGAAATCTGCTGAAATGGGAAAAAAGTCCAGGAGCGGTAGATACAATTTGGAAGATTGCACAAATGTTGTACTGGAAAGAAAACAAACTGTATTTTCCATTTCTTTCTCTTCTCTTCCTCACTGTTTGCTCATTATAATTACATTGGATTACATAATGGCATCCCCAGTGCAGTGGAAACAGGGAGGACAAAGCCTGTTACCAGCACATCTCAGAGCACCCACCCCAGAGGCCTGAACCCGGAGTGTGTGTGGAAATACCACTCCTTGCACATGTGCAGTTGCTTTATCCACGGTCATTCAGTTGAATCTCAGGCTCTTTTTAAGGCAGCTTCCCCTGAACTTAAAGAATATTGGCTACATATGGTAAGATGAATATTTCTGTGGGAGTAAGTCACTGTCACATTGACTGTAAATTCTGTTTCTGTGCCCTGCACTTACTCTCTGTCTGGGGTGTTCTACTTCCAACACAAAGGGTTACTCAAGGCCCCTGTGCAGATGATGTTCTTTACAAATGCAATGTTCATGGTTTTGTTTTTAGGGAGAGAGGGGTTTTTTCCCTCAGATCATGCAGGGGTGCTTTCAGCCTGGTTAGTTTTTCTTCATAATATGACCATCTTTAGTGTGGTTCCTGTCATGACTGTGAATTAATTTCCTGTAGAGCTCTGTACTTTGGTGACTTACCCTCTTCAGAAGAGCAATGCAGGGAGCAGTACTATGGTTCATGTTTATTTCAGTGGTGAAATTGACACCTTCATGGTCATCTGAGCAGATGAAACAGATGGTTTTGCTCATTTACAGCCCAAGATGTGATTAAACTATACTGGCTGAAGCTAGGCCGTGGAGATCCCATCTGCCTGAAGGAGTCTCAGTGTTACAGGCAGGTTATTTACCTTTCCCAGATCTGTCTTTATTGGCCACATAGAGATTCTGGGGTGACAGACTTTGTGAGGAACTTCTTCCAGGAGTATGCCAAAATTTTAGCTCTCATACCACGATTTGCTTCCCCTGCAGAGAGGGGCAGTGGTATATGCTTGGACTTTTATGTAAATAACTCCTTTGTTTTGGAGGGTACGCACTTAAGAAACTATCTACTTTATTTTGGATTTTTTTGAATGGCTCCCTCCTGGCAATATGAAGCCTCTAGAAAATGTCACTAAAGATTAAGTTCTACTCATAACAAATATTTTGGCTTTGTGTACATATTATTGGTCAGTATTTGAGACTCTAGACTGGTTCTTTAATCAAGTGAGATTTCTCATGCACAACTCAAATTTTTAACCATTAAAAGCATTTCCTTCCCAGCACTGGATGATTTACTAACACAGCAATGACCTGTTTGAAGCTGTTTTTCAAGGTGGTAAAGAAATGCCCCAGTCTCAAGGTAGCATTCCCATGGGTTTTGTTTAAGTATCCGTTGATGCTTTTCTTGACATCCAGATGTGATAAAATTGTTTTGCACTGCTGGAACAGATGTGTGTAAATATAAACTCTTAAGAGACAAGGTATTTGTCAAGCTTGCAGCTTTGTATACTTACTATGCTACCATATGGGAAACATGAGATGTGCAAGATTTCCAGTTAGCTCAGGAAATTCCCATGATAGCAAGCAGTGTGATTGAATTTAAAGTTATTTTCCCTTGCTGTAGCTCTAAAATTTCAGCTCTTGCTACCCATCAGTTTTCTTTTCCCTGTCAACAAGAATCTTTCTGCCATAACCTTGTTGGCTTGATTTCTTTCATGAGCAGTTTATTACCTGATCCCAGTCTCAGTGGAGGACAGACCACTCCTCAGTCATACAGGACAAGCTTTTGCAAAACAATTCTAGGAATATACCCATTGTTGCATAGCACAGCACAGTCCCAGTGTGGTCTCTCCAACAGATTGCACTAATGTGCCACAGCATTTAGATGAAATCTTTTAATAAAAAGTACTTGATGTCAAGTACTTTTGTGTGCTTGACACAGCCAGTACTTGGAAAACAAAAATTCAGAGTGATCAGTTTTGCACTTACTTATTTCATTTACAGATAGGGGACAAATATAAATATGTAGCAGCAGAAACTGGCATTTTGGATTCCAAACACACCCTTAGTAGGATTTCCCCCTTAAGGAAAAAAGTCTCTTTCCCATCTGTAATGAGCTTTTCATGCCCCCCTCCCAAGAGCAAACAAAATGTAGCGGTCAGTGGTGTAATAGGGATCTGAATCCACTCTTAGCTTCTCAATGTTTCACTAATTTGATTATTACAAATGTAGTGAGAATTGGAATTTATCTTGCATATTTCAGCATAATTTTGAAAAATGCTAATTTTTTATGTGAAAATTGTATAACTGGGACACCTTATTAAACCACAAATAGGTTCTCTCAGTTTTAATTTTCCTCTAGGTAACACTAGAGTTTAACAGGTTATCACATACCTTGTTCCTCCTGTAACAATTACCCAGTTTTAAAACATTGGGACCTTATATTTAGATATTATCTTCCTGTACATTTCCATACACACAGAAAAGCAGCTCGTGGCACAACTGAGACTGGCTGATGATTTTTAGAAAGCGGTATCTGAAGTAGGTCCCTGCAGAAGGATGATTCCATAAATGTGTTATTGACACACAGCTACCAATGTAGAGCAGCTGAGGTGAACTCAAGTCAGGCTTATGGTGACAGAGCCACTTTGGCTTATTTGTTTACATATACTTTCTTTGTATATGTGACTGTAGAAGTTTCTTCTGTGTTAAGCAGCTAAAATTATATTTGTGAAGTGCTGACTTGGTTTGGTGGAAGTAGAGCCTTCCTGCCAAGATCCACGTTGGAGGCTGAGCTGAAGGCTCAGTGTTGTCTTCCTGTGACGCTGCCACGTCGCTGCCCCGGCCGAGACACCACCATCTAATGTACCCTGGAAAATGCAACAGTCTGAAATAGCTACAGTACTTGGCCACACAAAAGAATGTTTTTATGCAGAATTATAGGGCTTGGAATATTTCAGAGGTCAAGTAGGTTTCCTGTCTGCACAACCCACAGTCCTTGTCCATCTGAGAAATACCAAATTAGACTGAATAAAGAGATTTTTCTTACAATTTTACTTCAGATCATATTTAATACAGTAGTGCCTCTATTGTAGCTGGGGAACTGACTAGGAGGCTGCAAAGGTATTTGTTTACTCTCCTAGGAGTTGTCACAAATATTTGCCTCCATTATGATTATACACCAAATATATTCTGTTTAGTGGTTTCCATCAGTACTGCCACTCAAAAGAAACTGCAAACCCCTAGAAGTTAAAAAAGCTGGAGGAAATGTGAAATCTGGGAGACGAGCTGCTTTGGATGCACTTCCATACTGGCACTTTCCAAGGAAATTCTAATTATGTTAAGGTCTTCAGCTCTTGCTTTTGAGCTTTATTTTTTTAATTAGCAGGGTGTTTATGAAAGCCCCTCTCCTTTCCCCATGGGACTGTGTGTTCCAGCAGAGCCCTGGGGCACCATCCCTGTGGGCATTTGTGGCGCTCAGCCCCCTCCATACAGCACAGCCAGGCTTTATCCTGGGCCATTTCTTGCCATTCTTTGAGAGCAAAAAATCCCAAGTCCATTTCAGCACAGATCTGTGCACACAGGCACACTGAACAATACATATTTATTTATGATTAATGGAAATTAGCGTGATCCTTTACCCAAGTTGGTTGAGGAGTACAAGGCCTTGTCAGGCACTCTATTAAGGCTGCACAGGAAATTCTAAAGCCAGTTTGAGTTGACTTCTTTTTCTCAATTGGGCTATAATTTATGTTTGGATGTTCAGCTTTTAGACTTAAATCTTTTATGCTTTTTGAATAGAAACACTGAAATGATTCCATCTACTTTAGTCAATGAGGGGATTATAAGGAGCACATTCCTGCTAAAAGGCAGAACACTTTATGTGCAGTATTTTCCTTCCAGGGTTATGGAGGATGACGTTGAGAGGCGTGTGACATCCACACTTGTCCTCTGCTGCAGGAGACACTGCACATTTGCAAACAAGTGGAGACTTTTTATAGTTTAGGATTTTTTTTGATTGTGTTGAAGAGAAACCCTGGTTTTGAATTACTAAGTTTGGAAAATACAGTTCATACACCTGCCTGTCCTAGACAGTAAAGGAAATAAACTGGTTTCCACTTTTCTACTGGAATGGCATATGTTGCATAAAAGAGTTGGAGAGAAAGCTGCTTATGATTCAGCAGTGACAATGAGATGTTCAGGCAGCCTGAGGGAGGAGGGAGAAGTCTGTGCAGTGCAGCTCCTGCAGCAGTCCCTGACAGCCATCCAGCAGAGCTGCCCATCCTCTGAGACTGCTGCAATCTTGTGAGTTCAGGAGAATCTCCTCCTGTGGGGGTGGATGCACCAGTGATTGCCTGCATTTTCCTTATCTCCCTCTGGCTCCCTGAAGCAGGTTAGCTGTATGAGAACAGCAATAAGAACACCATCAATAACTATTTGTAAAACTGTCTAAAAAAGGACTGAACAGACTGAGGACAGAATAATGCCAGTTGTTCATTACCTACTCCCCTGGCTGGCACAAACCCTCAAAGTTAACAAGGCATTGTTAAGTACAAATGACTTCTAAATTCACTTACTGCAAAGCCACCTTTTCAGTTATAAAATGAATCAGATGGTCCTTGAATACCTGAAAAACAAGAAAACCAACCAAGCTGACAAAATTGTGTCCATATGAAATGGAGCTCTGCTTGTTATTTAGAGGTGTCAGATAAAATTTGAGCCTAGCCTTGTGAAGTAGAGTCATCTGTGGCGGTGTTTTCTGAGCCCTGGGTACAACTTTCCTCTGCGGGCATTTTCTTTAATGCATACAGTGTTGCCACATAAACTGTCAACAGGAAAACCATACAGTCAAACTAGTTTCTTGCCACAATCCAAAACTTGATCCCCTTATCACTGGGAATTTTGATTTGCAGCTAAGTCCTGAACTAAGCCAAAATCCTCAGTAGAGTTGGAAACCTAAACCAGAACTTGATTCTAATTTGCCTGTGTGTCTACTCGCAAGTACATTTTTAAAAGATTGTAGCTTATGATATAGATGAGGAATTATGCTACATTACAGCTTCCCTGGAAGCCCTTCCTTTCTGTGTGTAAAAACAGGACCTCACATATTGTTTTGTCTGCTTGACAGGCATGGGGGCTGGTGCTGTGAGCTGAAGGAAGCAAACACTGCTGAGGCACCGCAAGGCCCCCAACACCTTTGTAGGAGAATGTAAAAAATCCATCAAAATCCAACACTTGCTGTGGAATGGAGAAAACATGATCAAAACCAATATTTATTTCATGTTTCATCCTTTTCCCTAGATGCCTGTGGCATTTTTTCCTTTTACATTCTAGTCATACACAGGTACCAAGAATCAGGCTGCTGGTGATATTAGTTTTATAAGGCACTTGAGTGGTGGGCCTGAATCTTACACAGGAACGAGAGCTGGGACAGGGAACGAGGGGCACTGCAAAGAACAGGAGAAAGTAAGGGTTTTGTATGTGTTGCAGATCAAAATCAAAACATTGAACATGGTAATGTGCAAAGGGGCTGGCCACAAGCCCCAGTAAGACCAGTAAGCCCCAATAAGACCAGTAAGCCCCAGTGTGTGTCTCTGGTGGTTTTGTATTTATGTCTGTTTTCAAAAGGGAGTTGGAAAGAGTGGTGAAAAAGGCTACACAGATGGGCTTGGAAGTAGAGTTGTATGAGCTCTTCCATTAATCACCTTTTTTATTTCCTCCCTTCCAGGTGCAAGTGGGAAGTACACCTCAGGACCAAAGAATTGTGGGATACATTTCCTGCACTCACTTGCAAGCTATTGCAGGTACTGTCCTAAGATTCATATCTAAGTTTGTCACTATTTCCAGGCCTGTGGTGGAATTACTGTGCACAAGGAGCCAGAGTGTTGCCCCTCCTGTGTTTCTGAGTGCAGCATGTGTTGCAAAGCAGGGTAGACAAGTATACCCAACCCTTCACATCTTCAGTCCCAGAATAATTATCATAAGGCACAAACAAAAAATGTCCCTTGGGAACTTTGCTCCCTCTTAACCAAATACTGGTATTTTAGAAATACATTACTATCATTGTTACTCAACAACATTTAATAACCCGTACTGTGAGTATCAGCATATAAACAAAAATTTCTTTGTACATAACTGGGGGATAATCAGAAGAAACATATTGGGACACTAATTCTAGCTGCTGATTTCTGGTGGAAAAAGCCAAAATTCTCTGGCTTTTGACCTGCAAATTTCATCCATAAATGATTAGCAAGTTAATATACTCACTGGAAAATTCTCTTGGTCATATGTTTAAAAGCAGTTCTGTAGTTAGAGTAGGTGTAGTAATAGAAGCCAAATATACAGACCTTTACTTTGAGTATGATCAGCATTTTATTTAGCCAGAGGGTTGGATACCCTTCATTTATTTAACATGACTGTGATTCTTGTAATCCTGGCTGCTGGAAGAAGGACAGCCCTGTCAGACTGGCTGCTGACAGCCCATGTGCTGGGACCAAGGCAAGGCAGGGCTGCACGTGGATGGTGGAGCTTTGCACCCGTGTGCTGAGCGTGTGGCAGCGTTCTGCTGCTCCATCCCTGCCTCAGTGACACTGGGACTTGGGAACAAAACTGCCACTCCCTCAAGTCCATTAGAGAGACTGGATGGTTCTAAAAAAGATTAATGAATTTTTCAGCTACTTTTTAACAATGCAACATCCTTCTCTACTTTTCTATTTTTAACTTACGGTAATGTACTGTGAGATTGCTCTTGTGGAGCTGAGATTTATTGCTGTTCCAGTTTAGTTTAGTTTTTTGGGTTTTGTTTCTAGTTTTCAGTCCTGTTCCTTTTTACTACCTAGTCATGTATTCTCGGTTAGTCCTTGATAACCACATTGTGAAATCCCTAAAATACTAAAGAGGAAGAGGGGGGAGGGAAGAAGAAAGGGGAAGTAATGTTCTATTTTCACAGTCAACCCAAAGTTTGTTCACGGGTAAAACACAACCTTTTCTTTTCCTGCTTCATAGTTTTAGGTTTATCTGGTTCAAACTACATTCAAATAGAGCAGACAATGCTTTAAGAGTCTGTCCCTAGATATATCATATTTGTTTATGTAATGAAATGGAAAACTAAAGTTCATAAGTTTGGCAGAGCTGTGCTTTCTGATTTGCATCATTTGATTGGTAACATTCACACATTAAACAAATTATCCAAAAGACCAGTTTAACGATGTAAAGATGTGTATCTGTAAAACCAAGCAGTGTTTAAAAGGTCAGCCATTTAAATCATCTTGTCATACATAGCTGAGTACAACCTGGTTTCCCTTCTAGGATACATAAACTTACACTTGACAGTTCCAATACTTACATAAGTATAAAGTGAAATGATCCAACTGCTTGTGATCAGGGACCAGCTACTTATGCTTTTCTCAAGAGATGTGCTGGCTCAACTCTCTTCAGAGCAACTACCATTTGTTCAGACCTGACCCTCAACTTTTTCAAGAAACTTTAGAATTAGATGTAGCTTTTCTTCTCAGGTCTCTGCCTGATACTGGTTGCTGCTATGCAACTATTTCCACTGTGGAAATAGTTGCATTTCAGTGACAAATGAAGGGATCCTTTAATGAGATTTGATGTAGTTATTTTCCATGGGGCTGTTAATTTTACATGGTTCTTTTATGCCTTTTGATTAGTCAGTGATTAATGTTCTGGACAGGTTTTGCTGCCTTGAATCCACCCACATCCCGAATCCTGTTGAGTCACGGCTCTCAGACACCCCACCAAGCCATCAATGCACAGTAAGCCTCAAGCTACTCCAGCCCCAGCCCAAATGATGTAGCCTGCTGGATGCTATCTCATAACCTGTTCACATCCCTGCTCTGCATTTAGTGTGAATGTAGCCACTGGCAGTCCAGCTGCTGGGAACCCACACTTCTCTAGCCCCAGTTTCAGGTACCCAAGCCAACACAGAGCTGAAGCAGAACTCAGCACTGAGAAAGCTCTCTCAGTGTTTCAAATTGTGCAATCAGGAGTAACTCCTGTGCTGAGCATCCCTAGGCAGTGATTCCACAGATGTTTCTGAGGTAGCAAAGCCTGCATATCCACACCAGGGCAGGCTGTCCTTCCCTCTCCTCTCAGCTGTGTTACCCCAGCTGTCGAAGGCTGCACTGTACCTGACTGGGGACCTGACCTAGCTGAAAAGTAACCCGGCAGAATAAAAGGGGGCTTTGTTCCTTTGGGTTTTTAGGTGGTTTGTTCTTACTTTGGTTTATTTTATTTCCTCAGTCTACCCTGGATTAAGTGTTCCAAGTGCAGGGGTCTGCACATAGTCAGGTGTGACACAGCTTGTCTCAGAGGTGAACTGAAACCTTTGGTTTGTGACATGGAAACAGTTTTTCTTTGTGACTAGCCTTTACATCCTACACTTTGCAAGTCTTTTTGCTCTTCTTCCCCAGGTTCCCTGACAGTACATCCCATACTGCAGCACCTCCACTAGATCTTTTAATTTCCTGCGACTAGGCCTGTATTTGCTTTGTCCTACAACCATAGTGCTCCTTCCAATGTCTTTCAGAGTAGGACAGAACAGTCAGTGTATAGTACTTGCCTGAGTTCTAACTGAAGCCAGGGTTTCACTCAAGTGTTTTCAAAGTGAATGGAAAGGGCAAGTATGATTATTCTACGATGAACAAAGGTGAAGTATTTATTTATGCTGGCTGAAGTTCCCCGTATTACCCTTTCATCCTTCCACAAAACTTGAAGCTGAAAGGAGCTTTCAGAGAATTTGGAGATGATGACTGCAGGAACCAGTCACAACACAATTATGTGCATTTTTCCAGGCCAGTTCCTGAAGAAAAGAGTGCAGAGGAATTAGCACAAATCTGTATTCTCTGGCTAATTCCTGGAGGCAGTCAGATCACTGATTCTATCTGAACATTTAAGAAGTTGAACCTTTGTTGGGAGATACTACCTAGTTCTCTTCTGTTAATATTTACTGATGCTATTTCACTTCAGGAGCAGTTCCTGAAATGTCTGTTCCCCTGAGTGTTCTGGATGCAGCTTTGGCTTCTCTTCTACTTAGGTGTCTGATGAGTTCACTTATCTTCATCTCCAAAGCTACTGATCATTGGGAGATGCTGAGACTCGGGTCTGAGTAGTAACTTTTGCACGTGGATACATGCAGTACCTGCTGAGAGCTGCAGTGAGCTGGATAATACTAATCTCAGAAAACAGTTACATTCAAGTCATTCATTAGAGGGATTCATTAGAGGGATTCCATCTTGTGTCCTGGAAATGTAGCTGACTTCATGCCCCGGCTCCCAGTAGTGCTCTGAAGAGCAATTACTTCTGTGACCTCTAGTGGGGATAGTCAGGGCTGCCGGGCTGTCACAAGTCCTACACTTTGCTAAAGACAGATGAAAGTCATGTTCCCAGAGCTCCAAGGCTACTGCTTACCTGTCGAGCCCTGAGGTTAAAAGCTGTACAGGGCTGTTACAAAGGCTCAGCATCCTCAGAGAGAGACGTATGTCACTGTGCAGTTAATGCTTTTCTAGTAACAGCAGTGCATCTTATCAGACACAACATCATTTTGCCTGCATGTCTCTTGTTTTTCTCAAGATTTTTCTGTTTTGGAGAATGTTGCTTTTGTGTGTTTCAGTCAAGCGGTTTGCTATATTTTTCACACTGATCTAAGACAGGTTGCTGCCTGAGTTTTATGCCCATGTGGTAATGGTCCTGGTATTTTATTTCTCATTTGGTGAAGCCATGCCAGATGGATAATTCACAGAAAATGAGTAAAAAACCCTTCACCATTAAGGAATGTAAAAGCCCATCTTAGAAAATGAAGCAATTTATGTAATTGGGACTTTGTGGGGAACGGGATTTTACTGCATTCTTGTCAACAAGCACAATGCTTAAAAGTTATGTTATGAGGAAACAATGGCATGTCAGAAGAAAGTACAGCCTAAGGAGAGGAGACAGGAGAGGAAGATTCAGATGCTGCAAAAGGAGGACAGTCCATGAATTTGGATAAGCTTCACCAGGAATGAGAAACCTGGGACATCTTCAGGAGGAGAAAGCTCTTGTCAAAGTGTAAATACCTGATGGGAGGGTGCAAGGAACATGGAGGCAGCCTGTCCTCAGTGGGGTCCAGTAAAGGGACAAGAGGCAGTTGGCACAAACTGAAATGCCATTTAAACAGAGGAAAATGGTTTTCATTGCATGGATGACGAAGCACCAGGACAGGCTACCCAGAGGTTATGGAGTCTCCCACCACAGAGATTTTCAAAACCTAACTGGACATGGTCCTGAACAACCTGCTGTAGGTGACCCTTGCTTGGGCAGAAGGGCTGGACTGGATGATCTCCAGAGGTCCCTTTCACAAGCTGATACATTCCATGAATCTGTAATTTTGCCCCTATCTTGATCTAAGCAGAATGGATCTGTTAGTCACGCACACCTTTTGTAGTGAGTGTCACCTGCTCCAGGCTCTATTTATTCCATGTGACCTATTTGCTGTGCTTTTGTTTAGCTCCATCTTCACTGTAGGGCTTTCTTGTGCTGTCATAGCAAGGGGCTTTCCCAAGAGTAAGTTGGTCTGGATTTGTGTCAAGCTGTGTGAGTAGGGTACGATGTAAACCTGAGGTACAAGTAACTAGAAACTGTAGGTTAGGGAATAGATCTGGGAAATGCTTGCATCTGCTTTTATATTACAGCCCAGCTGGTAAAGGTTTATTGGGAGTAACACAAGCAGAAGAAAAAGATCAGATTTTTTGCTGTTGGAATTACCAGCCTGAAGAGATGAGTCAGTGTCAGAACCTACTTAGAACCCTCCTTCCCTACTCATGGTCTTTTCAATATTTCTTTTAATTACTTAGTATGGTGTCAAATAATCCTTGGTTGAACATTTCTGATTCTGTTTGCTTTTAACTGTTGCTTTAACACCTTCCTGCTCACCCCTGCCCTGAGATGTTGTTGAAATTCCAACCCTTCACAGGGTAATAGTGGTTGGAAGGTGAAGTCCTAATGGGACTCCAGGACTCTGGAGTCTGTGTGTACTAATGCAGTAACAGTGCTAAGGCTGCAGAGCTCATTTTTTAAGAGTCCCTAAAGAGTCCTGGTGACAGCTGCAGTTGAGATGAGTGATTAATAAACTGTGAGGGTGTAGACTTAAATATTCACCATCTCCACAGTGGCCTCTAAAAGCAGCTCTGGACATACATGTTTTAAATAGGTTTTACAAAGTAGTAAATTATGTGAAAGTAAAATTCTACTCAGACTAAGTAATTTTGGGTTTACTGATTTTCCTTCTGATTCTGGCATTTGAAGACAAATCTTTTACTTTGAAGAAAAGTAATGTTCTGACTTGATATATCTTTGAAAATCTGGAACAAGCAAAATTATAGCTGTTAACTGTAGGGACAGTGAAAATGAAAAGGGAAGACAATATGGTAAAGAATTGTTTCTAGAATGTATCTATCTGCTCCTTTGCCCACATCAAAATGATTTGCTGTAATCATTGTAAGAGAGAGACAGGAATCATTTTTTATTAGACTTCATGTCACCTAATGTGCTTGAAGTTAAGGGTGGTTAGTTGCTGTAATTAAAGAGCTATTTTGTGTGTCAGATGGTTCCATTTGGCAACCAATCAATCTCAGCCCTTTCATGTAAAACATCCTGGTGTAACTCCCCAGAACTGGTGAAAAGAATCTAGTTCTTTATTTCTGAATTCCTGCCTACCTAAACCTGCTTCTAACACGTGCCTTTAGAAATATGAAAAAATACTTTCAGTTTAGGCATTCTTATGTGAACATAAATAGAACTCATCCTCAGATGGACTACTACAGTATAAGTAAGATGAATTTAACACTGATGTATATTTACTATTTACACTTGAAAGTTAAACTTTTCATTTTTAAAAATTAGAAAGCAAAGCAAGATCAAGTGATTTACCCCAGAACATACTGTGTAGTTCTGCCTGAAGTAGGATTTTAACTCTGAATTTCTGGTTATAAATGTAGTGCATCAGATTCTCCTACAGCAAGAGACATCATTTTGGCTGGTTTTCTGTAGCACAGGGCACTTCTCATTTCTTCAGATGTGACTGGTTCCAGAAGGAGATACTTAAAACCATCGAAAAGTGTTGTTCCTACTGGACTTCCTAACAGGCTAAACACTATGAGTGCACTTCTGGCCACATAATTTCTTGTCTTGCAGCCTTTTTCTCAGGAAATTGGATGTCTGCCAATAGCTCAGCAACTGATACGTGGCTGAGTAACATTCTAGAAGGAGGTCTCACTCCTTGTTTTGGTTGTTTGTCTGTTTGCTGCAGGAGACACTACTGTTCGATGTGAGCAACTGGATATGCTTCAAGATTGGCTGTCTGAATTCAGAAAATCTACCTCCTCCTCCAGTACAGCCAATCCAGAGGAGCTGGTGGCTTTTGATGTACTCTGTGGAGATCTCAACTTCGATAACTGCTCCTCTGGTAAGACAAGGTTTGCCTTTTCCTGGTGTCTACCAGTCCTGAAAAGGAATAGGAATGTTCTTGATCCCTGTGGGTTATAGCAGTATATGACTATATACTAAATTATGACTGGCTTTTGCTAGGAAAAACTTAATTGCTACAGACACTTCTAAAATAGGTATGAGCTTTAAGTGTCAGCTACTCCCCTTGGCTCATCCCATGAGCTTTGTGGAATAATTAAGCATGATGGGTTTTAAGGCACAAAGAGCAATAATTTGTGACTTGTGATAGCAATAATGAGGACAGATACAGTGGTTTAGCTTCACTTGAATTAGGTAGACACTTACTGTCCTACAGTTTTAATTACTGATGAGAGACATGTATGCTATGGGATTTTTGTGGAGAAAAAGTAGTAAATTCATGCAGTTAAAAATAATTTAGTAGTACATATATGCATAGGAGACTAATGCTGCAGAGAGAATTCAACATTGCTGAATCAATCTTGGAAAAAAATTAACTCATGCTATGTACTTTTGGGTTTTTTTAAAGAAATTTGTTTTTTCTTTTAATTGAATGCTGAGGGTACTAGAAAAAGAACTCCACAAAACCATAATTAATTGGTGGTGAGTTCACAGAGATGGAAGCTTTTTCCAAACATGAATATTATGCTGTGTTAACAGTTAAATTGCCAACATGGAGTGCAGAGCGTTGTGTCCGTGTATCCTCTGTGCCTCCCTGCTCTGTCCAGCTCAGGCATCCAGCAGAGCTCCCTGCTGGTGTGGAGCTGGCACATGGACCAGTGGCTGGGGCTGAGGGGCCACAGCTGAAATGCTGCCACAGAGAGCACAGGGCAGGTCCAGGGAGGGGGGACACAGGGAAAGTGCCCAGGGGAGCTCAGGCTGCAGCATCCAAAGTGAGATTCAGCAATTCAGATCAGGGTTTGTGGATGAACAGGTGAATTTGGGAACAGCAGCCAGTGGATTCTGTAGTCTTTATAAGAAGTCTCAGGTAACTGAGGTAGAGAGCAACCAGAAGAAATTGTAACAAAAAGCATTGTCTGATCTAAAACCCCCAAACTATTATCTCTAATCTCACTACTTGTATCAGACACTTGAAATGGAGGATTTTAGGAAAGTTGGAGAAACGTTTACTTGGGTAGAAAAGACCACCAACCCAAACCCCAGCCCTTGTCTCACTCGTTTCTAGCTCATAGGTACAAACAGTAAATCCATCACAACTTGGGATCCAAAGGAAACTTGGAATGGTTAGAGAGGTGCTGGCCAGTGCTCTGAATGGTGGAGGTGAGCAGTAAGTGGCAGTGGCTACAGAATGCTGTAGTCAGACAAACACATCTTAGGGTGAAGTATAATGCAGCAGTGGTGGTGAGTTTTTGAGGGAGTACACGAAGGAAGTGGTCAGTAACAGCTCTTCAGCTGCCCAAGCTGCCACATAAGCCCAGGGGGCTGCAGCAGTGCTGGGCAAGAGAGGCAGAAGCTGGGGACACAAATAGACACATCTGCTGTGATTTGACCATTTCACTTGCAACGTTGTTGGCTGGATGGAGTGGCCTGGAGGCAAAGGTGTCCATCAAGGAAATAAACAAGCTGCTGCAAACTAAATGGGAGACTGCCCAGTCAGATCACAAATCGAGAGTGAATGGGCTCTGCAGCATGAGGAGAGAGATGGGAGTGAAGCTGTGAGGCAGAACATATGGTCAGGACTCTCCACCTGAGAAGTGTTGGCACTCTACCCAAGATCTTGCACAAGAAGTACAGAGCATAATTAATGCAATTCTGAGCTGTCTTTTTAATGAAAAAGTAAAAATAACAATTTCCTTTTGCAAATAATAGTTGTAAACGTTGCAACTGCTGCTAAAGAGGATTGAAAACGGGTTATAAAAATTAATTTTATCTTTACTATCTCTGACGCTTGTTTACCCTCCCCTTTAAAATGCACCCAGCTTGGAAACTGGAATTAAGCTGGCTATTTAATTTTTTTATTTTCAGATTACTTTCTTTCCATATGTACTAAGCAAGATTAATGCAATGTTTTAAAGTTCTCTCCTCCATTCTTACATTACTCATTGTTTTAGGGACATTTGTTAGCATTATAGGTTAATTGAGTATCTTAAGGTTTTTTTAAGCAATATTCAGCTTCCTGTAATTCTCTTTATGATTTTCTGTATCCTTTCCCACTCCACAGACTGATTCAACAGCTAATTAATGTTTTAGTGAATACCAAGCTTCTATTCTTAGTTATATTGACAGTACAGTTTTCAAAGATCTTTAGATCCATGAGTGACCTTACGTTTATGACAAATTTTCTGCAACTCAGTTTTCCCCTCCAGATTTACAGAACATTATGGCAACATTATACAGGGAATTCACACTTAGTGGGAATGTTATTAGAAAGTTACCTACTGTCATGTTGCTTTGGACTGACTTATGTAAAAGTCCATTATGTTTTTAAAGCTTTTAGCATAAAAAAAAGCCTTCCAAACAGATGGGTAAAGTTTTTTGTCATCAGCTATGACTTGTCATGGTCAGTGCCACAGTTGTAAATGAATAATTTTTAATCTATCTTGGCTTTGAGGGAGATTGTGTAGACAAATGATACAACAAGGGAAAACTCAGAGATATGAAAAATGGCAAAGATTTCAACTTCTACTTTTCCATAAATATTAAACAAACCCATTGGCTGCTCAGACAGAAAGAGAATTCTCTGCATTGCCCACCTGGCAGAACTTAGAGAGGGTCAGTCCTTCAATCATGTGCCACAACCCCAGGATTCCCAGAAAAATTAGTTTTTCAATCTCCTTGCAGTTTTGAGGATGTTCTCAAGACTGAGAGCTTTACAAGAGCCAGCTGGAAAGACGTAATGAGATGGATGAACTGTCAGTCAGCTGTACTAAAGACTGTGAATAACAAAACGGCAAACTAGCCAACAGCTGCGAGCACAGCACTGCTTCACTCCACCTTTTTGTTCAGCAGAGAGATCAGCAGCTTCTTCACTTGGCAAGACCAGCGTTTTACACAAGGAGATTTGATGTGATCCTTGGTGTGTGAACTGGGCTCTGTCTAAGAGACACAGCTCACAGTTCAGAGTTTTGTTTCAGATTTTATTTCCCATTTCGCACATTCTCTTGGCACACAGACAGGGACAAATACATGACAGCAGCAGCAGCTCCAAACTCAGGTGAATATTCTGACGATCCCAAGAGAGAGCCTTCAAGTGTTGCTAAGATGTTCTAACCTTGTAAAAGGTGTTAAGTGCTGTAAGGAAGTTTTCAGGAGCTGTTTGCAGTTCCTTTGCCATTTAACAGTGGAATTGTAGCCACTGGCATTTTCACGTTCCAGTTTGTTTCCTGGCTATGGCGACTGCATTGATAAGCAGCACACACAGAACTGGAACTTGCTGGTTTGCTCAGGCTCTGAAATGCTGGTGTGCTCATTTTTGTGGGATATCTTACCAAGTGATCCTAGGAGCTTGATGTGCTGGATGCCTTCAATGCAAGGAGCACAGTAGCAACTAGGAAGAATTTAATTTTAGGTTGATAGGTCATGCTGATTATGTTTAGAATGGCTTTAATGCTGTAGATAACATCCCAAGCAAATTATCAATTGCCTGTCCTTTCCCTTATCTGTTATAGCTTGGAAAACATTCAGTCAGGGAATTCTTCTGAAGCAAAGAAAGCATAAGGTTTTATCTTCAAACTTACTGAGATGTGTAAATATGCCCACAAACAGCCATTCCTTTTGCCACTGGGAAGCCAGCCCAGCTCTCCTCTGGGTGTTCTATCTCAACAAGAGTTTTGTACTGTGTAAGCAAAGCAATGGCAGAGAGAGGAGATACACTGGAAAATTTTCACTTCAGCTTAGAGCTAAAACTACCAAGAATATCTTTCACAGAAAAGACTTTGCAAGAAAGCATAGGAAAGCACTTTTATTAGCAAACATTTGCTGGAATTTCTGACTGAGGCAAGATCCTGCTGTGCAGTAAAGCTACGGCTGAAGTGATTCAAATCAAACCTAGGTATTTATACTGAGGAGAAACGAGGGCTTGGTGTTCCTCTTGTGGCAGAACACACAATTGTGCAGAGGTTCACAACCAGGAGCTGATGTGCCTTCTCTTGGGGTTGTTCTTTCCCTGCAGAGGACAAGCTGGAGCAACAGCATTCTCTGTTTACACACTACAAAGACCCATGTCGAGTTGGTCCTGGGGAGGATAAACCTTGGGCGATCGGTAAGTCCTTCTCTAGCTCTCAGTGTGGGAACACCTCCCTGTCTGTCACCCACAGCCAGCTCTAAGCAGCAGCTGCTTCAGCTGACCAGCAGAAAGAATTTGGTGGAGGACAAATATTTATAAGGGGTATTTTTATAACATAAATTTTATAGACCTTAACAATATCTTGTGGAATGATAATTAAGACCCAAACAGAGATCTTGAACTTCAGTCCACTTTCCAGAACTCATGCATCAAGCTACCTGAATGCCTTCCCCACATATTGTACTTTTAAAATAATCTCTAGATTACTTGGAGGGGAAGGAAGCCAAATTATTGTTTCTGTGCTTTGTGCATGCAGTGAAAGCCTGCAGCTTCTGATCAGAGTGTTCCATTTGGTGCTCAATAAATACTGTCAGTGAGGATGTAACAAAGCAAATCAACTCTACGAACTTGTAAGGTTTGTATTGTAAAAGATTTCCTGGAACTCTGAGATATTAATACCAGGTGAGACTCAGTTGAACTTGCTGAAGTTTTAGAACAGGAATTAATACTTTCTCCAGAGGAGCTTTTATAACTGAAGATAATAAAGATAAGTAGAACTTTTTAATAATGAGGCTTTATTCTGTGGTAGGAGAAAAAAAATCAGAGACATGTGGGCTGAGGAAGTGGAAGTGTGAAGACATTTGCAAGGTGGCAGGCAGTAGGGAGGTCTGGAGAGAGGAGAAGTGAACACAGTGTGCTCTCAGTCAGAGCAGTCCCCACTCTCCCACACACCTGCTCCTCTGGGAACTTCCCAGGAGGCACATCCCAGGAGCTGTGATGGGACACTCACATCTCCCTTTCTGTTCACAGGTACCCTGTTGGATCCTGAAGGGTTATATGATGAAGAAGTGTGCACCCCAGATAACCTACAGAAGTATGCAATTCCTAACCTTTTCACATGTTTTAGACAGTTGTGTAGAAAGCATGTTGATTGCTTGCTGTTTAACATTTCATATGTTCAGAGTGAGAGGTATTTTATGGACTGAAAACAAAACAAATAACCAAATTTTTACCCAGGGTAGTCTGGGGAAGAGTATAAAAGGGGAAGGAAAAGAGGCTGGTTCTCTAAGTCAAATAAGGTTGGCTTCAGTGGGTGATGACAGCAGCTGCAGGCAGTGTCTGTTTGTCTCCAGAGCTTCCTACTTGGGCAGGCCCATAGCACAAGAAACTCCAAGCACTCCCAAAAAGGGTACATGGACAGCTTTTCTGAAAATCTCTGCAGGCAGCCAGTTCTGTGGTCACAGCACTGTAAAGGGCAGCAACAAAAGGAAATGTAGTTTTCCTCAAAAAGCCCATAAAGTTTAAAATACCACCCCCAGCCCAACAGCTGCTGAGTTACCCATTCATCACAGAGTTCAATACACCTAAAAGCACCAGCTCACAAATACAGAGAGGAATTAAATAGCACATCAGACAGAACTAGGAATACGGCTTAGGATCTTCCAGTGATACTAGTGCAGCATCACTTCTAAAGAGTGTTTGATATTGAGAAACAAGTGTCCTTGGTTTGAGCTAGTGGGGTTATGAGAAATACAAAAAAATCTTAATTAGCAGTAGTCTTAAGATGTATTTCTTGAATACCTATTTGTTAAACAATATGGCAGTGGAGAGAAATTAATAAGCTTTGTACATTTTAGAGCAGCACTTAATGAATGTGGCAATCCTTTTGTCACCTTCTCCACCATGAAGGCAAGTTTACTGTGCTAAATAAATACCTTATCATCATGACTAACCATAGAAGATGTTCTAACTACTCATTACCAAAATATACTACAGAGGTAAAATTATTTAAATTAAGAAGTCAGTCCAGATGTTTCTGTTGACTCGCATAATGGAAATGGTACATTATAGGCAGTAGATATTGTCACTACTCAACATAACTTTAATATATGTGAAAGGGACTTCTGGAAAACAAAAATAAAGAAATTTGGCCCTAGAATCAAGTTTGTAAATGCAAATCTCTCTGGGGGTGCAACATTGTATTTTATGCCTCCAAAAGCAGGCTTGGAGCATTTTAAAAAAACCAAAACACCAAAACAAAACCTAACCCCTTTCATCCCCCAAGAAAAGCAAAACAAAGCAAAAACAAACAAACAAACAAAAGAAACAAAACCCAAACAAGCCCTGTGTTTTAAAGTGGCCTTTTCAGACAGCGTGTCATTAAATTCCTTTTGGGGTATTATGTTTTATTCCCTAAAGAGTTACTTGTATTCAGCAATTACGTTCCACTGACAAATACATGACTGATTAAATAGGGAGCAAGCAAATGATCAATAAAGAATTCAGAATACTACTTGTGCTACCTCTGAGTATGCACAGCACCTCAGGATGTGATAACTGGAAAACAGCCTTGAGTGCTGGGAACAGAACATGAATAAGACTTCTTGCCTGCTAAGTGTGGCTTTCAATTTTCTGCAATGTGCTATAATTCTATTGCACTGATGAAAAACCCCTCAATGAGACTGTAATTTCCCCTGGCTCTTTCTGCAGGGAAACAGGGCTCTGCATGTGTGCATTATGTGGAGGTGCTCATGTATTGGAGAAGCCATGGTTTCCATGAGAGGCCAAGGGAACCTGTCCTGCTGTCTCTGCAAGGGACTGGCAAACAGGGAATTTGCAAAGAAATTCAGAGAAATTTAAAGCAATTAATGGGGTCTGGACTTTAAAGACATTTAAATATTAAATAGCACAGTAGCTGTGGGGCACTAGGTAGCTAACGAATACTCTTCATATACACAGCAAACCAGGGTACCACCTAGAATTGATCCATTCTCAAATTTTTCTATAATAAACCTTGATGAAGCTTTACAGATATTTAAATTGTCAATGTCAGCTATCCAGAGAATTATTTCTTCATCAGCACTCTTCTCTGGTTTATAAATAAAATTAAGTATTTCGCATTACTAAAATAAATAGGCCATAAAAGCAGCAGAACAACTCGTTCTTAACGATCTCTTCTGCGTTAAGCACAGCATACGCAAAACATCAGACTTGGTAGAAATAATGAGCAGGTCATTACAATTATCAAACAATTAATTAGCTAGATGTAACAACCTGGGCCCTGCCGCAGTCCTGGAAGCCACACAAGCTTCTGCTCAGAAAGGCTTCAAGAAATGCATGCAAATAATCCCATCTCACAGAGATGGTTGTCATCTTCAAGTTAAGCACTGGAATAAGCCCATTTTTATCTCTGAACCCTGACCAGAGGCAGGTCTAGGAGACCACACTCCAGCACAGTTATGAAAAAATTTAAATGCAATTTTTTCCAGTCTCCACTGCTGGACAGGGGCTCACAGTTGAGCTAAAGGCTGCAACACCAGTGAGAAAAGTCTTCCTTAGCTCAGGTGCTTCTGGCTGGAATGAGAGGTGGTCCTTCGAGGTTTGGGATGAGGGAGTTTTGCTTTATGGCTCCCTTGCAATCACTGCTCTTGATGCTCCTTCACTCACTGCAGCTGGGTCAGCACTACACAACCAACCAACCGAGGGATGGGGCTTTCACACTCCAGCTCTGGGGTTTTTGGGACTGAAAACCCATCAGGGAAAAACAAAGTTCCAATTATTTTATTCTCCCTTTCTTTGTATCCTATGAATCAAGACAATTATTCTGATAAAAATCAGGTTTAGTTGTGCAACTCAGTCACAATTAGAAATGTTCCCTCAAACTGTCAGTGTTTAACTGCCAGCACGGCAGAGCCAGCTGTCCTTTACTTGTGTCGACTTCCTGGAGAGTCAAACAGCAAACACAGCACAGAGAGGTGCAAGTTCTCAGCAGCAGCACATGCACACACATTTACAATTTGCTTCGCTCATGTATTTGAAATTAATGTTTCCCTTCCATGAGCACTTATGCAGGTTAAATGAATATGCAGCACTCACATACTTTTTAAAAGACATAACTGAAGCTGAAACAAATTTATCTTTTAAATTAATGCAAATAATATTTTTTGCAGTAGTGCTGCAGAGCTAATCAGCAGTTTCTTCTACTTTGTTACTTAATTAGCTTTGCCAAATATAAATATAATTTTTGAAAGAGGTTAGTACCATCAAAGAACTTGCTTCCTTTCCAACCTAGAAAAACAATCTAAGGAAGTGAATCATTTGCAAGAGCTCTTTGGAGAATCAAAATGGGGTGCAGACAATGAGCTAATGTGACTTATTAAAACAAAGCAACAGATAAAAGAAAGTTTACTTTCATAAACTGATTATAATAAGATCTAAGAACCTTCAATACCTCCCTAAGTCTGAAGGGGGGGTTAAGAAAAGTTCTGATCAAATGACTACATGATCAGAGTTCTGTCACTGTTACCTGCTGAAGCACATAAAGTGCTTCTCGAATCTATCAGTTGACCCAAACTTAGAGATTATAACATTACTGAGACCTAATCAACTGTAGCCACTGCTGGGTCCCCTCTGCCACCATTCAGGTCCTTCCAAAACCCCAAAATTTGACAAACAACCATCTGAATCTCACACATTAAAACATATCACGTGTTTATCCCTTGTTTTTCCTCCATTCTGTAATCTCACATGCATGCATTAAAAAAATTCCTGAACCTAACCCCATAAAACCCATCCAAGTCAAGTCTTAAAAAAACAGGTGACCAAAAGTACCTTATTTTTCCCCAAGGTGAAATTAAAGGCTTTGTGCCTGCTAGGACCCAAGTTCATGGCTCAGTGTTTCTCTTGAGACAGTTGATGATGCAGCTTAATGGTGTCATCAACTCTTACAAGAGAAACCACAGAACCTTGAGCTCAGGTTTTGGCAGGTAAGTAAAGGAAGGAGATTTTTGAGGAAGTGGTTTTGCAAGTTTGTGTTGTAAGGCAGATACAGCAAAACCACAGCCTGAGCAGCCCCCTCTGCGTGCACAGCTGTGCCACTCACCTGTGCTGGACTTGATGTCACCCGTGAGCACAAACCCCGGCACGGGCGGGTCCCAGTCCGGCTTTCACTCACACAGTTGGGTCTGTTCTCCTCGGTGCTCCTTCGGCAGAGCTTTTAAATAGAACACTGGAAGGTAAAACAAGTTTCCTTCAAAATCCAACACAACAGCAAAACAACACAGAACAGCACAGGATTACTGTAAAAACAGAGTGACAGGGACCCGTGTGGGTTACCTGGTCCAAAGTCACATTCGAAGCTGGGCTAAGTTCAAAGTTAGATCAAGTTGCTCAGGGCCTTAACAGTCTTCTGTTTAAAACCTACAGTGAAGGTTTAAGCACCCAAAAATAAGTATTTTAATGGGGGAGCAGCATCTTATTTCCTTGAACACAAGATTGGTACCTAGAAAACCAATTCTCAGTTTTGAGTGCTTCTGTATGTGGCCTTGGGCCAGGTAATGCCTTGCAAGGTGGGGGTGGTGCTAACACACCTGCTGAGTACATCCATGTGGAGGAGTTTGCAGTGTCACATACTGGAATCAAGTAAATTAGGCTGTCATTTCTAGTGAAGTAAGACCTTGGGGTCCAAGACACAGTAATCTGATGCTGAAACTTGCTCAAAACCAACCACCATGTGCCCAGATGTGTGTTCCTGCAAACCAGTCCTCATCCACACGCTGTCTGTAGAGCTGGATGTTGTAATTTCAGGAATTGCTCTGATCAGAATGGAGAGGTTTGTATCAAAGTGCTCAGGTTTGTCATAAAGCAATCCAGGAAACAACTTCCTCCTCTGCCAGTTTCAGCAACATTGGAAATCAACAGAGGGGCTCTGAGCTGCCTTATAGTACCAATAGCAGGTTCCCCTCTCAGTGTTTGTTCTCCTGGCTACAAGGAAGTTCTAAGACAGCACCAGTGATGCCAAGGCTGCCATGGGGTTTTAAGAGCACTGTCAGCAGTTAGTGCAGTCTCATACTGGAAAACACATTTGGAAGAAGATGTGCTTTACAGGTTTAACAGTCCTTTGGGACTGGGATTACCTTTACCAGGGATTTGGACAGAACTTGGGTAACATGTAACTGGAAAGGATAAGCAAACATAGAAACATTAAAACTTGTTTTGTTTGTTTTTTTAATGAAATAGGGTGCTGGAAAGTGAAGAAGGAAGGAAAGGATATTTAGTCTATCCCACCAGCAAGAACCACAGTTCCAGTCAGAAGGGGAGGAAGGCATCACTGAAGGGAAATGGGAGGAGGATTGACTATATGCTCTATACAGAAGAAGGTGTCTACTTGGAATGGAAAGTGGTAAGTTTCAGAGTTGCCAAAAAGGCTGTAACTTGCGCAACAAACTTGTCTGAATGGCACTGCAGCCTGTTCTGTTGGATTAAACCCATACTCCTGGGAGGACCTGCTGCTTTGCTATTTTCCACTTCTGCATGCAGGTACCATGTTTGTAAAGCTGTAACAAAGTTAGGGTGAGTTTGAGGATTCCCACAGCAGCACTGGTAGCTGTACTGCTCTTCAAAAACAACCAACCAACCTCATTTTCTCTCTCCTTTTAAGCTTTTGCCTAACTGTTTTGCTTGATGCTTCTCCTATGCCTGCAGTCTGAATATTTTTTAATCTTTTCAAATGTCTGGATGTTTTTTAAGCCTATGAAAATCCACCTAAGTTACAACTCTGCAATATGTAGGCAGAAGCTGACATGAGCTACCCAGAGGGAGAACTTGTAGGGTGCAGTCTGCTTCCTAGTGTAGGACTTTGCCTTGTACAGCATTCCAGGGTGAAAATGAGGAGCTCATTCACATGTGTTTACCATACTCTGCACATGGATCACCTACTGCAGCACTGCAGATGAGTCTGTCTGGAGCAACACAGATGTTACTGCAAATAGAAAGAAAAAGTACAATAGATTCCATGCAGACCAGCTCAGCTGGGTGCTACCAGTGCCTCACCTCATCCCCTGCAGCCCACTGACATGCCCTGAGTGGCAGTTCCGTGTTAGCCCAGCCAAGCCTGGCTGTAACACACTCTGTAATACACTAGGGAGCCCTCCAAGAGGCTGAGTTTTGATGGGTGGAATGACAAACCGATTTTTCAGCTCCTTTTCTTACTGTTGTTTTCCTTCTGCAGGAAGTGGAAGAGTTCAGCTTTATTACCCAGTTAGCAGGCCTGACAGACCACCTACCAGTAGCAATGCGTCTCATGGTGTCTACAGGAGAGGATGATCCTTAAAACTGACCAGCTCTGAGAGATTAGAAGAGGGAGCCATGAATGATATTTCAAAAATATCAGAGGATAAGAATGAACTATTCTGGTGCCACGTTAGGAGAGATGACCAGACCTGACCTGGGCTACTCCCAGAAAGTACCAACAATGTGGATCTAAAAAGGGAAGAAATGGAAGGGGCTGTGGCCTAAAGCCACTGTCACAAGTGGCTCAGGCAACAGGGCAGGCCTGTACTACAATGCTTTCACTGTGGACCGAACGGAACCAAGATGGAAGTCCTAATTCCTTCTGAACCAGTGCCATTCTTACTAAAACATGTTTTTATACTAATATATAGCACAATTTAGTTTGTACTTAGTCTGTGAGTTAGTGCTGCTCAATGGTTTTTTGCATCATTTCTTTGTCTAATTACGAAGCTGCAGCTTTTCTCTTTCTTTAGCCTGTGACAGTTGTAGTTCGTGCTTGCAGCAGCCGCATGCGCCCGCACTGCATGCACCGGAGAGGAACCGGGCACAGCATCCCTGGCAACGGCAGCAGGGAAGGGAGGGCACAAACCAGACCCAGCCAAAGCGTCCTGGGACTGGCAAACCCTTCTGTCAGGACAGGTAGATCTTAAACCAAACAACAACTCTCTTCAATTTGCAGACCAGTATCTTCCTGTCTGATTTAAGGATAATTAAAAGATTTGGAATCAAGACTTTAAGAACACAGTTCCACCCTTATTCCAGCTGTGTTCCCACTGGAATTATGAACTGTTTTGTCTGAATGATGACTCCAGAATCAGGCCTTCAGCTTTCTAAATGCAACTTATTCCCTTAAGAAGAAACAGTTTCCCTGTAATGTCTTTTCTTTCCCATGCGTGGGACAGTTCTGAATTATGGTATGGGATATGTATGTTACAGTAGAGTGAATAGATTCCTGTAGTACCATTGGTAACACCAGAGCCAACATTCTGCCTTAGCTAGAAAGGGTAAGTGGGAAATGAATTGTAAAATGCATGCTAGATATAGAGTAAAAAATAAACATAAGTGACATTTGGGGGGAAAAAGGTGTAGAACAGTGTATGACTGATAAGGCAGAATAACCTGACAATTTTTTAAAGGAATCAGTACACTTAAAGGGGAAGTGGAATGTGGCCAGCTGGAGAGTAGAGAATATAACTGTGACTCTTGGCCTTAGGTAACTGCTTCCCAGGAACAGAGGCTGTTTTGATGTCTGTGAGACATGATTCTCCATTTGTTTTGCACTCACAGACTGAATGGGGGTCTTACCATAGGTTCTTACCATAGGTTCTTATCATAGGTTCTTTCCAATAAAGCTCTTCAAATGTGGGGCTCCCCTCTGCCATCTTGTCCCCATGACCTGACCTACCCAGCCTCTGTAACCTTAACAAAAATAATGAAAAACTAAGAATCAGGTCCATAATGAGACTTGGGATTTTCTTAGGGATTTAGTTTCAGAGGGTTTGTGTTGTTGGGAGAACAATGAGAGTCCTTCTGTTTTACCCATTACTTAGTTTCTTCTGCCTATCTCCTTAGTGTTATTTCCTCTTGCATTACAAATTCCCTGTGTTAAGAAGAGTTAACCCAATATTAGATGTACTCCATTAAGTAACCTGTTTTAGTTACACTGCCCACAAACTCCTGAGGATGCTCTTGTTTTGGTTTAGTTTACACCTGCTGTGAATCAGCTTGAGCTAAATCAGAATAGATCTAAATTAGAAATCTCAATCTGCACAGCCTCTGGTACTTGCTTAGTTAGCTACAGTAAACAACAGAACTTGTACTTAGATCAGCCTGATTTTGCAAATAGTGAAACTCTTAATAGTCATGAGAGTACAGGACTAACAGTATTGGCTAATTCCAAGGAGGCAGCAAGGCCACCGCTCACACTCTCCCTCTGCACCTGGTCTTGAAACATTTTATGCCTCGTTTTCCAGTCCTGGGGTCCCTTCAGCAGAGACTGCCTCTTAAAAGTGTACTGTGCCAAACCATGGGGTAGTCTGAAGTGTAACCCATGGGGACTCAAAAATGGAACCATACTCAGTTCCCCTTTTTATAAAATTAGGAATTCAAGTTTACAGAATCAGAGACTTTAGTGTACTACCCCAGTGCACCACCAGTTTCCCACTTTGTATGTCTGTCTTTATACAGAGGGTGCACATATGTGCAATGTGTTTTTCGGGTTTTTATTGCTCCACCCAATTCAGAAAAACTTGTACCCAAACCAATGCTTTTTAATCCTGTTTTCTACCTTGCTTGTATTTTATTAACCTTTTTTAAAAAACCCAAACAGTACCAGTAGCAATTTGTGCGCTGCCCAGCAGCTATTTCTCAGTAGTAAGACTAACTACAAGGTACGGTATTTTTAATAGTTTTCCTAACAATGTAAATTACAATTTGATATCAATTTCACCAAGTATCAGTTACAGGAGCTGAATTTGACACTGTGTGGGACATAGAACTACTGCCAAACAATGTTACATTACTTACAGTAAAACTAACATGATCTAAATTACTTTAAAATTTGTTCTGTGGTTTTGTGCTGACTAAAAATTCAGCCACTTTCGTCAACTTTTTGAGATATGTTGAGAAATGTTTTTTCAAATTTGAAGTAAACTGTTCTGGATTTTGTTGTTCCTAGTTCCTCAGTGCTCAAGAACTGGCTAGCTGTAAAATGTTCTCTTACACAATACACATACATTTAACCAGTGTAAGTAGTTCTTTATAATTTACTGTCTTAGGGATGTGACTTTGCAAGAGTGATGCTGGGAGGTTCAGCATTGTGGCATCACTGTATAGATGCTCCTTGGTTTTTTTGCATTGATCCTGTGCCTTCTGATGCCTCGGCAATGCTTGCAGGGGTCAGAGAGTGTCTGTAGCAGTGAGCTGGAATGATCAGGCTTCCCCTTCCAGGACAGTGACCTCCAGGAGAAAAACGAGTTTTGCCTATACCACTCCAACCACCACAGTTCCATCCAATATCCCACAGAGAATCCACTCAGACAATGCCTGTACTGGCATGATATCAATCATCACAGGCCTTAGGCAGACACTATAGGATAGAATATTTGCATTAATAATAATAATAATAATTAAAAAAAAAAAAAAAAAGAAGGGGCGGGGCTGAAGAGACCAAGCCCAGGAGATCAAACCCTGGAAGGCTTTTTTAGATGTCAATCCTTCTTTGCTTATGGATAGCATGACCCAATTTATAAGTAGAATGTTATTTATAAGAAATCAAGCTTACTCTACTATGCTTATCCCACTTTGTACTGGGATTTCAGGCATCTTCAAGAAGTGAGTGATAAGACTATGCTTGGTTTATTACCTGCCCCTTACCAGGGATACTGCAGTTGAAGTATCACCTTTTTATAAAAGCTTGATAACATCTTGTTTCTCCTGTTCAGTTTGCATTTTACAACAGTACTTCTAGAACAAGTGAACAAAAGACCCAAAGAGGACCATTGAAAACCAAGCATTTCCAGAAGTTTTGAAGGTGTCAGGTCCTGACAAAATTATTAACTTTAGGTCACTTCAAAAACACACCCCAGAGACGGAGCCGCTGAGCACCAGCGAGGTAACACCCAGCCTCATGCTGGGGGAAAAGGCATTTTACTCATTCCAGTGGCGCCCAGTTTTGTCCATCCCAGCCTGGACACTTGGTAGAATCTGCCTAAAGCACCCAAACAGAAATTCCCAGAGCCTGGCTCCAGGAGAAGCCTGCAGCCCGAGGATGTGTGTCCTGCTGGCTGCAGGAGGAGTTTACCTGCCTTGTGCCAGTATCATGACAAAGTTTTATCCCGGAAACACTCTCAGTTAGTCTGGCCAGACCCTCAGACCTACTTGTTGGGTAAGACAGTAAGATTTAAGGAACACACAATTCCAATAAGGAGGTTTTTTTCTAATGGCCTTTGTTTGGTGGTCCAGACGAAGCCGATCCGACTGCCCCCAGTTTGGTGTCTGAGCTACCCTGGATCACGCAGCAGCACAGCAGTGTCAGCACATATCATCAGCTCACAAATGAAGCAGTTTTGCCTCCTCCTGGCACTACAGGATGAGGACAGAAATACAATTCAAGCACTTTGAAAACCTCTCAATTTTATCCCTTATGAGGGTCAAATTGTTACTGAAGGTCTCACTTTTCCATACCATCTTGTTTTAAATATAATCTTGATGCTTTTAAAGACTTGTATTATTGCTGAGGTTTAGAAGTCCTATAATAAGAATAACCTTTTTTTATTTCAATGATTTTTCGGTATTGTATCCTTCTGGAACCTAATGTTTTTATATGGTAAGCACACACCTTCTGACATTTTGTTATAAATGTATTTAAAAAAAAATTTAAATATTTTCATTGGTTTCTTTACCTGCAAGAAAACCACAATCACAGACCTGATAAAAACAAGGTATTTTAAACAATATGGAGGGGTTTTTGTCTTTTATTGGTGCTGAAAGGAATAACTGGTTGATGCAATCAAGATAATAAAATTTTAAGGCTCAAATGATTCTGTGCAGTCACTTTCTCTGGTTTTGTGATGTGGAGACTGATGTCACCAACAGAGATCTGACTCCAAATCACAGTCTGGTGGGTGGGTCAAGTACATCTCATTGTGCTACATCTGTTCAAGTGAACCTGCAGAAAATACAAGGTGAAGAAATGAGTCCTTTGAACTCCCCCTGCACTGCCCAAACATCCCCTGCACAGATACCCTGAGCAGTTTTCCAGATGTGCAGCCTTCCTGCAGAACATTCACGCCAAGTCCCTGCTTTAAGGACAAGGATCTGCACTGGAGCCTGCCAGTGCCTGGCCCCAGACTGCAGGAACAAGGGAGGATGCAGGTGCACAGCTGGGTACCACAACAGTGATCTGGCCCCTGAGCTCAGGCAGAGCAGGTTTTTATCTCTGTGCTGTCCAGTCAAAAATAAAAAACACACATCACACCTCCTGTACAATTGTTGGTTTAACAAAACAATGTAAAGAATCCATTTTACTGGTTTAGTCTATCTGAACAGTCCTGCAAAAGCCAGTAGGGAACCCTTCCTTGAAGGATTTATTTTTTCCACAAGCAGAAAGGATGGTATCAGTGGAATGCAAATGAGTAAGAAAGAGCCCAACGCACATTCTTGTCATTTCCTCAGGAAGGAACCACCCCATCCTGTGGGACAGGACATTAGAGACGGATTTCTGCAACTTTCTCCATTGCTGCACAGGTGATTTTTGTCTGCATTCTGATGCTACCATAGCATTATACTTTGACAGACTTGATTTTCCAGTGGTAGATTCTCAGATTGCCTCTCTTGCAATACCTGACCTATTTTCCCACTGCTACAGTTTGTTATTATGTGAGCAGCTCATGAGTGGGCTCCCTTCTATAAAGCGCTAAGGAACTACAAGTTAAAAACACAGTAATTTCTTGGATATTTGCATATTGCAGACAGTTATAGGAACAAGTACAGAAAACTGCAGCTCCTTCCTGTTCCCTGTGCCCAGGAGTTGCAGTGTAGTTCATGATGAACTTGTGCCCACAGCTGCCTGTGGGTCAGCACTGTAACAGCACTGCCATCTGGCTCTTCAGCTATTTTACACGCTCCCTTGGCAAAGCACCTATTAAAACACAAGCCTCCCTATCCCACTGAAATTCCTGCACAGAATGCTGCTAAAACCATTATTCTTGTAGCCCTTTTCTTTCACTATTTAATACTTTGGTGTAGCAGGTCTCCTTGTTGCAGCAAACTGAAGTGGCTCATCTACATTTTCATGACCTTTCAGAAGACTATTCCAGATTTCCCATCTACCACTCCTAAATTTGTAGGCCCATTTTCTTCCATACTTTCCCTGACATTTAGGGAAGCCTCCAAGAAGCCACTTGTGAAATCAGTGTGTGGAGCTTGCTAGGAAGACTGGCAGGAGAACAACAGCCCTCTTTCTCATCTTTTACATAATGTTAGATTTAACCACTGCTCCTTACAACCATTAAATGTGGACAGGAAGAAATATGCATTAATTGAAGGAAAGATTAGAAGAAAATGGGAGGAGAAAAAAAAATCTGAGAATAGTTACACAAAAAGATCATGGAATCTCCATCAACATTTAACTTAGGATGTATATTCCTCGTCCCCAAACACCCTCAAAACTCCTTTCTGAGTCTGATAAACATTTCATACTATTGCAGATCACATGAGCTGCTGAGGTTGTGCTCAGCCACTGATACCTCCCCTGTGGTACCAAGAACTACATCTGAATGGTCAACTAATCAAAAAAGAAGATTATCTGTAGTAGAAAAATGCTACAGCTTTCCTCTGTGCTTTAAAGGATGAGATAATTGAATATAACCACAAAATAAAGGGACATTTTCCACATGTTCCTATTAAGACACCAGCTTTCAGCTGGCTCCCCTATCTGTAAATGGTGTAATTCCTGGAAAACAGCACCTGCTTACTCTGCCTCTGTGGAAATGTCTGTAAGCTGATGCTTCACCTTCTGTTGCTCCCACAGGAGCATCTCACCAACTCACAGAGTGCCCAGCATTGCCAAACCCTCTCTTTCCCTTTTGTAAGTAAACCTTTGATGTCTCCAAAGCCAAACACAGCAGAGTAACTTCCAAGTGCTTCAAGTGCTTCATTATTTGGTAGCCAGGTGTGTCAGAATATCCTTCGTCTGTGTGAACACTGCAACAAAAGCCTAAAGCTCCATACAGTTTTCACTGTTACACTACAGCTGATACACCAGCGTTTTTGCCAAGCTCTGCTAAAGCTCCTCAAGCCACGGCAGTTTGTGTCCAAAGCAACCAAAAGCCTTAAAAGTCCCATTCCTATTTGCAAATGATTTGACCCTTCCAAATCCCAGCAACAGGATGCGTCAGTGAGCTGAGCTCAGTAGAGACCTTAATGTGATCCTGAATGCTGGGCTGTCATTAGGACATGGAATATCGATATCCCTGACCGCTTCCCACCCGGCTAAAATGGAATTTGCCTCACAGATACACACATTAAACACTGTATTAGCTACTAACTGATATAAATCCTTCTGCCTTAATGAGACCAAACGGAGGATGGTGGCCAAGACACCGCAGTGTCAGACCAGGGAACCAGAGCTGCCTGCAAAGGACAGTGTCTGCAGGCCAGGGGGGACAGACCCCACAGATGCGACCTGGGACCCACCAATGCTGAGCAGGATGACTCAGAGAGTTCAGGATGCAGCTGGGCTGAGAACTGCTTTATTCCACAACAATATTAATGTAATTTTAAGATTCTGGATTCAGGGATGTTCCACCCCTGGAAGTGTTCCAGGCTGTGTTGGATGAGACCCTAAGCAATTTGATCCAGTAAATGACATCCTGCCCATGACAGAGGGGTTGGAACTTGATGGTCTTTAAGGTCTTACATTCCAAGCAAAGTCATTCTGGGATTCTGTGGATTCAAACAACTGAAGGGGTTTCCAATGCTGCCACAGCATCACAGGCTGCAGTGTCTGCTCAGAAGCCTCTGACACTTTGCCAGTGTGATGTGGGAGTTCAGAACCTGAAATTCCCCAGTGGCAGTATATCTGATCCCACCACAGTGAACAGAAAGAGATGAGCATGATGAGGGGAAGATGACATCTTTCCACATCAAAAGTAATTAGGTACCTTTATTCTCATTAAAGAGGTTTGTGAACTTCTAAAATAGCAGAGTTTGAACACCCAGCCCTGCTACACTTCGGGCAACATCCTCACTACCTTTTCAGACCTGCCTAGGTATAATCATTACCTTCTTTGTAACAGGTTCTTAAATACCTTTTAAAGGCCAATCCAGAGTTCTGAACAGCTAGAAAAATCCAGCTGGTTCTTTCTCTACATTTAAAACACTTCTCCTGAGGTCAACTGCCACACTACCACCAGCTCCAGCAAAGCCAACATGGAATGTTTTATATTGCTTAGTAAGGACATCAGGGTATCAAGGAACAAAAGGCAGCTGCAAGGTCTGCAGGACACCAAACAAACAAAAATCCCAGGCCTAGCATGGTGCCAAGCACTATGCTAAATATATTTCTAATGAAAGGTGTATCACACAAACTAATTCTCAGTATGCAACCTGGTCCATTCTCTCCGCCCCAAAAACAGACTGTTATGAAACAGGTATTTAAAACTCTATTTTCTGTTATTCCTTGGTTACATTTAATTTCTCGTTTCCACATTTGCCAACAAAGTTATTTACAGCCACAGCAAACTCAGACTTTTAACCAAACTTGTCTTGTGTGCCACAATAAGCACATAAGCAGGACTTCATGCTGCAGCCACTTCATTATGAGTGCTCCTGAAACTCTGTGCCACTTTTGAACTCACAGAGCTTACCTGATGAGATCCCTTTTGTCCCCAGCTGACCTCGAGTGTCCTTTCACCTCACAGCAGAAACCTCATCGTACCGCAGCTCTGTTCCAATGGCAGAGCAAATGAGAAGCTGTACATGTAGCATTTATTGTACACTGGCAGAAAGAAATGCTGAGTCTGGTCAAGTGCTGGGCAGTGGCTCCACACCCAGTATAAGAGGTCCTTGTCCAGGTCTGGATTCGTGGGCTGACAATTAGAAGAAGGTTTCTGACCACATGACGAGGAAAGTTCAAAACTAGCTTCCAAATGACCACAGTGGAATGCAAAATAAACAAAAAAAAATTCCTCTCTGAAGCCCCAATGCTTTTAAAACAGAGCTGAATATATTTTTACAGAGATTCTATGCATGAGCCCAGCTGTAGGAAGGGATGATACAGAACAACCCAGAAGGTCCCACTCATTCCTGTGTTTGGTTTGAAGACGGGGGAAAGTACAGAATTTCTTCTGCTTCTGGGTTATGCTTATTTATATGGAAAGCGTAATTATCTGTTTGGGACCTTCCATTTATTATTAAAAAAACCCCAACACTGCTATTTTTATTCATGTTTTAAATGTGGACAGAACTGGAGCTTACAAGCACAAACTCTTGAAGTATGAATAGCTGCCTGTCAAGACTCTGTGTGAGAAGACTGTACTTAAAGCACAGGGGGTGGGGGGGAATGGAAGGAAAAGGAATGGGAGGAGATACTGGATCTACAGACATACTGCAAAGATAGGAGAACATCTAAAAAGATTTTTAAAAATACAACAAAAAGCGTTAAGTACAGTAAGAAAGATTAAATGGCCCTTAATTGCCCAGGAAACATTCCCCAGAACACACACAGCTGACTAGCTCTGTTGGTGACAAGCATGACTACACCTTGCCTTTATTTTTAGACATGCTTTTCTTGTAAAATCTTATTTAAAATGTAATTACTTGATTAGCTGTTGCCCAGCCAACCCCGGGAATGCAAATACAGACTGTCGCAAAAAGAGAGTCACAACCCTCAGCTTCTAGGAGAGGTAAACAATGGAGCAGTGTATCTCGTTCCCAGCTAGAGGCAGGGAGGGACACAAGTAGAATATTCTCCCTGCAAGCAAAGGGATATGGGCAGCAGCATCCAAGAAAGCAGCAGGAAGCTGGCAGTGGATGTAAGGCACTGCATCTATCTGAACAGATGATCTCCTGTGAGAAAATCCCAGTATTTATTCAGGGCCTGCCTGACTGGCACAGGGACACAACAAAAATGGCACCATTCTAAATGGGGACACATCTGCCATCGAGGGAGCCCTCAAAGAGAGTGGGATAAACAGCACCTGAAAGGGCCACATGACATCCTCACCAAAACCTCCCGCTGATACCTGTACTGACACTCTGGAACAAGGAACATGCTGACAACCATGTCTGTACATTAACACACCCCGTACATTATCGGGGCCCCAGGAGCTCAGCCTGGGCACTAATCTGGTTTGGGAAGCACTGCTGAGATGGTCTGAGATGCTGGTGCCCCTTTTGGAAGAGAAATGCTGCTTATGCCTTTACCCTGCTGCTTCATTCATGTCGTCTGTGACATGAAATAAACCCCTCAGCCTGGCAGCAGTGCACATGGATGAGACTGGCCTTGAAGTGCTTCAGATCTGTGACAAGCACAAAAGAAAATGCACAAAAATTAAATGCTTTGTCAGTACAGACCCATGATATCTGTGGAGCAGAGCACTCCGATATCTAGGAAAGACTATGTCTTCATATTTCAATACAAAACATAAAGCCTGTTTTGTATCGAAATATGAAGACATAGACTTTCCTAGATATTTTTCCTTCTTCCCTTTTTGAAGACTTTTTTTCATGTATATTGTGGGGTATGTGTCAAGATAATGCAAGAAAAGATAAAAACGTAACATTTAACACAGAAGTTGACTTCATAGTTCATTTATTCTGCTGTGCAATGCAGAAGGAACTGCTAGTTTTTGTTGAGCACTAGTCAGTATTAGCAAAAAGTGAAGGGCCAGGGCAGGGCAGGGGTAGAAATTAATTTAGTGCATGAAGAAGAGATGGCAGCTTCCCTAACAGTTTCATACAAAACAGAAACACATACTAAGCCATCATAATGCAGTATGCCAGCAGTTTTCAACACAGGGCCGTAAGGTATTAACAGTGCCTCCACCAAACCCTCCATCCTTGGCATGCAGCCCTGGACACTCGGGATTGGAGTTCTCTAACGGCACACAGGCTGCACAAGAGAACTGCTATAACTTACCACACCTTCCCACAGCCAAAGCCTCTTCAGTGCATTCAGATAAAGCTTTGGGTTTGTGCATCAATTCCAGAAGCATAAACTTTAGATGAAATTTATTTCTAGGCAGAAAGAGCTTTTGCTGGAGAGAGGTTCAAGTCCCTAATTCTGGGAGACTTCCCGTCAGCTCTGACAGCTCTGCTCTGCTCTCAGGACCAGCCTGGCCAACAGGGACACAGCAGCTGCAGGAAGAAGAGATGGGCACTGATTTTAAGCAAGACCAAGGCTCAAGAAGCAGCAATGCCAACACTGTCACTTAAGGGCCCATCACCTAAACTCCACTAAAGTAATGAAACTACTTGAGTTGGAGTCCAAAGACCATTGTTACTCAATAGAAACAGGCAATGAGAAACATTATGGAGAACACCTAAACAGCATCAGCTCAGGAGGTAAGAGACACAAAACCCCAGTGCTGATTTAAAACAGCAGGAACATGAGCAGTCAATACTAAGGCCACTGTCTTGGCCCTCAGTACCACGTCCCAGCATGCCAGGACACACACGTGGCATAACAGCCAGCAAAATTAGATGGTCTGAATATTCTCTTCACACCAGTTCATTACTCCTGTGTTCTTGGTGCCCTCATGCTGGAAGTCACACAGACACACTCAACACATGAACTTTTGTTTCTCAAGTCCCACTATTGCTCACAAAACACAGCCAGCCCCTCACCCAGCTGCTCTCTCATTGTGGGCTCACAGCAAGAGCTGACACATCTTATTTTGGGTAGGACACAGCCCAGGGCACTGGGATGCACAGGGAGGGTTAAGGAGAATGTGTCCATCCCCCCTGCAGCTCAGCCCCTCAGAAGCCTGGCAGGAAGGGGCACTGGGACACGATGAAGTGCACCCCTGCACTTGCCAGGCGCCAGTCCTGCAGAGCCTCCGATTCATCCCACTTCTGGATGCACTCCCAGCCTTTCCACCGCATGTGAGGGTGCCTCATCCTCTCTCATCAGTCCATGGGCACAAGTGACTTTGCTGCTGCCTGTCAAGCAGGCATGAGATGAGACATGCAGACCTACTGTACAGTGCCTCCAACCATTCCTAGAAACACTGCAGCTGAGCAGGGATATGGCATTTTGGAGTGCCGCAGTGAAGGCTGTTTGTGTCTCACTCCCACCTCATTCATCGCCGCAGCTCAATTTATTTGCTGATTGTCAGGAGTGTGAGTAATTGGTTTCTTAGATACCCTAACAGGAAGCCAGCAGGCACCTTATGTGAGGACAGATACAGCAGGATCCACCACCCTGCAGAAGCAAGAGCACACTCAGTAACCTGCAGCACCCACTCCCTTCTCCCAAAGCACGAGAACATCACTTCTCCAAGGGAGTGATGTAAAAGGCAAGAGAGAGCAGAGGCTGTGGAAAATGACAGGAGCGAGAGGCACAATCCACAGCAAAGGGGCTGCTGCAGCTCGTCATGCAGCTGCACTTCAGCAAAACCCTGAGGAAGAACCAGAGGGTACATGGCCAGTCTTGTGTAACTTAAGGCCAAGATACCCTGGGACTGTGCCCACACCTCTGTGAAGAGCAGCCAGACTTGCAATTACAGGGCTTTCCCGTGGCACACAGGAAGATCATCTGCTCTCATTCATTCATTAGTGCCCTTGTCCACAAAAGAGGCATCTTCAGGGCTCTCAAATCCTAGGCAGACTCCTCCTGGGGGGGGGAAAAAAGTGGGTCATCTTCATGACAGCTTTTAAAAATAAGACCAAAGCTCTATAGCTTTGTAAATATATATATTTATGTAGTTTTTATATAATATTAATATATTTTACATGTACGTTAAAACCCAGGTGGTTTTAATTACTGAGCTATCCAAGGATTTACTGCCTCTGAGCCTTTATCTGCTGCATCTCGGTCAAACCTCATAAGGCTGCATCTGAAATCACACTGTGCTAAGAAAACAAATGATTAAAGCAGAGCTGGGGAGTCAGGGGATTAGTCTATTCTGCACGGCCTTGAGCAAGTAATTTTTAGCTCTGAGGCTCTAATCTTATAGTGAGCCTGGGGCAGATGAAACACTCACACACCCACACAAAGCACACTTAGGTTTTTTCTCATCTGAAAAATAGAGATGACAACACACCCCTCTCTGAGAAGCATCTTAATCACTAATCTGCATTAAATGCTTGGAAATGTGAAGTATTACAATGATTAAGTACCAAACCAAATTAACATTTTGCAATGCTATCAGAGTCAATAAGGTAGAATGACAACACAAGCACCCATTGTATTCAGCTCACAATCATCATTGGAAAAATCCAACACCAGGAAGCTGTAATAGTCTCTCCCCCCCCCTAACAACCAGCTGTAACTACAAACAGAATACAAAAGATGAGTGACTAAATGAGTTAGTCCTGAAATGCATCCTCTATCTTGTTAAATGCAGGAAGCCCACACAGAGCAGTTTCAAAGGGACTAATGAAGGAGAAAAGCAAGCTCCAGGATCTCAGTCCTTGAAGTGCCCAGCCTTCAGACAAAAGGTACCAGTTCTGCAAATAAAGGAACAAATCTTGCAGCTGCCTGACTTAGAAAACACCCTTTACAATGCAAGGCTTGTCCTTCATTAGGACCATGACAACTTCACTGTCCAAGGAGTACTACTCACTCTGTGTATTCAGCATGAGACACTTTCCTGCCTGCCTGCTTTAACAGTAGGTGCAGGTCTGGATTAGATTTACTAGCAGTTGTCACCTTTTTCACTAGTTTTCCACTTCCATGCATGTATGTACATTGTATCTCATAACACGACGTGTGATTTGAATGAGACAGCTGCATTTGGCAAGACTCTGCATTTTCCTGATTTATAATGTGCTAGAAATTTCGAAGTGGGTTCTCAGCACCCTCTTGTGGAGCTCTGCTGTGGTAACCACCACATCTTAGTAAAATTACATCGCAATTCAGAACTACAGAACAGTTACTTCCGCAGTAAAGCCAAAATTGGGAAGTTAAATGCAAATGGCAACAGTTGGTAGTTTATTATGATTTTTAATACCTGACTAAAACCCATGACTTGCATTAAAAAAGCTGCCCAGCTAGACACCGGCTCTATTGCAATATCTGAACTGTAATACTGTTAGTTCAATGCTGGCAGAGGATCCTGTTTCTATTAGAACGTGCATCTGTACCTGCAGGCCTAGTCAGGATTGAAGCTGTTGTCATTAAGAAAAAAAATTGCCTGTAGTGGCAGCACAGAATAAGTTCCTTCCAAGAGAAAATAGGATTCTTGCTCTGCTTATTAAGATGCCCATAGCCAGCAGCTCTTCCAGCTCAGAACATCACTGGAATGCTTCTGTCAGGTCTGGGAACAAATGGGAGGCTGAATGCTGCTCCTGGGTAATGTGTTTTTTTGATAAAGTGGCTTTCCTCCCCCAAGTGCGTGCTTGCAGTAAAATGCCCTGTGGAGGAGGACAGAGATAGAAGCAGTCTTTTATTTTGCTCTTGCACACATGTGTAAGAAATGGCCAGTCCCCCCCTGTAAGCAGCTGTTTTCCACACAATTTACAGATCACATTAGGTTTTTAAGTCCAACCTGAAGAACTCATGTAAGTCAAGGAAGACTGATACATACAATAAATAGTCCTAAGTACACACACACGTGGTAAGAGCTTGCCTCAACATAACAGCTCCCAGCAATTTTAACCAAATCCTTAAAGCAGTTGTGGTGCCTGTCTAAATGCACAAGCCAAACCAACAAGCATTAGTGATGTTGGTAACACTCACAGTGAACTAAAACATGCACAAGGTTTCTTGAGTATATCCATCAGATTTTGCTCCTCTAAGGAACCCAAAGGTGCTAAAATATGCTCGGCATTCCATCCTTCCAGTGGTTTGGGGGTTTTTTTGATAGCAGCAATGCAATTTCTGCTCCAGGTATACTGAAATTTAAGATGTTTTCCTTATATGCACACAGCAGACAGTTCAGCCCTGGGAGCACAGTTCTGCAGATTGCTGCTACTGCATAAAGCCTCTGCCCTTCCCCTTCACTGCACTCACCCCTGAGAACCTCTACAGTCCCAAGTGTCACAACATCAAAAGGGTTTAACAAGGATGCCCCTCAGTCACCATCCCTAATACCCACTGCAAGGACCACATAACTTCAACATACGTAACACTCGTAACAAAATACAAATTCCCATCAGTGTGGATTTCTTCCCTTTGGCATTTTAACAAATTTATGTTTAATTTTTTCTTAGGAAGCACAATTCAGGAACATCCATACACAGCTACCTTTGAGAAAGTTAACATTACACAATAAAACACTGTGATTTTGGTTGTGTTTTTTTCCTATCTTATTTTTCCAAACATATAAATTCTAATATATTGCTATTATTTTTGGGTTCCCTATAGAACACTGTATTCTCTTGCTGGATCCAGAATGACTTGTGCAGTTAAATGCACTTTCAGAAGCTCTTCCTACCACAGAACAAGAACAGCAGCTCATGCTTTCTGTGTCAGGCCAGACTCAGGAGTTACAGGACAGAGTCAGGAGAAGAGCAGCTGTACAATGTCAGCCTTTTCCAGCCTTGCACAATTGTGCCTGTGCCTTTTTTAAAAAAAAATAAAGGTCCAAGCCTTTACTACTTTAAAGGTTTGGCCATATTATTGTTCCCTTTCCAACTGTACTGTGTACAACACATAACAACAATATTTGCTACCATACTTTCTGTGGGCTAAGCACAGTGTATCAAAATTAAAACAACTGTTTCATGAACAGCAACCTACATATTCCAGCAAAGTCTGTAAGAGATGACAGACTAAAGTTAAGCATCTTAAAAGTGCAGTTTTGAAAAGTGAAATTCACAGACCTCAGCAGGAGCTGCAGGGTTTCTGTTCATCAGGAAAATGGGTCTAAAAATTTAGGAATATTTCAGATGGCTTGTGGATCTATAAATATGATCACACCGTTAGGAAAAGAAAAAGGAAAACATTTTACTCACAAGAATGATGTATCATGGTGACCAGGAAAGCAGAGTAGGGGAGGCTGCTGCTGCCTTGTGGCTTCCTCATGGTATTCCTTTCACTTTGCTAAAGCTGCTGCTCAGAGGAAATAGGAGTAGCTTTGGTAACTGTTATCCCTGCGGATGGCTGACACAATTTGGGACTGGCAGGACACTGATTTTCTATCAAAATCTTAATAGGTCACACATACAAAACAGATACACCAATTGATTGTTCATCTAAAGCAGAACTCATTTCACACAATGCCATTGCTGCCAGTGTGATCTGGAGAGCAACTAAGAAAACCTCAGTAGTTGATGTGCTACTGCAGAGCACCTTACAAGTTAGCCAAACTGGCAGGTGTTATTTACATCTCTGATGAAATGAGTTTAAGAGCACATTTTTAATCATATATGGAATATTACATATCTCATAAAGATTTTCTTTTTAGACTACTCCCATTCTTTTCCTTTTGTTTCTGGTCAGACTACCATCAGTTTGTCACTTCCAACTAATTTGAATATGTGCATTTTCTAATTTCCAGTTACAACTTCCCAGATTTTGGTCACTGTTTGGCAAAGGACTCTTCAGAAATGCAGCATCACAGAACATCAGTTCCAGCAGAACATCAGTGCACCACAGTTTAATTTACTGGCCATTTCAGCTTAGAACCAGCCACAACTTAGACAAGTCTGAGAGCAGCTAAGCTGTTTCCTTCTCCCTATTAAGTGTACTAATATACATATGTAGCTTGACTTGGGATTTTTTTGGTGCACTCTGGAGATTATTTTCCATTTTACAGTGAAAAGAGCACAGCCTAGAAATAGATCTGTTTAACTGACTTTTCTCTAATGTCAGTGTTAAGGCCTGGTGACCTCATATGCATGATATGCCATGACATAACCAGCTGCTACTGTCAAGTCAACTGTTCTGCAGCTCATTAACACTGTGTGAAACCCTGAAAGAGATGATTTAAAGCATGTGTATATATGGATATATATATACAAGAATATATGACAAGAATACCTGTCCCTAAGAAATGGTTCCTCTCTACCTCACTAACTGTATTTTGAAAACAAATCCAAAAAAGTTAGAAGTATGTTTCAGAACAGTCTGCTCTCTGAACACAATAAAAGAAACCCCCTGCTATACAAAAAAAAAAATACTGTATGTTTATTATAATTTAGGAATATGAACAAAAGGAAAGTATTTTATAATAGCTTAAAATCCATGGCAATCTCTCCTGTCTTTGTGTCAAAATTTACAGCATATGTGACAGCAGTAGGCTCTGACAGAATTTCTGATTCAATAACAGAGCTGAAGAAATAAACAGCTTGCTTGCAGTGGGGATTCCATTCACAGATTCCCTACAGGAGAGAGTTAAAAGTGAAAGCAGTCAAAATCTCCAGTATTATTACTATACAGTAAGAATGCAGTAAGAGTTCTTGATCCCAGCTGAGCACACAATGATCAACAGTTTTCATTTACACTGCCATCCACTCCACTATGGAACACATAACTTTAAATACCATCTGCTACATCACACACTGAAGTCACCGAGTCAAAAATGGATTTGGCCAAAGAATATTGAGACAGAATACTAAAAATACTTACTCCTTAACCTCCAAATTTTTGCTTTTGTTAAACTGAGATGAGGTTATTTGTATGAAAAAACTCTACTTTGACCTAGCATCCCATTTAAATTCTGAATTTGATTCCAAACTAGGGAGCATTTGGATGTAAATCAGACTCCGATTTTAAGGTACATCTCCTGCTCCCCACTAAAACATGAACAGGTATTTTTACTAATTCTGACTACACAGTATTCAAACAGAGCAACAAGGGGCACTACATAATCCAAGCATGGCCAACAGAGACCCGCTGCAAACACACAGACTTTGACGTAATAAATTCGATTGAAGATATACCTTTTCATTTGACATTTGCATCAGTCCTGTACTAACGGAGACATCAGCAGCAAGGTGATATTCCATCCACAGAACTGCTCCATGGCTCTTGCCTTTCCTGGGGAGAGGGGCAGGATAAAACCTGTTACTGTACATAATCCTGGCAGCTTAAACACTGCACTAGTGTTTAAGTGAGAGCTGTAAGAGCATGAACAACTCTTTCCTTGAAAGAAAGCTGAACAGCTGACTGAGTTGGTAATTGGGGCCAGCAACTTCTAAAGTATTTGCAGATATGAGATCTAAAAAAGGCATGGAGGAGAACATGTCATAACTACATCTGCTCAGCAGCATAGGCACTTAACCAGCACTGAATAACATGGCATAAATTACACAGCATACGCTGAGAACTTCCTTCAGAGACCCCAGTTTCTATTGACTCTGAATTTAGAGGAAATATTTACCACACACACCATGTTACTTCATGTGCCCGCTCCACAAGGAGCAGAGGTCATGCCAGTGTGCTGCCTGTAAACACAACTGCTGCAAAGGCACAGAAACCCCATGCAGATGGCTCTGGAGTCTATAAAAGCTTGAATTTTGTTTAATGAGAAACACAGCAGTGTTTGAGCTATGTAAGCTCCAGATAGTTATAAAATAAAACTTTCTTGGGTTTTTAATTCTTAACAGCATTTCAAGTTTGAACAGATTTAAGCACAGTCCACAGTTAGAGTGGAAAGTATCTCAGAAGATGTGGCAAATATAAAGATTGCCAGGATTATAGTTAGAAGGAAGAATAGCATATACATTAAAAGCTATTAAAACAGTCATTTTAAAGCTACTAAACATAGTAATTCATTCATTATTAAACACAATAATCTGACAAGCTACGCAGGAGCTTTTTCTGCAAGAACTCAGCAATGGGCAACAAACAGGAAGATTAAAAACATCCAGATAATGCTTTATTTTCTCTTAACTATAAATTAATCTATTTAAATAATAAATCACAGTGACAGCCAGTAAAATGTTATTTTTTTAAACAGAGGCATATTATCTAATCTGATAATACCTAATATTATTGTATTATTGTTATAGCCTATTGTGAATAGCCACAGAAAGTCTGCGTCAGAGCAACTTCCAGAACCTTAGGTCATGTTATTAAAAACTGCCAAGCACATTTGCACCAGTTAAGTGTATTACACTTAAAAGAGCTCTAAACTCAACTCATCTAAAGAGCTGGAACTCTACCTCCTGGTAGAAAAATGGATGATGACAAGAATATTTATTGCACTGAGAAAACTGACCGTAAGAGTTTTACAGAGCCCTCGGTGCTGAGACAGTGTTGTGGTACAGTCTTTGTGAAGTCAAATGTCAAAACTTCCTGTGGGTCTGAGAGTGACTTGCAGGGATACTCCCACAGCGGGTGAGGTTCTGCTTCCCTGGATTCCCTAAAATTCAGAGAATCCTGAAGAAAGGAAAGAATAAAATGAACTGAAAATGATAGAAATGCAAAGAGTCCGTGTTTTTAAGTTAATTATGGGTCCTGAACTCAGAGTATTTAAGCAATAAAGCTTCAAGAGGGCAGGACTGCACTTCTCAGGCACAAGGGAAAAAATGTCCTACATGTGTGAAACCAAATGCTGTGACTGGGGCCCTGATCCCTGAAATAGAAACGGGCACTTTCAAAACACAATGCACTGACATTTTCTTCTCCCTCGAGATGAATTCCTGTACTCCTCCACAATTACTGTAAATGTAATCTCAATGGCTAACTCAAATATGGATATTGACAGCACAGCTCTAGAAACTGACAGAAATCTCAAACAATGAGGTGCTGCCTAATGCACAAGTTTTTCAACAGTCACTAAATGCTTTATTAAGTCAAACTGAATTTTTGTTTTCCTGGGACTTGTGCTGAAACTATTTTTCTTACTTTAATCATATCATCCATAGTCTGGACATCAAAACCTTCACAGATGCCACATGGACTCCGGATTCTCCATAAGTCCTACAAATGAAAACAGGATTTTGTTTGGCTTTATTAAAGGAAACAGGAAATCTTGAAATAATTTTAGCTGTAGCTTAGACATTTGATAGCAAGCCAGATAAAGACTTTTTACTGTGTATATATTCCTAAACCATTACAACTACCACAAGAATCAGAAGATAATTCTGGGAAAAGATTTTTTGAAGTCGGTTAATTCTTTGATCACTGTTTTCAACTCCTCTAAAGAACATTTCTTAAAATCTCTGTGGGTAGTTTATTTTAGAGCAGGTATGGATTTACCAAGATCTAACCCTTACAGCACCTCCACTTTCACTGTCCAGCACAGGTAAGTGCTCCCAGCAGTATCAAACATCTCAGAGCCTACCAGAGAACCACACTTCCCTTTAGGCCCCCAAGGTGGAGTGAGACCATTTTAGCCACTTCACACCATGCCTCTCATGGACTTTAGCAACCCACTGGACAGACAATGATTCAGTTCAACATTTGCCTTTTCTCAGACCTCATTAATGGTCTCTTAACATGACAATTCACTAACTATAGATATATACACTTTTTATTACCTGTTCATTGTTGCACTTACTCTCAAATGTTCCTGCTTTACAAGCTGGCAGCAGGACATTTAAACAAATACCTTTATAACTTCTGCCTGAATACAGCATGAACCAGAGTGACTCTCTAAGAGTCTCTGAATGGTACACCCAGCAGAACTATCAAAACAGACAGGCAGCACTCTGCTCCCTAAATGCAATTATGGATGAAACAAGTTTATAACTGAAGTAATCATCAAATTGTTTCTCCTGGATCCAGGTTTTACTAATTGCTTAACCATGACGACACATCCATTCTGAGAAGACAGAACAGCCTACAGACCCTGTTCCGCAGGAGACCTTGCAACACTGTGTCTATTCCCTCTAACCAAGAACTGGTAAATGCAGAGGTTATTTTTAAAATCCCACAGATTCCAGTCTTTGAGTCTAGATTCACCACTGAGCAAAGAAGAAAATGTAAAATTAAAGCATCAGCTTTGGGGATAGCTTAAGGGAACAAAATACAAGTTAAATGTTCTATCAAAATGTTTATGTGGAATCATCTCTGAACAAACCCTGTATATGGAAATGTAAAACTGAGGCTTAGGTGACACAAATGTTACTCTACATTCTGCTACTAGACTGCTGAATAATCTTCAGTAGTCACTGCATGCTTTGGTTTCCTCATCCAGACCATGGAGAGAATAATGCTTACTTCCTTACAAAATGCTTTGAGGTCTAGGGAACTAAATCCTCTAGATAAGAGAGCAGAATTAGAATTTACTGCTTATCTCAATCTGATTACTGTTGATTAGTCTAAGTATCTGCTCCCTATTACAGAATTCAGATTTACATTATTTACTCAGTATATACTTAAACTCTCTACATTTTTGCAGAAAACTGAAAAAATGTGCATCACAGCTGATTAGTCCCAGAGGGATAAAGAAAAACCCCATTTTCACATGCACAAATCAAAAGCAGAAGTAAGAGAACAAGGTTAAAGGGCATTCGAATAAGGAAACTGTTAAGGGAGAGAAGCTCAGACACAAAAACTACACAGCTGGTGAGCCAGAGGGGAGAAAAGACAACAAAAAAAACCAGGCATTGTTAACAGATAAACTGAAGGCTGGTTTTTTTTATGTGAAAATTCATTAGATTATAGGAGTTTTACTTAAAGATACGTATATTTATTTACACAGCGCTGGACTACAGAGTTCCCTCACTTAAGCTATTGGACTTTACATATTAATGAGGAAAGTACTTCACTAATTTCCATTGTCACTGTAGGTAAGCACTTCACAATCTTTAGGTACAAAGTCCTTAATAACTGAAAAAAGTAAGTTTATAACTTTGTACAGTATCTGAAATATAACTTTTCAAAGTATTTTTAAGATGTGCTCATATTCAGAGCTGTGCACAGCCTTAAGCAGTTGAAAAGAAACCCCCATACAATTGAGAATCCTGCCTACAGTCTTATAAAGCCTTGTTTCAAAAAATGGTATGCTGCAGAATATCGACTTGATACATATATTTATATATAGTATATATAATAACATATGAAATTTTATAAATAACCACAACTGTCACATGCTTCAGCACTCTCTAAATAAATATATTAAAACATGCAGCCCTTTCACTTTAAATGGCAAAATTACTTTAGTTGATTTGCTGACAAGAGATGACTGAAACAACAACATTCACCTTCAAGATATCAAATATTCTTTTCTCAGCTGGTAAGTACGAAACATATTGGACGGTATTAAGATGCATTAAAGTTGTCATTTAAAAGTCCTGAAAGAATATTCAGTTTTAAGTGGATTTGTGTAAATATCTAAACAATCTCACCTGGAACTCCACAATCATCATGTGCAAAGAAGCAGACTGAGGTAGCACAGTGACATTGCTGGCAAGGTGAGTGCTCACAGCTGTCCTGGCATACCAGAAATACAGGTTATGCCACGGCAACAAACTTGTAGTGAAAAATGGCTCTCCCACAAGGACAGAAATCTTGTCAAAGAAAGGAAGACATAAAAATCATTGTAATAAAGTACAACTCATAACACAGGCTGTTTAGATCTTCCAATAGCTGCCAGCGCAATATATTAAGTGAAATCATCTAGATAAAAACTTCTACTGCTCCCTAGGGATTTAATTACTGTATACTGCACATACAGCACACTGGACATTGTTTTGTGGGTTTAGTTATCACATTTTAAATTGAATTTTCCCACAACAAAGTTTGTGAGAAAATACTGCAGTTTGAGTTTGGAAGGCTTTGAAATGAGTGATATAATTCTTAAGTTTTAAAGTATGTTATTACTTCCAAATAGATTGCAATCTTCTTGAGTGAAAGAGCTGTGAAAGAGCTACAGCCTTGTAGAACACATGCAGTTAAACCAGTTAAACTGCCTTAACAACTGGTGCAATTATGCAGCAGGGAAAGTCAGACCCTTCAGAAACAAAGCAACAACCCTCCCACAATCTTTAGTCTCCTTTAGTTTTAGCGGCACATGGTGTGAACCATTTACTCATGACATTTTATGGGAACTGGGACATAACAGGATTCATTGTGGTGGCACAGTAGGAAAGCAAGATTCATTTTTACTTCCTGCTCCCTACTGACCCCCTGAAATTCAGTACACTGAGCAACTGTAACATACCTTTTTATCTTCCAAATGAGAAGGCTTCAGCAACTCAGGACGTGTTTCTATTATTTTAATTTTATCTTCAAGATGATTTGCTTTAAAAAACTAAAATCAAAAAGTAGCACACTGTCTTTATCAAAAGCCACAGTTGAGACCAAAATAATAATTTTATTGAAAATATATTAGAAAAAAACCCCAGTAGCCAGAAGAAATTTTAATATAACTTCCTGCCATAACTCGTGAGGATGATACATGTCTATGGTTCAAGGCTGTATGCACATAGAGCCAACATGTCACACCCAGGGAACTGAAGCACATGCCCTCCATAGTCCTTCAATTACCTACGTAAAAAGGCAGATTCCTCACCTTCATTCATTTATACTTTGAAGCATATGAGAAGGATAACCAAGAAAAGTAAGAATCACTTCAGCTATGGATACACTGCATATTTGGCTTCTCTTTGAGACCAGCTTCGGGTCCTCATTTGCCCACCATTCCTGGTTTTGCACTCCTGAGCTGCAGGCTGAGCCAGACCTCTTTCAAATACACAATGTCAACTAAAGGAGCCACAGCCATATGATGACTTCAGGAAGCTGCTTCCAGACACTTCTTAGGCACCAGCTGCCTCTCCTGAACAGCCTCCACTCTGCTGGCAGAGCCTCCCCTGCCCTTCCCCGAGGCAGAGACAACAGCAGAGCAGGCATCCCCAACTTGTCTCAGCTGGAAGACAACTGCTGGATGCTGCTTGCCAGGTAAGACTGGTGCAGGCTGTGGGATGCTCTCACTGATCCTCAGACACAAACAGCCTGGCCTTTATCACCAAGGCAAAGGCAGCAGCAGAGCAGCAGCTCAAGCAGACAAGCCAAGAGGCATCTGCAGGAGAGATCCAGCTTTAAAAGTAAATGGAATACTCACTTTTTCCATGACAGAACAGGACACACCAGAGTTTTCTAACGTAAACACCTAATGAAAATACACAGTTAGTCAAACTAGCTTTATAGTTTTTAATTAAAAGAATATGTAACTGAAGAATGAAGAAACAGTTCGATGCCCTAGTGAGCACAGTTCATAAGAACTATGCACCTATTCCACAGCCCACTATAATAAACATTTTTAACAACGAAACACCCCCCCAAACTACAGGCTAAATAATTCTGTTTTCACAGCTATACCAGAAAAAAACTCATCCGAATGCAAATATTTCTTTTCCATCTTTAAGTTGCACACAGCATATTAACATTTGTTCTAAGCACATATTTACTCATGAACTAATGCAAGCATATTGCCAGTGTGTCAAATCGTAAATACTGCTTAACATGACCAGACTGTGTCAGCTGGAAAGTGCTAAGAAGCTTTCTGCAGTAAGAGAAAACATTCGTTTTTATCCAAAATTGGTGAATAGTTAAGCAATATACTACATTCCTGCAGATTATATTACATTACACATCCCCAAATATTCAGTTCAACACTAACAGATTTTAGTTTAAAGAGCCTCGTGACATCAAGTAGGGAATTTATATATGTGGGACAGCCAGGAAGCTCTCAGCTCTCAGTTACACACAGACCCAGTATTCTTACTGCTTCCTACTTTGCTTTTACAGCTCTTCCACTCAAGACCAAATAATAAATGTAATTATGGTACATAAAAGAAGAAGAAAACCTTGCCAGACATTAAGGTCCATAGAAAGAGTGCTTCCAAAAGCACAAGATAGAAGATGGCAAACAGGAAGCAGCACTTTCCTTCAAAACTACACATCAGTAAATGTCAAATCTGGTAATTATTTATCTTCCTAGACTTCAGCTTGATCAGAGATGAATTTAACCTCCCCTTCAACACAGTGTGAGCCTATTCCTCACTTATCCCTGATGGGGCACTGGAAATAGTTAAATAATGAGTTGGAAATGAATTACATAAGAGAAAAATACCAACTAAAATGCCAAGATCTGAAAAACAGGATGAAGTACTGTACCTGCTTTGCTCCAAGACAGTGAGCCAGCACAGGCAGCAGACTGCCATCACTGATACAAAGGCAAACACTATCTGTTTTCAGAACCTACAGAAAACAAATAGTCATTGTTATTCTTATTCCATAGGGAAAAGTTTTCCGTACTTTATACACTTTCATATCAAATAATGGTAAAAAATTCTCATTTAATGCCATTGACTTAGGTCTGAAAAAGTTTGCTCAAAAATGTATTAGATGTCTTCATTCAACTACCAATACTACATGTAACAAACACACAGAACTGCTATAAACTCTATGCAAAAATGGCTGCTTACCATTTAAAAATGTAATTAGAGTTTTCAAGACAAAAGTATAACTTACATCTGCTGATGGATAAGAAATATACTTTGTGAGCAAAGTCCTTTGCAGGGGACAAACAAATTCCATAAAGAATTACTGCAAATTAACATTATGTGCATCCATCAGAGAAGCCAATAAAACCTGCAGGCAACAAGCACTCACTTTCCTCAAGGCCTTGATGTATTGGCGTGTTCGGTTCTGATCATTCAGCTCCCCAAAGCGGGCTCTGTTCCAAAGCAGATGAGCATGACACCTACAGACAGGACTCTCCACGCAAACATCTGCTTTATGCTCCTCTTCATCTGCTTTATTTTCCCCTTCTCTGTAGAAAATTTCAATGAAATATTAACTACAGCATCAGTAACATGGTTTTTGCAAACAGGCACATGTATGCATTTTGGCTGATATGCACATTAAAGCATATGAACTCTGCTGTCACTTTTTCGAAGTTACTGGTTCTCCAGAGACATTTTTGTAACTCTGCATTTCCAAATGAAGAGAGGCCAAAAAGAATTTTCACCTTCTTTAAAAGACAAAATCAAGAACCATCCCCATTTTCCCACTGTGATGGTTAGGTACTTAAGGCTTTGCTCTTTCAGCAAACAGTTACTTGTTTGGATTCCTAATTAAAAAAGGCACAGCAAATTCAGACATTTTAAAGCTAGCACTGTTTTTTAAAAATGTTAGCTGCTATCGTCATCACGACCAACATGATTAAGCTCTTTTTAATCTGAGCAGAAAGCAGAAATCTCTAAAAGACAGTGCTGACTAGGAAAATAGAAAATGGAAACACAATGGCAATTATTTCACTTCTTTACCTATGTGCCACCTCAGCTGAGCTGTTATTTTAGGATTTCCAGGAATCAACCATTAGTGTTTTATGTTTCTTTGTCACAGAATGCAACCAGGTACAAGGCAGGAGCTTGCAGTCCAACTGTATTTTTATACATAATGTGTATTTTCCACCTGTGCATTGCCCATGAAGCAGCCTTTCATATTTTTCTAGTCCTTGGGTTCTTACATTGCTCTTCTACAAAACTAGATGCCCTAAGAGCAGCAAATACTCCAGCTAGGAGTAGTACAGCAGCCTTTTTCACAAACAGATTGTTACCTGGCTTTCTGCAGGTTGTACCACACAGAGTACTCATCACGACAGGCAGTCAGGTACAACTTCTCACCCTGCAGAACTGGCTCCTCATTTGGAAGAAAATAAACACACTGCATCCAGTGATCTCTCCACTGAAAAGGGTTATATATATACAAAACCTTAAGAACTCGCTCATAAATAGCAAATGGAAAGTAAACAAATAGCAGGAAATCAATTAGGGAGAATAGGCACAACTTCGAAAATGCACTATTAAGAATCTCATTCAAGTTAGCAAGGCTGAATAAATACCACTATTACATGTTGAATAATATTGATTTCTTGCAATACAATAAGCCTGAGACCACTGGCTTGCTCACTAGCCAAGCTTCTATTTCAACAAAATTAAAAGCAATCCAAAATTGCTTTGCATTTATTAATGCTGTTCCACCTCCACAGTTCACTTGTTAGAAACTTGTATTGAATTGCTGACAGCCTCATGCACCTAGAATTACATCACTTAGTGTCACTCTGGTCACGGCACAACCCTTTTGTGTTTCAAAAAGCTGGTTTTTGCACTGCAAGTATCCCATGCTGAACAGTCATTCTAAGCTGACTGAACACCTCCAAGTTTAATATTTGAAATTATCATTCTCAAACATAAGTGTAGACAATCAATAATTTTGTAACTTATTTTTTGACTAAATTCATCCTACTAGTAAATACATTCACACAAAACCACAGGAATTTGACTTAATAGTGATAGGGTTTCTCTAAATATCCGTATCAATCCAGCATTTTCCTACACCAGCCTCTTTTTTTTACAAGCATATAAACACACTACCATAAACATAACACTTATTTGGAAATTTAATAGAAGAACTACATGGAAGCAAACCACAGACTAATATTTTAACCAGGGATAAAGACTAGTTAAGGAAAAAGATACAGAAATCTTTATTTCTTGAAAGTAAAAGAAATAACAGTACCTGGAAGTCAGCTTCGGTCTCTAAGTGTTACATAAAAATTACTCTTTAATATTGAAGAAAACCTCAAACAGGCACATACCATAGCTAAAATTTCTACAGTTTGCTTATTTAGCATCTTCCAATACTTTAGACATTAGCAAAGTTCCTAAGCAATTTAAGGCAGAGCTGCTTAAACCCCCCAGTACTCAGAAGAGTTGCTCAGTCATCTGACAATGGTATCTGAAGGCTCAGTATTTTACCTGCAAAGCAGAAGTGGGTTTTACCCAGTAGGGAGCCATTGTACAGTTTATCATCCCAGAGGGGTCCATGTCAATATCCCACCAGGAAAGGACAATTTGTGCCTTGCCAGATTTCACAGGCTCCAGCTGCACTCTATAATAGGTAGAAGCACTCTGTACTGGCTTACTGAAATCCACACTGCAGAGAGAGAAGCATGAAAATCGTAAAAAGAAATAGTTCAGCATTCTTCAGAAATTCCCACCAGCTTCTTAAGCTGAATGCACAGCTTATATGAAAGGTGTAACAGGGTAACTTTGTTCTGAACAAAACAATGTCTCCTTTACCTGAACATTGCCACCACATCACTAAGGGTAGTGAAGTCACTTAAAGGCATCTGGTTCAGTTGGATATCACAAACAGAAGGAACACCTGGACAGTTCTCCATTTCTGAAGGGGGAACAAGAATTTTTTCACCATCCTCTGCTTCAACATGAACAGGAAACAGTTTCTTCCAGGACCACATTCTTTTGGATTCCACTAACTGGACATACACTGTTGCCCTGTGAGGTACTGCCTCACATCCTTCCTGAGTGTTCAAAACAAAGGGTAAAAACATACAGTAAGTTTGACTTATTAACATGAGTGAAAATTAAATCAATTGAAATGCAAGCCCACTTAAAGGAAAGTTGGACTGGGAGCTTCGAAATCTAAAATACAAATTATTTTGGAGACTTTTGTAACATCAGAGCAATTTATCTCTCTGTGAAATAGAATATACGTATCTATCCTGTTCAGTGTGGTTCAGCAAGGCCAGATTACTTCATTAACCATACATTATCAGTTTACTAGCCTCAGTTAAACTTGCATTTCCACTCTCATTCTGAAATAAGAGATTTATCTTGGGCTTCTCAAGGCAGAAATCTAGTAAGCTATCAACAATAAAAAAAGAGTTGGTGATTGCAATGAGAAAATAAGAAAAATAATTTACGCAAGGACAACTTTGTATCCATGTTTAAAGAGTAGAAAACATACAAGTTGTCCTAAAAATCCCACAATGAACTAAGAGCCAACCATGAAGTCCAAAAACAATGCTTTTACAGAAAAAAAGACTAATTGCAATTTGGAATTATATATGGAGAGCAGTACAAAGTTATGGAGTGCTACTATGTTTATAAAGTGTCTTTTAAACTGGTGAAAGGAAACCTGGAAACCTAAATAAAGTTTTGCCATCCACATTTTAATGAAGGGAAAATATAAGAAAATGTAGAAGAGAAAGCCCTAAAAATTATACCTGTAGATCATATGTTCAAAAAAACCATACTGATTTAAATACAGTGTTTAAAATATTTTCACATGCAAAATGCATAAGGAGTAGTAAGAGCACAATAGGAAAAAACAACCAAAAATGAACCAATGCCTGGGAGGTAAAGTTCATCAAATTTAGGAGAATTTAATTTTTAAAACATCTTGGAACGAAGATGTTATTAAGAAGAGCTTCAAATCAGGACTGGATGCCTTTCTGAAAGACACTGGTTAACCAGCAAGTTATTGGTTTCAACACAAAGCAACCAGGTGTTATTTCAGAGCCTGTGATTTACTAGCAGAGCTAATGGTGTATTTACCAAGGGATACAGAAGCCTAAGTTCTGTATAATCTCCATCCTACTTCAAGAAAAAGCAGAAGAATTTCTCTACTGATAGATGTGACATACTTTCTGTTTTCTTACCTGTACAAGGTATTTGTGTGCGTGCTCATAGGTTGGTAAAGCTCCTTCTCCTATCAGCTCTGTATCAAATAATTCTGTTACCAGGATGTTTGCCCGACACTGCATATCTCCATCTAAAAGACACAAATTAATATCGTAATGTTAAGCCTTTATGTAAGTCTTTCAAGAAAATGCTACGTGAATACACAAGTAATTAAAAAAATTATTCCTGTCAGAGAGTCTGCTGAAGACTGGAAATTATTTTCCATTTGAAATGCAAATGGCTACTGAGATATTACCAGAACACTGTCTTTCAAAGTAGATTTCCAGTGTTACTTTCTGGATTGTAAAGTATCACAGAATCCTTAAGGTGGAAAAAACCTTTAAGATCAAGTCCAACCACCAACCCAGCACCATCTCCATGTCCACCACTAAACCATGTCCTCAAGTGCCATATCCACATGTTTTTGAACACTTCCAGGGATGGTGACTCCATCCTTTCCCTGGGCAGTCTTCAATGTTTCACAACCCTTCCTGTGAAAAAATTTTTCCTAATCTCCCACCTAAACCTTCCCTGGCACAACCTGAGGCCATTTCCTGTCATCCTGTCACTTGTCACCCAGGAGAAGAAGCCAACCCTCACCTGGCTACAACCTTTTCAGGCAGTTGTAGAGATAAGGTTCTCCTCTTCTCCAAGCTGAGCACCCCCAGCTCCCTCAAGTGCTCTCGAAGTACTTGTTTTAATTAAAAATATATGAGGAATACGAGTAAGACATATTTCTTCATAATTTTCAGGTACTTGACATTTTTTTTTAAGCCTAGCCTATTTTTCTCACCTGGGCCAACTGTGACTTCAGTGGAATGCTTGTTGATTACTTTGATCTTGTCAGAAAAACCATTTTTCTCCACTATCTTCACAGCAGCATTAGCCATAGGCTTAAACACCTGTGAACAGCAAGAGTGTAACAAAATGGTACCCTCATGTCAGCTTTCAAAAATGGAAGGGCACCAACACAAAATGCAATACATTTAGTTCTGAAAAAAATTAACATCCTCTGTATCTTCTCCTATGTTTTAAGTCCACTACCATGAAACAAGGCAACGAGCTTCACTTGAAAAATTCAGACCTCCACTGTTACAGAGTATCAGTTGCCTCCAAAAGCTACTCCAATTTAACTTTTGAAACACAAGAATACATATTAATATTGTAGCATTTACATTAAACAAACTAATTTCTTTGTAAAAATAAAAATATATACACATACATCAACAGAAACCCCCAGAGACTTACAGGTGCTGAAGACACTGTCAATGAAACCAAAACAACCAGCACTGAGATAGTCACTGAAATAGGCCAAAACCCTGCTTTTATTAACAGTGCAATTGTGAAGAGAATTTCTGTTTCCTTCAGAACAAAAATAAGAGAGATAGTCTGAAAATAAGAGCATCACAAAGAATGTGTTGAATATGTGCAACTCCTAACAAATGCTCACCTCAACTGCATAGCAGAAATCTGCCCCGGCCGAAGCTGCCATCATGGACAGGAGTCCTGTGCCTGTCCCTATATCCAGCACAATTGCTTTCTCACCTCTCTCTTTAACTCTGCTCACTGCAGCACGAATACCTTGGTAGTATTTCACATTCTGCGGAGAAGACAAAAAAAATCAGCAACCTTTTACCCATTTATGCTTTTAAAGACATCTTGCGTTCTCTGACTGTGAATTTATAACCAGAGAGAGGCCTACTGTGGAAGCACCACAATAGTCTTTCAAAAGATTACTGATGGAATAATAATTCCACTTTTACAGCCTTTGAAATTTCATCTAATGAGCTCTCTGTCAAAAATGTCAAACACAGAACAGCAAAATCGGCTACCGAATATAAAAATGTTCTGCAGTAAACAACAGAACACTAAAGTAAGATGTAAGAGGGCATCTGTCGATCTAAGAGCAGGTCTGGTACCTTAGAGAGTACAAAAATGTAATCATTTAATCTTTCAGAAAAACCTATACAACAATCAGTGACAGCTATTCAAGAGAAATGAAATGGCTCTTTTCCCACCATTCAACAGGGTTTTGCCTCTATACTTACTCTGTCCTTATCATGAAGCATATCTGCATAGCGTGACCTGCAATAAAAGATATTCCAGTTAAAATACTCCATTCTGCAAAGCAACGTGGCCCATACATGCACAAAAAACTGACATATGCTTTGAGGATCTGAAGTGTTTCTCAAATCTAAGGGATAATGTAATTTCAGTGATCTGGCCATCAGCATATAAATGAACTCATGAACCACTGGCACAAATCCTCTCCACATAATGGGCCCAAGGCACAGACCTATGAAACAGCTGTGAAGTAGCACCTGAGACAGATGTAGAGTTATACAGAGCAATGAAAGACAGACTACTAATGACCGATCATTTTTTATTAAGACTTAAACTTCTTTGGTTCCCCCTTCTTCACGGGTTGCACTACTCAAACATACCCCAAAATATATCTTCCCACATTCTCTGGCTGTTACACTAAGCTCTTAAAAAGGCAGAACAGGAACAGACAACTGGCAGTTATATTTTGCACTGGCATTTAAAAGAAATTTAGTCAATGAATTTTGCCCCACCTCAGTCACTGTCAGTATTAGGATCAGCCCCACAGAAAACATTTTAAAAAGTTTACAAGGAAACTATTTGGAGAATAATTCACAAAATTCGACATTGACAGTTCTGCCTTGTACACCACTGGGCACATTTACTGACATTCAGACTATTCTACAGTCTGTTTACCTCATGCCCTTGGAACTTCTACAAAGACAGACCCCCCCCAAACTACCATTAAAAAAAAGTTGGATTTGCTCGTTTTTTGGTATCTTTTAACGGAATAGCAAGCTACTTTTCCAAGCATACCTTGCAATCTCCTGGTGGTAGTCATAGTCCTCACCCTCTTCTAACCACTCCATCGAACCAGTGGTTGGATTAGCTCTTCCACAAAAGGTCTTCATGATCAATCTCAATTTGTATTGTATTATTTATGTATTATGTACAGTTTTGACTTCACTTCAATATAATACACCAAATACTGGCTGTGAAAAAAATCCAAACCAACCATAAAACTTTTAGTAAACACAACAGGCATCGCTTTAGCTCTGCATACTTGTACATTTCCCCCACTACACCTGCCTTGGCCAGAAGTACGAGTGACTGCTTTACGCTTCTTTCATAAGGACGTTTTAAGCTAAAATCTGTCACCTAGTTCTAAACTGAAAGGGAACCCTAAAGATCATCTAGGTCTAATCCCTGAGAACACAACACAGAAAAAAAACCAAGCCAGCAGTAAATCCTCATGGAAGAACCCCCGTAAGTGAGCACAGCGGGCCGGCGGCGGCCCCTCTCCCGGAGTCCCCACAGCCTGCCCGAGGGGGGACCCGCAAATCCCACGCCGGGACCGGGACCAGGACAGGCCCGGACCTTCCCCGCCTCAGGAATGAGCTGCGATGGGGGACGGCCAGAACACTCTCCACCATTCCCTGCCCGGAACCAGCGTGGCGGGCCCGAGAATCCGCGGGCCCGAGAATCCGCGGGCTCGTCCCCTCCTCAGAGCCCTAGGCCGGCACCTCCGCAAGCCGCGTGTACCTACCCCGGATACCGCGTGTGCCTTCCCCAAGCAGCGCGGACACTCCCCCGCCGCCGAGCACGAACCGCCCCGGCCCGGCCCGGCCCGGCCCAGCCCAGCCCAGCCCAGCCCAGCTCGGCCCGGCCCGGCCCGGCGTGCCTGTGCGGGCGCTCCCGCCCCTTCCGCGGGCGCCATGGCGGGCGCGGCCGTGCTGCGCGTGCGGCGGAAGCGCGGCGGCCCCGAGCCGGCCGAGGCGCTGCTCCTCGCCTGCAAGCGGCGCCGGGCCGAGCCCGTGGAGACCAACCTCTTCAAGCTGGTGGCGACCGTGTCCTCCAAGGTACCGGGGCCGGGGCAGGCCGGGTCGGGCGGTGTGGGCCGGCCGGTGCTCCCGGAAGGGTTTGGAAAGCAGCGGCTCTCTCTGGCTGCTCCTTGCGGCCGTCTCAGGCTCCCCTGTGGATGTGGTGGTCTGGAGAGAAGCCCAGCTCCGAGCAGCGCCGGCCTGTCCCGGTAGCCGAGGGCACGGCGGCTCCTCCTGCGCTGTGACAGCCGCGGACAGGGCAGGACCGGAGCTACGGGCCGCAGCACACAGGGGCCACCGTGACAAGCTTTGCTCAGCACTCGCTTTTCTGTATTTAGAGACTATTCTTCATTTGGAAACTATAGAACAGTCAGTAAGTGTAGCTTAAATTTCTGCTGTGTGAGATGCTGAAGCTCAGCCCTACTTGGATAACAACTACCATCTGCCATCCAGCCTTTTATATTAAGACTATTCTGTCTTGGAAAACGATCTTCTTAGGACACGATAAAGGATATTATGCCCTAAATTTAGGTGCATTGCAGTCTTCCAAAGGCCTGTGTTTTTGTTTGGAGGGTTATTTTGTGCCATAGGGTTGTTTAAAAATCAAATTGAAATAGTCTAAGGACTTTTGTTCTGTATCTTCTGCTTTTTTCCCCTCATAACAAGAGAATGTTATTGTTGTGTTGCTTTAAGTAATAGTAGAAGTTACTTGAATGTTGTTAGGTTTATTGGTACTGCAGCTCTTAATCCTTTCTAGGAAGAAGTATGACTTGCTACCTTGATGGTGTCATTATATTCCTCCTCCTTTTTGTTCTTTTTTCTCAGAACGAACCAGTTCAGAAGTATGTTAAAGATGCCATCACACGAGACAAGGCAGCTCAAAGCCTGCGCCCCTCTTTGGGAAGCACTCAGCGGATCCTTCAGGAACTGCGTTCTGCCAAGCAGGTGAAAAGGAAGGAGAACCGTTACCGTGTGATATCCAGCCATCGGCCCGACTGCACCCAAACAGCTGCACCTGCCACACACAGCGAGGCTGCGCTCGATGGGGACAGGTCAGACTCTGCAGCACAGCAAGATGCTTCACCAGAGGAGAGTGGTGCTGTCCATAAGAGTTCAGACTGCTGTGGAAAATTCCAGCTGTTTGATATTGTACAAGAAGAGGAGACGGGAGACTCCAGTGTAACGGCTGCAAACCCACAGGTCAGCTATGAACTTAGCATGCTTGAAGTACTTTGGTATCACTGTTGAGTGGTACACGTGGGCTGACTGCTGTGGGAGTTTGCTTGCACTCTAAGTATTCCACTATTTAACAGGAGCCTTAACTGGACTGCAAGTTGGAATGTTTCATGAGGATCCTAAGTGCATTAATGTTGAGACAGACTGTGTGTGGAGCTGCTGCTTAAGGAAGGGCTTGTACCAGCCTCTTTTTTTCTTTGCCCTGGTCTGATGTATAAGTTCTCTGTTCATCTGTCAGGTGGATCTCTGAGGTTTTTTAATTAATTTCTCTACCTAGAAAAGGAAAAATCTAATTCAGTGCCTTTTCATCTACCCAGATGCATAGGAACAGCACTTGTAGGCAAGATTCCCTCAAGGAAAAAACGCTCCTTTCTCATAGTTCCAATATACAGTTTTATTGTATATTTTGTTTTAGCAGAACTCCAGGTATTTGATAGACTGCTCAAGTCCCTACATGCTGTTTTCATTGGTACTAGGAGTTCAGTATGTTTTCAGTTGGAGGAGTATCTGCTCAATGTCTAGCGTGGTTGTAAGCATACAGAGTTGTGCCTTCTCTGTAAGGTCACCTTGTATACAGAGTGTTGGTAAGATTTTGTATTACAGACTCACAGCCACATGGGAAAGAAGGTGAGAGGGCTGTCTGTGCTTTGGTAATTCCTTCACTGTATGTAAGTACATGTGGATGCTTTCTTTATGCAGCCTATCACAGCTCTGAGGAAAACTTCAATGCTTAAAGAGACTGGGTGAGGGCAAGCCCAGCCAGCTGTCAATCCTTCAGCATTTCCTACAGGTTATTTCAGGGCTTTGACATCAAAGTTTAGTATGAACACTTACTTTCTATTAAGCAGGTAGTTCAGACAGGCATTTGAATTTTGTTAGGTAACTGTTATCCATCCCTCTGCTAATTAGAAAAAACAAAACTGAAGTAGTATCAGAATTTTCCTCTTACATTTTTTTAGAACTAGCAGTAGGTGTTGAAAGCAAAGAAGTGAGCTTTCTTCTTCATTCTCTTAAGTATTTAGAAGAAAATGAACAGCAGGTCTGCAGCTGCTCCTCAGAACTAACTAGTTCAGGAGATACCACTGGATTGGAAAATACTCTTAAAAGCTCTAGGAGGGAAAAATTGGTGCAAAAAACTGCCTGTGTAGACCTTCAAGTGCAGATCACTGAAACAAATACATTGCAAATAATTTATTAGGGAGGAGAAAACATGAAGAAATTTCTTCTGTGTTAATGTTGAAGAAAGGAAATAAAAACTGTATCTGTAGGGCCTACCAGCCTTTTTCTGTTCACCTGTCACATTTCCATTGTTTCTCCTACACACTTTGTGTACTGTCACCTGCTTGCATATTATCCACACTACTGTCTGCACATGTTTCTGCAGTGCTGCAGGTGTAATGCTCTACACAGCACAGGCCGTCTTAAAACCTGTATTTTCAGTCAGTGTGTCAGCAGAAATGGCAGTTCTATGGAGCTGTCATATCCCCTTCAATAATTTTTAATGGCCTGGTCACAGAAGTTTTCTCTTAGTATCTGAATCATGTACTAGGGAAACATGCACAGTACTACAATAATTGGAAACTTTCGGTGTCTTTCTGTTCTAGGTTGCCAGTATTCTAAAAGCATTCCAATAGGAAAGTGTTTCAGTCTCAGATTTCAGTGGCATCCTTGGCTAGCTACAAAGAGAACTGTTTGCTGTAAATAAGACTTTGCATGACTTTAGTGGAAATACACATTTTTTGTTTTTTCTCAGCAGAAGACTGATCCAGATGCAATTCTTTGCAATGCAGTAGAGATGATCCGTGAGCGTTTAAATGTTTCCGAAGATGGTAAAAAAGAACACGGTGCCAAAGAAGATGAGTATGTTTATGACATCTACTATAAGGAAACATCAGCCCCCGATTGGATTGAAAATATCCTTTCTGTACAGCCCTATAGAGAAGAATATGAATGGGTAAGGGTGTGGAAAAAACGATCTTTCTCGAATAGAAAGGTCATAAATAAAAGATGCTTAAAGTCCTGCTATTAAAAGTTGCCATGCCAAGAAAGGTCCTTTAAGATAGATACTACATGTATGCTCAGTGACTTCTGCGTTAGGCCTTCTGTAACTGCCAGTCCCGTGTTTCTGCAGGTTACTCTTGATCCAAGGAAATCATATGACAAAGTGAAAGAGATGGTGCTCATGTAATGAGAAGAATCTTTCTTCTTTCAAACTGCCAGTTAAATTTTGGCACACAAATGTAAACTTGAGTAATTCATGTCTGGCTTGTGATTAGGAGGCAGCCATTAAAATGTCATTGTAAATATGACTGAATTAAAAGAAGAGCAAGGGGGGACACAATTTTTTCAGTATTTGAGGACTTGACTTTAATCTTCATATGAGATATTTTTTCATAATAAATTGTTCTTCAGTGACTGTGGAGTTAGGAAGTTCAATGTAAGCTTTAGTCTTTTGTTGTATAGATCCTGTGATCAACAGACTTGTATACTGGGAACCTGAAGCTACTTTCTCTCTTCCTTGCTCTATTACACTACTGCTGAAGTGAGTAGGATTAAGTTAGACATTACCATTTAAATGCTGGAGTGGAACATGTAGATGTGTGACTTAACTGATTTTTCACCTAAAGCAGATTTGAAGTGTTATGGTGAAGGCAGTGACAGCTCAAATTCTCCTGCAGTGTGCCTTGTGTCAATGCAGAATTCATTCTGCCTGCCATCAAAAAGTATCTCCTGGCTCTCTGATCTGTATAGTGTTGCACAGGTGGATGAAAACCCTTAACATTCACTATAAATACAGACACTCAGCATTATGTTTTGTGTTGACATGCAGGTAAATGATGATCCTGGTCCAGAGGAAGTATATGAAGATGAAGATGATGAAAATGATGAAAATAACTGGCGTAATGATTATCCTGAAGAAGATGAGTTCTTACCTGAGGAAGATGGAGAAAAAGGTACACCTGTCATAAATGCTGTTTGCTTTCTTGCTGTGCATGTATACATCCCCTCTTTTAAAAGCAACCCCTAAAAAAGCAACTCTTAAAAAAGCACTGCTGGGGTAGCATTCTGCTCTTACAATGGTGAAATCTGTGTAGAGGAGTACTATCTTTCTTGCAACTAAAAGAGATATGAGAGTTTTTGAAAAGACAAAATTGAGAAGCCAAATTAAGGCTGCTGCAATTGCAAAAGTTTGCTTGCTTAGAGAAGGAATCCATGACTTGGGTCCACATGGTCATGAAACACTGCCTCTGGCTTCTTAAGCCCTACCCCAGAGTACTTCAAGCACAATTCAAACCTCAGCTCATACGGAAGTTGTTCAGACTTAGTTTCTCAAGAAGCTTAAACTCATCTGATTAACTTAATTATTTAAGTAAAAAGAAGGGATAATCTAGAAGTGTTTATGCTTTCCCTATAGACTCTGAGGACAGCTTCAGTGATGAGGACCAGTGTTACATGAGAAGAACATGGGACAAATACCAACAGGAGGTTTTGCAGGAATTCGGATACGATGAGATTGAAGATTTAGGTTCTGACTAATAGCCTGTTTTGGGAGATGAAATGCATACTGGAGGTGAATGTCTGCTGCTGTAGGAGAATGTACTATCTGAGCAGCCAACTTCAGCTGGTGGATATTAAACAGATGGTGCGAGTATGGCCACTTGACAACACAAATTTTGTTCTAAGCACAAGATACTCTGTGCTTTAAAAAGAATTTTCTGTCCATTGCATGTATTAAAGTTCTGAAGGGACCTTTTATTTATTTTTGTTTTCCCAAAGCTGCATGCCCAAGAGTTTGTACCTGTAGCAAATGTACCTCCACATATATGGAGGTACTGTTGGCAGCAGCCCTTCTCGTCATGACTAATGTGTCAGGTTGCACAAGAAGATTGACCTGTCTGCCCTGATGGCAAGTGGAAGTCCTGGAAAAAGGCATCCTATCCTACTGCTTTCTACTTCATTTGTTCCTAAGTGTCAAGTAACTTTCTTCACAAGCATTTGAGCATATGAAATGCCTTGACCTGTCCATTACTCTCCCCCAGTAGTTTTACTGTTGGAGTAGAACAATGTGCATTTAAATTGTAAATAAAAAATTTTTTGACCAAGTTTTCTTTACTCATTTAAAGATCACAGGAGTTGGTACAGCTGAACCCAGGTCACCATTTTAACTTGCATTTGTACATCTTTAAAACAATTCCATTGTATCTGTTTGGACACACGAAGTATTTTAGCACTTGAGTCTGTAAAAAATAGCTAATAGGATTAGCTCTTAGCTGGTCGATGTCATTCATGAACTGCAGGCTGCAGCAGTGACTTAGGCCAATTAGTTTTCACTGTTAATGGCAAAGTAGTGGAGGCAAGGTATTTTTGTTTGCTTCAGAGAAAGGTTAACATGGCAGTGCAATAATCCAAGTATCCCCACTATTATTCAAGTCACTGATGCCACTGGTGCACCCTTTGAAGCATATATTGCTTCAGATATAATCTTGTAATTACAAGATTTAGTTCAACTTAAACGCACAAAACCATACATGTGGCCAAACTCAGGTCAACTGAGACAGACATTCTGAACTAAGGTAAAAGTCTCAGGTATGTTTTTGAAGTACATTTCACTTTGCCAGACAAACAGGCTGGCTTCTTGTTGCCTTTTGCTGCACCAAAATTCAATATTAAAACTATCCTGATTTTAGGCTTAGAGCTTTGGAATTACAAAGACTACGAATTAGCATATGTGTGCTGCAATAGTGCTTTTTACTTTTGTTTTTATTTCTAGTTTTCCTCCCTGCTACTTCGCTTTCAAGATCTAGCATCTGCCACAGAAATTCTACTATAGATGGAAAAGAAAGTTAAGTGGTTTCTGTGAGGTTTTAGATGGTCACTTTCTAGTGAACAGCACTGAAGTTTATAAAGGGAATTTTCTGACTGCTGAGGTAACTCAGCTACTGTGTGTTCACTGAAACAGTTCAGAAACAAATGCTTACAGGCTTCAAACTGAACATTTTAATTTCAGAATTTTCATAAAACCTAACAGAAATTGACAAAGCACTAACGAGTTAACAAAAAATCAACAACCATTAATCAAATCTTTAGTGCCAAGGTGCTTTGCTGATTAACTCCTTGCCACAGTCAGATACATTTCCATGTAGCCCACAGAATAAAAAACTTCAAAGGGAGAAAGGTTGGTTCAGTCTTTAAATAATGGAGCAGAACTTAATTTATCATTAGGGGCAGAAAAACTAATGAAGTAGTTTGTTGTGACCAGTTGTCTTCTGGGATAAGAACTGAGATAGTACAGCAAATCATTTCATGCAAACATCCATCAGAATTAAGCTGGAAATGACTTGGTCTTTGGAGTCAAAGTGGGTTTTAGTCTAACTTAATAATGGATTACTTTACCACTTGGTTCGGCAGAAATCTAATTTGATCCATTAGCTCTTATCATTTTCATACCAATTCTGAAGAAGAAACACTATTAACACACAGCTTGTGTGTGGAGGTGATGAGTAGGTAATCATTATCCAATGAAAACCTGCCCTGAAAACATGCCACAGTTTAGGAGGATGACACATGGGCATGATCTGTGTTGAAATCCATCTGCAAGTAAGAACATTTTCAGCATTTCTGGAAGACCACCGAAAACAGTTTTCCTGTGTCTTCCAGTTCCAGCTCTTCCCTTTCATTTTTGTAATTGCTTTTTCCTCCCTCCTGCTTCTTTTAATGGCTTTAAACTTTAGTTGGATTTGATTTCTAACTTCTTTTCTTCATTTGTGTCCATCTCTGTTAAAACACAGTAGCAGAGCAGCTGCATGTTTCGTGTAACTGCACCTGCACAGAAATTGGAGATAAATTAGAACAACAGCCACCTATCTCAACTCTAATTACAAAACACATCTGACTAATGAAAGCTCTCAGGAATGCTGTCTCACTTCTCTTTAGGGAAACAAACAATAAAATAACTGTCTCCCATTCATTATTTTTAACAGACAGTATCTTAGACTGTTCTGTTGATATCCTAGGGTGTTTTGCTTCTTAGGCACCCTGCTAATAACTGAAGTGAAATATTTTTTTCTCTGTAATTAAGAGTGTAAAATTGGTGGAATAAAAAAGGTAAAACTAACAGCACACAGGGAAAGCTACAAGTTTACTGAATATTTACATATATGCTACTGCTGCAGCAGTACATCCTGCTTTCAGGGTAAGATTATGCTATAAACCTTCCTTACCATATCCCTGATCATGGCTGTCTCACTTAGTAACAATAACAAGAGAGCACTGATGGAGAAAAATGTGTAATTTAACTGCTGCAATTCAACAGAAGGCAAAATTCCATCCTTTACTGACAAAATCTATCCATCTTCAAGTAACTGATTCAGTAAAGCTGGACAGTTTGTGCTACCAAGAATGTTCAGACTTTTTACAGTCATCAGCCTTGGTTAAAATAAAGACTTTTTTCTGATGTTTTGGCTATTGCTGAACAGCGTTTGCACAGTATCAAGGCTTCTTTTCTTTCCTCTTACTCTGCTCTTCCTGTAGCCAGCAGGATGGGAAAGGGCAGGAAGTTTGGCAGGAAGATGGCCAGAACAGCCCACCCAAACTATGCAAAGGGCTATTTCATGCTATCTGATGTCATGCTCAGCAATCGAAACGGATTGAGCAAGAAGTGTTTGCCTGTGGGAATCTCTTCCAATACAGCTGTTGCTTGGAGACTGGCTGCAAACTGGACTGCTTGTGGGATGGGTCAGTGATTGATTGCTTTTAAAAGCAGCAGGGTTTTTTCCCTTTTCACTTACTAAACTGTCTTTGACTTGACCAACAGGTCTTTCCACGTTTGCTCTTCCTGTTCTGTCCCTCATGCTGCTGGGGGTGCTGGTGAGCCAGCGGCTACATGGGTGGGGTCAGCCCACCACAACCCTATCCATCAACAGACCAAGAGTCAGCAATTTGCTTTTCCCCTTTCCTAACAAGGTCTCCAGCTAACAAAGAAACTTACCTATAAGCTTGTTTATAAATTTTGGTCTCCTTGATGCAGGTAAATAGACTCCCAAGAAAAAGAATGGAATTCCAGATAAAGCAATGGCAATTCCAATCAGTGAATTTACAAAGTCACTATAGAGTGGCACTACCACCAGAAATACTGTGCATATACAGAATATTATTGGGAAAGCCAGGCTCAGCTGCAGACAGAAAAAACAGAACACAACGTTAATGAAATATTCATTGTCTAGAGTTACAAACATTATGATACAGACTTTTCTCTCTGAAACCCACTTTGTGAAATTATCTGCTCTTCCTCTCATATATTTGGCTATTTAGGACCATAAGGAAATCACAGAATTATTCTTAACAGAACTGTTGCTAAAAATTGCAGAAGTAATCAAGTATGGTAACTGCTGTGCTGAAACAAAGTGCATAGGGCATGAAGTGTTTTTAGACAAAACCAGTAACACTTGGGAAACAAGAATTACTGACTTTTTTGAGTACAGTATCAACTTAAAGTATAAGAAGGTTATTAGAGGATCACATATCATCAGAGCTAAATGTGGTCCACAGAGTTACTTAACTTGAGCATTCCCAATCAGAGATTTCTCCTGCTAAATAAAAGGCTAACTAGTATGTTAAGCTATTGAAACATTCCCCAGTGAGCAGACAGGAGGAATACTGATTGAACTAGCATATAATAATAGAGTATACTGATACAACAACCTCTTATTCTTACCTAACAGAGAAGCTAACTTTCATGGTACAACATCAAATGGAAACCATGCTTTATGTTCTGATCAATTTGTAACCTTTAGACTTAACATGCATGGTCCAGATTTTAGACAGTACTTTTAGATTATATGGAGGCAGGGATTTTAAACAATTGTGTAGTAAGTATTACCTTAAGAGGTCGGGGCCGATCTGGTTCTTTCCAACGTAGATATAACTGCCCAGCAATAGACAGACCAACAAAAAACCAGTAACTGAAGCTGAAGTAATTGATAAGCTGGAAGACATCTTCCACAGCCAGGTAAATAAGGGTCATAAAACACTGTCAGAAAAAAAACAGGATTGAGAATCTAAACCCAAAAGTTTGAAACTTACTCTTTATGCTTCTTTTTGCCTTTAACACCTTATACTCCTTGGTTATGCCTCAAAAAATCACTCTCTCAGCAATCACCTTGATGACAGTATATTTTAAGTTGTCTCTTGTGAATTTTTTAAAGTTTTCCTCTAAATAATTCATATTCTTGTTCTGAAAAGATTGTCTTAATTCATTGACTGTATCATAATAAATTACATTCTGCTTTGGGGGACTGGGTTTCTCAGAGCTGCATTTAAATGCAATAAGGATCTGAGAGAAGCACTTTGGGTTCTAGGAATTATTTATTCTTGAGCAGCAGAAATCTTTTATACACAATATGTCAATTATTAGTTGCAGTTTCAGTTGGCTGAAAATGCAATCCATGGTAATCCATGGTATACAGAACACATTTCTTATGACATGTCTTCTGCTTAAATTGATGTTCTGATTTCAGCATGAAATAGAATACGTACATGGATTACTTCTTTTATACTTTTCTCATGTTATTTTTTATACATATATATGTGTGTACATTTTTCTAGCCCTGTCTTGAAGCTCCATTTTGAGGGAAGCTGTGCTGTTTGTCCCATCTAATCAGTTGAAAAGAAAAGCAATAACAACTTGCATTGAAGAGCAGTGCTGGCACAGGTGTGAACCTCTCTATGTGGATCATAGACAACAGATCAGGAAGGTGACCTTCCCGAGATCCTACAAAAAATAGCCTGAAAAAAAGCAGTAAGAAAACACATGTTGAGACCACAGGCAAGAGAGAATATATTACAAAAAATCAAAAAATAACACGAGTCAAAATAAATATGTACACCACTGAATTTCCACCCTTAAAACTGGAACCTGGATTCAACCCTTCTTATAAAAATGTACTGTACAACAACCACTGAAAGATATATAAGCTTTTAGAAACATGCTGTTAACAACAATTTTTAAAAAGTCATATTGCAGGTAAAACAGACAACATCTAAGTAACTGAAACAAATTTCTATTGTTTCACAAAATTCTAAAAGCTAGCACTGAAAACATTCCAGCTTAGGGAAGAAGAGTTTTCAATGCCAAGCAGAAGAGACTGTCAGGGCCCTAAAATTACATCACTCAACCACATGCTCAAAAAACAAACACACAATTTTATTACCAACTGTTCTATGTTGACTGCTTCACCAAATGATCATATTTCTTCTCAATACAGAGGCATTGCAAATTCATTCAATGGACAGGAATAATCTTAAAACGCCTGAATAAAGCTATTTAAAACTTTTGCTAGTTATATCCACGGTCAGTGCTCAAAGAAAAGGTTCTACACTGTATCCTGAGCTTTCCAATTGCAGCTTCATAGCAGTAGCAAGTTTTTTAGGGTTTTTCCAAGTACAAAGTTTTAAAATACTGATTCTTAAAAGGTCAGTAAATACATTTGAAAACAAAAACTTGCTAGAATTATTCTATCAAGTAAAATGGAAGATAATAATCAGCAAATAATCAGCATACAGACAAAATTAATTTTATCTTTAATTATGCTCTGCATACACTCAGGAATGTTTTGGGGAAACAAAGCAGTGTTAAGAGTGTATGTACACACATACACACAGAGGTTTATTTAGATCTGTTGTTTATTGTGGTTATTCATTATAGGTTCAGCTAAAAAACTATTTTTGCCACTCTTATAATAGATCAGCATAACAGTAACATGTAAAAAGACTTATGAACATTTGTCAAACTGAAAGAGATACCTTGATGATGCTAGAATTGAAGCATTAAGTCCACCAAAACAAGAAAAGGCTACAGCAATGGGAATTGTCCAGCTGAAGATACCAAATACCTGGTCTGCAAATGTCTGATGAAAGGGAAGAGAAAAGGAAACATGAAAATATCTGCAAAAAAGAATATGTAAAACAGTGACATCAGAGCTTTGGAATACATTTTGTATGGAAAAACAGTAATATAGTAAGGACAGTCCATAATGCAGTGCAAAGAATCACACAGTCTTCTTATTTATTTATGGATTCTAAATAAGCACAAACTTCTTTAGCCAAGCATCTGAAGTCATATCTTCTGGTCACAAAAATAATGCTCACAAAGAAAACCAAAATGTTTTGAGAATTTCCTTACCAATCCTATACCAATTCTAATATATTTTATTATCTAACTGACCTACAGAACTTAAGTGAACATTCTTTGGATTACTAAAAATATTACCTAACCAGAGAACTGCCATATTGCAGTGGATAACCACAGCCAACATAACACCTACTGTTTAGAGATACTATTCTAGGAATCTATTTTATTTTCCTTCTTTTGCAGTTTCCTAAGCAACATCATCTTTTCCTTTAGCTCCACCGGCCTCTGGGCTCTACTCTCACAACCTGGCAAATGACAAAGCAAGTGATCTTATCACTTGCTCAATTGTTAATGTTGCTAGACAATACTGCAAGCAACTGTGGGGACTGCCCATGGTAGAGCTCTGAAACCAAGAAGTCATGAGCATCAAAGTTTCACAGCAAGTGGTAAGAGCCACTGATTGCCAGCAATCTTAGGTCTAAAACAAAAATGGGTAATAATTTGCAATATACTGTCCTGGTCTATTCTGTTCAGCCTCCTGGATGTTGAAAAAAAGGGTGGGAGACTTAGAATATCAGACAACACATTTGAAAAATGAAGAAATTTAATTCACGCAGACTGATAGGTATTCTATTACTGTCTCTGTCCAGCTCTGTGGGCTCACGCGTGCGCACGCACAAACGCACGGCTAGCTTCAGTATAAAGCTGGTGACAAAAGAGATGGGAAGGGTCTTTGCGTGGCATTCCACAGGAGCAGGTTATTGCTTCCCCACTGTGAAAGGCTCCAGAGGCAAAGGCGGAACAATGCCAAACTCAGAGGTTTTATCCGGGGCAGGGAAAAGGCGGGACGAGGGAACGGAAACCAGTGGGGAAGCTCTGGGGGAGTGACGAGAGGTAGAAGCTAACAGCTAACCGGAGAAGCCAAACTGGGCTACATTACCATAATAGAACAAGCATCCTAAGAGAAACTTCTTTCCCTCATCACGATCATAAGTCTCTAACACCAGAGCCTGTCTTACCAAGAGCTCTCTGTGTCCCTTGTGCCACAGGCTAATCGGCCACCATGGTATTCTACCTCCCATCTTGGTCTGAGCACTGCACGTATCTGGACGTTAGCTTTAGCGTGAAGTTAGGCAGAAATCCCCTCGTGCTGTGTTCAGAGGACATGGGTGGAGGAAGCCTTCCTACCCATCCCAATCTTACCTACAGGAAACTGAATCACTTTCACGATTTCTTTTACAGAAGCAAACTAACAGTCATGGTAGCAAAAGAATCGTGTCTACATTAGACAGCATGAAGTCACTACTATGGAAACAGAAAGGTACACACTGATGTATAAGTAGTATTCAAACAAACACCAAAGATTTGAGTATTTTACACCTTAGCAAGTAGCAGTAATCTAATCCTTTTCATGAACCTTTCTCTAAATAGCTTTCTTATCTCTCTCTTGCTTTAACAATTTCAAGATCCTCAGACATAAAAAGCATATATAGTAGTTCAGCTTTCTGCACTTTTGTCTACTATAAAAATTTTCTTCAGATTTTAGTATTTTAGTATTTTTAAACACACTGCCCTTGGCCTCCCCTGTGGATACAAAAATGCTGTTAGCAAGGAATTTTCCTGCTTCTTCTAAACCGTGGGATACTTTTCTCTCTCCTGGAAGATAACAGCAGAAGTTCTGTAAACTAAGAACACCTGCAACCTTGTAGAACTATGTTTATGGTACAGTAGAAGAATATTTTGACAATGGATGTTTTAGGATTTTAACCAATCACCCCCAAGGCGTGGCTAATCCTTTGTCCAACCAGACTATGAAGAAAAAGTTTATAAAAGAGTTTGTAAAATAATTAAATAAATCAATCTTGCTGTACAATTCCTGCCTGCTGGATCTTCTCTCCTCCTCCTCCCTATGGCTGCGGGACACAGTAAGATCGACAGCGGAAATACTCCGCTTCAAAGCACTGGTCTTCATCATTACACTTAAGAGCTAAGGAGCTCAATCAAAGATGATTAACATTCAGAACTGGACTTTATCTGTACCATATGAAGTTATCTCAATTTAAGTGGTCAAATTTTGATTTAATTACTCCAGGAACCTTTCAGATCATCAATAGCAGTGCATTATGATCTGTTTTCCTAATGTTCTCGCAGGTCAAAAAAGCCTGAAAGACTTAATATAGTTGGTTTGGGGGTTTTTTTTGTTATATGAGGGTTGGATTTTCATGGGACAAAGCCCTGTATATAATGTCAATCTTTAAACCACAAGATGCTGAGAAAACCAAAGCTTGGCCAGATATAGTTTCCTGTTCTTTGTCTGCATTGAAAAAGTGCTTTGTCCGGCACATTATCCAGGTTACAGCTCAGAATCCAACTCTGCTGTGTACCATCATTAATACTAAAAAGCAGAATGTATTCCATCCTTTTGTGTAATTTAGTTGAGCCTCAAAGGCAGACACGGTTTCCTGCTGCTGAAGGACAATGCAAAACCAAATAGTCACTTCAATGGAACTCTGCCTAAAGGCTCAAAGTCAATGCATCAGCTGTGTCACTCTGGTTCTCGGAAAGGCACCTCTCTTCCAGAGCTCTTTTAGTTTATCCATCTTAGCATGGCTTCCTTCAAAATGGAGCATTCAACACAGGGGTGGAAAAATTCACACAGATTCCTACAGATATCATAAAAAATAACATGAGAAAAGTATAAAAGAACTAGTCCATAGACATATTCTATTTCATGCTGAAATCAGAACATCAGTTTAGCAGAAGACCATGCCATAAGAAACGTGTTCTGTATACCATGGATTACCATGGAATGCATTTTCAGCCAACTGAAACTGCAACAAATCATTTACATTATTGTATATAAAAGATTTCTGCTGCTCAAGAATAAATAATTCCTAGAACCGAAAGTGCTTCTCTCAGATCCCTATTGCATCTAAATGCAGCTTCAAAGAGAAACCCAGTCTCCTGAAGCAGAATGTCATTTATTATGATCCAGTCAATGAATTAAGATAACTCTTCCAGAACGAGGACAAGATGAAAATTCTAATAAGCAATTGTTGTAATATTTTAAAGGAATATTTGAACCTGAATTGCCGATTTCTGAAGCCAAACAGCAAAGGAAATTACTAGACACAAAACTCCTGGAGGATTTTTTGTTTTAATATATAAAGTTAAGATACAGAACAAGATGTTAGAGAACTAAGATGTTAAGTAAAATTGCTTGAAAGATAAGTATTTAGATAAATAATATTAACATCTGAAGCTAAAGAAGAGAGAGAAAACCTATGAATGTAATCTTATGCTGAAGGATGCAAATTAGCTAACATGTCATTTGGAGAAATCCCCCCCTCCCCCCCAAAGATGTTCTTTGCATGCATTTTCCATTTCCTTTTGAAAAATTTGGTAATGGGCCAGTGTGAATGACAGGTGCAGGACTAACTCAAAGCTATTTCCATCCTGTAATCTATATCCAGTTTTTCTAAGATATGCTAATGTTGTTTCACACATCTTGGAAAACAGCAATCATTCCTCTGAGCAGTAAAAACCACAAATTATATACAGATCAAAATGCTACAGATTCAATGTATTCAGGATGCAGGCTATGTTCTACATCAACTGTTGATCCAGCTCAAAGCCTAAATAAGTAATTTCCCTAGATCTGTAAAAGTCAGACTCTTCAAAAGGTAAGAGTAGTGACAACCTCTACTGAACCCTGTCATTTCCAATGTACTTTCTAATGCTGTAGTTGGGATTCCTGACAGAGAAAAGGGTGGAGAAACTTCAAGAGGTAAACTTGAGGTGAGGTAATGCGTAAGACTATTTTAACTGACAATCATCTAAAAAAGAGTACTGCTTGGTTTGCCAAGTAGATCTGCCTGCAAAATGATCTTTCAGCAAAACAAAGTTGAAAGGTACCTAAAGTTTGGCTCATCTTTCTATTGGTATCGACCAGCTTAACATGACACATAATGACCCACCTGCCTTTAGGCAGGTGTTTTCTGACAGGGTTTCACCCTCATTTACAACAAAAATCAGCCAAGTTCATTACTCAGACACTTGAGTACAAATTTATAAATCTTTCAACACTCTCCTTTCAACAGATGCCAAGAAATGTCTTCTCTAAAGCTCAGCTATAATCTCCTGTGAACAAAGACAAACCCAAAGATCTCCACAGTGTTTCTTGCTGAAAGAGTTACTGAAGTGTAAGTAAAAGCAGCAACAATAAACATTCACTGTGTGCATATCAGAGGATTATTTTCCATAAGAGGGCAGGGCAGAGAAAAGCACAACATGAAATCAAGTTATCAAGCATGCACACTGAGTGCATTGCACCAAGAAGGGAAGCAGGGAGGGAAAAGGAGAAGAGTTAGTGGCTGCTTTCTGCTAAAACCACAATTGCGCAATCAGGAATCCTCCACGAATGAGACAGACCTCTGAGTTGAGCTCCTCACCAGTTCCACTTTAACTACCACTACTTCTGGGAGTTGTGAAGTCCATTTATAAAAACAAATGAGCTGGCAATGGAGGAAAGAATGGAGCATTCACAAAGGTATGTGGAAGATGACAGAGGAGCCTACCTGGAGGCAGCTATAAGCAGAAACATTTAGTCCACCATAACAGGAGAAAGCCACCACTATGGGGATGGATATCATCTCAGGATTCTTCTGAGAAAGTCTAAAGAGCAAGAAGGATTAAGAGATTAAATTGTCATCTCTGCTATAGCCTGAAAAATCCTGTAGTCCAGACCTGAATTGTAACTGCTTCCAACAGCTTGGAAACAGAATTCAGAGAATTGCTGATTTAACACTTGCAATTAAGGATAAAGTTCTTTTATGCCCTCCCATCCATTGGGTATGTAAGGTATACACAGATACATGCACACTGTAGGACATGCACCTAGAATTGTTCTCCTTAGTTTCAATTTTTTTTTTTTTCAAACCATCATCGGGGAATAACAATGAAGGAAGAGGCTTCCAGCTGTGCACTTCTCAGCTGAACTGCCCTTATTGCATCATGACTAAAATGTTACATTACTCCCAGAAGAATGGTCAAAAACTGAATTACAGCTTTGTTTCAAGGGATGAATGACTGATTAAATTTTATTTTTGTCTTGGGTTAGTTTGATCTCATGATCATCAGCTGGAAACTTGTGAATGGTTTGCAGGAACACTTTTTTGTCCTTTTAAAGGTCCAAACAACAGTTCTATACAAACAGGTTGAACTAAAAGCAGCAGAAATCCCCCGCATCAAGAGCTGTCACAACAAAATACACGGAATACTGCCTCACACTCAGTAATTCAGGCACACAGATGAGCAGCAAGACCCACATTTATGTTACAAATCACAAGATGAGAACTGCTTCATCACACTTAGCTGCACACAAGAAGTGCACTTAGAGGCACACAAGAAATGTCAGACTACACTGAGAGCGTATGGAGCTACAAGCACATGCTGGGCTGGCAAAGCACCAAACAGTATTGATTGGAGGGACAAATGCAAAGAGAATTTTAGGCTACACTCATGTGTAGCCTAACATGAGTAAGAAACACCAAAAAAATACCCAAAGCTTATGATGCGTTTCTATTAGGAGAGTTTAAAAGGCATCTACGGAGCCTCTTCGTGAAACTCTTTTCAAGATCCCATTGCCCAGGAGCTTTTCCAGGCTCAGTTCTGTAACATGCTTACCCTGAAAATCATACAGAGCAGTAAGGGGATTAATATATATATGAGCAATCTGACTAGTGTTTTGGAAACACAATTAATTCTGCTTTGACATTTCTCTTGAGGCAAAGTGTAAATACGTTCACACATCACAGGAAGATCTGGCAGTCAGAACTACAGTGTGTTTTCTTAATTTTGAGCTTCTGAGGTCTCCAAGGTGCTATTTGTTAACAGAAACAAACTCTGATTTATGGCAATCAGGAAGCTGCACATGCAAAAAAAGACCCTGAGCAGAAGAAGTTTTCTCCCACTGCCATAGATTACATTGTCAGGATACTGTATGACATCTCTCCTCATTGACCAAATTAGATTTAATGGCACATATATGAAAGAAAAGAAAGAGTGCACCTCAGTCAAACCCAGAAAATGGTAAAGGTGCAAAAGAAAACAATTTAAATGTTAGTGTTTCCTGTAATTCTTGTTTCAATTACCATGCTGTTGATCGATTCTACTCAAACAGACATAATGCTCTCCTTGTATTACCGGCAACACCTTGACTCAGAGAAAAAGGTACCAGTGCAGTGCAAGGTCCAGCACAAAATTCCCTCTTCATTTTTAGGTCACTAAATACAATTTTATGGTAAGAGAACCAGCACTACTCTGCTGCATTAATATATTGCATTCCTACATGCATGTAAGATGTCTCTTCTGTCCAGTCCACAGTAAAATTTCTGATGTCAGCTCCAACAGTAAAACAGTTCCATTTATATTCTCATGGAAGTACTGAAGATATTTGATCTAAACCTTCTCAGGTGTTTATCCTGTTCTTAGCATCTCTAACAGCTAGCTGTAGAACAAGGGTTCAGTGTTTTCCAAGTCTCTTACCTATCTCTTATTGAAAATATTACACAGCACTCTTTCAAGTTCAGCTCAGCTTTTCAGCTTGAATTCCAAAGCCAGAGAACTTCCATGTAACTGGCATTGGGAGTGCTGCATTGGCAGTGAATTACAGTTAGCTCCAAGAAAGAAGGCAAATAGCTTACTACACAGCTCCCCTCTAAAAGCAACTGCCTATCCCTAACGAAGAGTTCTTCAGTTGTAAGGTATGGAATGTGCACTTCATCCAAAGAAACCTTACTGGGGAAGTGCCAGTGCAAGCAAAGGAGAGGAACATGACACTGATGGCTAAGGACAAACAGATTTTCCTCTTCAGAAAAGAAGCCAGTGAAGTCAATGAAGGAAGAGAAATAATATCCAAAAGGTCTAAGAAAAATTTTTAAAATTCAGCCTGAATTCAGTTAGAAAAAAGTAACTCAACATTTATTAAACTATAAAACACACAGCCTCCCACATTCCAGCTCATTGAGGGAGCATGGCAAAGCAAAGCAAGCCTGCTCTCGAATATGAGAGAGGGTGAATTGATTGATCTACACTGGACTCATGAGATGATATTCAAAGATGCAACTGAAGTCATCCTCTTTATCCCCAGTTTACTGACAAAGTTGTACAGCTCCAAGAAAGATGACAGCTGGCTATGCGGGACAAACAACTATTTGCTTCAAGCATTTTTAGCTCTTCCAAGTAAAAGAAGCAAGTTGACAAATACCAGCTATCATATGAACTCAATCAAAACCCACAGACATGACCAAACACAGGAAGCAGGTAATGAGCTGTGCACTGGCAGCCAGTATGTTTCCTGTTAGAGGAGATAAAACAGCCCAGAAAGTGCTTGTGGAGCCAGCTGCAGTAACTTTCATATGTGTAACACTTAACAGTAAAGGCTGTGTTGGTTTGCATAAGGAGGTAAAACAGAAGTCAACTGTGAAACTCTGACAGGAATCATTGAAAAAGTGAGTGATTTGAGATGATCAGCAATCATCTGAAGAGCATTTTCAGAACTTTTAAGCGAGCTGTTATTGTACCACTTGAATTTCTTCAATAAAAAAGCTTTAAAACTTCAGCGTCTTAGCCCAACACTGGGACTATACTACAATGAAGGCAATTATGATGTAAAAGGAGGACATTTTATCATGTTTTTCCCCATACAATCCCTTAGTATGATTTCTTTTGCCTCACAGCCACCAAGAAAAACAGTACACGAGGTGACGTGGAAAGATACACTCATACTTCCTTCCCTTAATCCATTCAAAAGCCGGAAATACCTTCACCCCACCCCTTTACAGCTCAAAGCCTCTTCCCTGAAGAGTATAAAGATACTCCATTCCCTCCCAAGGGAGCAACAAAGAAGATTAAATGTAACTGCTACTTGACTACACCAAAGACTAAAATGCAGCAATATTACTACCATGTTTCTTCAAAAATTCATTAATACAATTTTCGCCCTACATCAACTTTCACCAACTACATAAAGGGCAATAAGTAATCTGTGTCTTGTATCACGTGTAGAATATGTGAGCAGGTGAAAGTGGCTCATTTTCATCAGATTAATTTTTTTCAATAGCTTAATTCTCACTTCCTTTTTTCATTCATCCCCAGAATACAATGCCCTAAGTCCTCTTACATATTCCATTGAGGATAAAACTCTCTTTCACCACCCAGAGAAATTTCACCATAAAGATTCTTACATTTTCGTATTATAGGAGGGTTTTCAAATACAGCCACTGGCTCTTCCCCCCTCCCCCTGAATCAAGTATTTGAATTTGAACTGCAAGTGCACTTTTGAAGCAATTCTCCAAATTACTGCCACTTACTGCTTTTTGGTTCACATTGTTTAGCTTCAGCACTAAAAGGAGCTCCCCTTTAAGAACAGGCTAAATTAGAAGATTAACTACAAGAGCACACGTGCTGCACTCCCTACTGCGACCCAACCACACAGAGTAGTGCAAAGTACATGTCATGCACGAGTCAGGTCCTCAGCGTCAACTCCTCCATTCTACAAACATCCTACCAGAGGCCCACACTATTTGCTAATGTCTTAGTAGATCAAGTTTAAAGTCAGTTTCATAAAACTGGGCAATTGTTCACATCAGTGAGAAGGAATCTTCAATAGCTCATGTGTTAAGTATTAAACTTCAGCTGCACCTTCACCTAATCATTCTAAAAGGGATGGAAATAGTAGCAATCAGAAAAGCATTGTTTGCCAGCTGATGAGACATCTCAGCAAAAATTCCTTTAGATAGAACATGAGTTCGGCTTTTAAATTCAGGTATTTGACAAACCTGAGATAGAGTAAAAACTTAATGTTTAGATTTCCAAAAATCTCCGACATTCTTCGAGTTCCATTAAAATTAGCCCAAGAAATAAAACATCTAAAATAACTTTGGAACTCAAAAACATATTTTTTCATTCTTTTCCCGGTCACTCAGTATCTCTGCATGTGATTAGATTGACTAAGGACTTTACATCATTTTTAAGTCTTCCTTTTTTCTCCTCCATGTTCAGATACATCCTACAGTAGAGAGGAAAACCTGATCTGTCCCGTTCTGAGTATTACAATTTCATGGAAAGTTGCATGTATATATACATAAACGTATACATGGACTCAAAGATAAATACATACTCTTGGTAAAAAAACGATCTCAAAGAACAACTAAATGAAGTATATATAAAATCATAAAAATTTAGGCCTGGGTTTCACATGTGCAGTAAGGTTCAGGCATTCACCAGCCCTCCTTTATCTGGCCACCAATTGCTGCTGCAATGCTGTCACTTGCTGTGTTCAGGAGCATGGATTGGGCAGGCCCCCAGGGAATCACTGTCCCAGTCTCCCAGGGTGGGTCACTTTTCCTGATCCCATTCGCCATCCAGCTGTATAAACCTTTGCGAGGACAAGGGGCAGGAGCAGTAGAGCAAGCACAGAATGCTCTTAGAGGATAGGCTGGATTGGAGAATTTCACTGCTGTCAAAGGAGCGTATTTTCCAGATTTTGTTAGGGAAAAACCTGTGTTGCTTTACAGAAATCAGGACAGACAGTGGACTGTGTAATGGCTTTTAGGTTTGTCTGGATTAAGTAACTACCAGACAAGTATTAATAATTCCATTATCAGTCACTGGACGGTACTTTATATGGGATACTACAGTCCACAATAGAAATCAATTACCCCTTAGCATATGTTTATTTTCTATCCTTGTTTTGTCTCATTCTGAGATGTTTTAGGAAGTTTTTCCCAATACATTTCATGACAATTCTGTATTTGTGTATTCCTGCTAAAAGAATTATTATTTATATATTAGTAAAGAATTATTATTTACTTTCAATACATTTTGAAATAAACATTTATATAATTAATTTGAAATAACAAGTTACGGCCCACATTTACCATAAACTACTTTGAAATCTTACACTAAATACAAATATTTCTGCAGTCTGAAATGAGGTTAAGTCAGAGCTTTTGCAGCACCATTTGCCCATGTATCTGAAACAAGAGTTTCCTGGTTTACTAAGCTGGTTTTTAATCCCAGTAATCCTCTGTGGGAACAGAGAAAATACTTCCTTCATTTTGATGTATTTAAAACGCTCTATCCGTTGTCTAACTACTTATATTTTAGAAGCCAATTGGGAATCTAAAAGGGAGGCAAGGCATTATTTCTTTTCCTCTGATTTAAATACCCAAAAAGATTAAATTTTCCCAAGTTTCAACTTTAAAGTATATGAAGTACCCAGAACAATCCCATTAATTCACTAGTTACAGGGCAAAAGAAAAACCCAACCCTTTACTTTTGTTTCATTATTAGCTTAAGTACAGAACACGTTTCTACCAGCTTTTACTTTAAGAAGTTTAGATCTTTTAACTGGATCCAAACTTCCTTCCATACACAAAAATAATGAATTTCAAAATGTTAAAAAGTTTTTGGAATGAATACAGTGTTGGGAAGACAGTGGTATAAGTTACTGAAGAGGAGATACAAAGCTGAGCTTTGTCATGGCTGAGCTGCCACACATCCATTTACAGGTAAGCTTTGCACCAACCATCAGCTCAGAGCAACCCTGCTCCATGTTTGGAATACTGCAGCACAAAGGAACACAACCATGTACTCATGAGTCTTAATTTACAGTTAGCTCGAAGTGCACAAGTCTAATTAGTGACTTAGCAAAGTACAGTAACAAGATGCATCTGTGCTCATTTTAATAAATCTGGTAATCTATTATTATTAGACATGATTTCATTAACTGCTTTCCTACGTGAGATTAAAATATTTATGATAAGTTGTTCTGTCCTCCTGTGTTTATTAAAATAAACTAGGGATTTTTCCTGTTTCATCCCTTGAAATGAAATGCATCCCTAGAAGGTGCAAAATCAATAATGTAGCAAAATGCCACTTGATGTGGTGGTGCATTCCCCCCTCCTCCTTTCCAGGAGGCACTGTGATCTGAGAAATGCTCCTTAGGCCTCAGTCTTGAAAAACAGCACCTGGGCTCAGGTCTTCCCGAGCTTATCAGAAACACCATCTGCTCCCAGGAACTGCTGCTGTCTAACAAGCTACTGCTCTCCTTATGAACAGCCTTGGAAAATATTTTTCTTGCCAGAACAGCACAACATTCCTGTTCTCACACCATCAAGGGAAGTGCCGCCCCAGACATTATTATGACTAAAGCCCACTCTCCTGTGACCCTACAAACAGCAGTCCAAAAGGAGACCCTTGGAGCTCTCCTGGAACCGCAGCAGGCTGCGACGAGCAGCTCCCTCTGAGCAGGGCCTCGCAGAACCAGCCAACTCTCACATTTGCTGTAACTGGAGGATCAGCCAACAGTGAGTCCTGGGCTGATACCTCACTCCTCGAGGCCTGACCCTTCACCCACTGGGGAGATGCAAAGGCGTCCAAAGTGAGTATTTCACTGCCCTCTGAGGGGAATTTTTCACAGGTACCTTGTTTGCACTGAGTCCTTCTGTCTGGCTGCATAAACGTGCATATACGCTATAGCAAATCTGGGAGAAAAACGGCTTTCTTAGATGTTTAAGTGCCTTAGATATCTCAGTAAGTTAGGCCTGTCAGTAAGGTTAAGTTATCGTTATAAGCTAAGTTAAATGCTACTTAGTGTTGTTCTTTTGTTAAATTGCTAACTTCGACTTGGAAGTCATAAATTAGGATAAGTGCTGCTAAGTGTTACTCATTTGTTAAATTGCTAACATTAAGCTGTAACTTAAGCTTAAGGTAGGCATAAGTTAAAATACTGTTGTGTCTGAGTGTTGTTAAGCTTTTAGGCTGCATTCCTTTTTTCCTTGTTCTCGCTATCCTTTTGTCACTCACACACACACACACATATACACCTAGGTAGCTCTCAGTTAATTTCTGTTTTGATTGCCTGGATTGTATTTGGTTTTGTTGTTGCTTGTTTTTCCTTGGTGTGCCTTAACTGTCCTAGAAGTAGTACAGTCAATCTTGCCAACGAACTTTGTTGTGCTGTTGCTTAACACTGAGTCTGGTTTTTGCTCATACCCTTACCAATGATTTTATAAGCAATCTCAAACACTCATAACACTTGGTCAACTTACCACTGCCACAGCATCACTAGCGAGAACAGCTTGAGCATCCAGCACTGTATAGTAAGCTATATTGGTCATAATATAGATAACTGTCACAATTGGCATAGATACTGCAATAGCCAGGGGCAAGTTCCTGTAAGACAAAAACAACCAAAACTCCACAACCCATAACTGCAGGAAAAAAAAAAAAATCCATTAGTAGTAACAGATTACAGTTATTTATTTGTATCCTTTACAATAGACAGAAAAGTTATGAAGCCAAAATAAAGATTTCAAAAAAAGGTACCTCTGGAACCAGAGTTTGGTTTCTTTTATAACTAGAAATTCTAATACAGAAGACTGGGAAAAAATCTGATTTTTATAGTAACTTATAACCTAAATTATGTGTAAAAAGGGATTCTATGCAATCGCTCTTCAAATACTCTAACTTCAAGGTTTCCAGATCTGTAATAACAGCCTTCAAACTTAAATGCTTTAAATGATTTCCTACTGTCTGTGTTAATCACCACAACTAGAACCCAAAGAGGCAGAGTTCTGAGTCATTGCACTCCTCCCTGGGGAATGGGGCTGTCCTTCCAGAACCTACTCCTAGAACTGGTGCAGGGAGATCTATTAAACCAAACCCCTGTTCTTCTCATCTGCACTCACCACTGCAGAGAACATGCTAACTGAGCTGCACAACAGAGATGCAGATCTAAAATTGCTGAACAGCTGTGAGCCCCAGCATGTGGTGTAGCTTACTAGCAACACATGTCTAGAAAGCTGTACAAAAAGAAGTCAAGAGTAACAGGAAAACAGTGCTAACCTTTAGATGTAAGCAGATAAGACTTAACTGTGAGATAAACTCACAGTCCTAAGTGTGCAGCTCCACAGAAAGAAACTACAGAGCAGAGACAGATTTTTAATTTTAGGCTTTGGCTTTTCTCAGCCTGATTCTTTCCTCAAACCTCACAGGAATATTCAAATGTTTCAAAAGGGGAAGCAGAACTGAGAGTGTTACTCTCACATTTGCCCAGCTTGAAATCAAACAGAGCAGGGTGACATTGATGTGCATTTGCCATGAACATTGCTTTCAATAACAACAAGAAAAACCTCCAGACAACAAAACCCCAAAGCATAAAAATTACCAGTCTGACTAAAACATTGAAAGTTCCCTCAAAAACTTCCTGAGGCCCAGAAGTCCAGCTGTGTCTGTCTGCTGCCATGGAAGCAGAAAAACAAACATACCCCACAATCCTCCATATAAATCAGTAAATTAGTAACTGGGAGCTCTGACTCTTCTTCCAGGTTGCACACTCATAGTAAGAGACCCGAGAATCCCAGCACAGAGAAGAAAGAGAAGCAGAAAACTGTGAATTTAATTCAGAAATATTACACAATGTAACAAAAATCTCAAATAGAATTTTAAGGACTTTGCATCATCCAAGATTAATGAAGCCAATGTCAAATGTAATTTGTGGATTGCAGCTTTTGGGTGGACAAGCATGAAGGCACTACCAATCAAGTGAACATGAAAAATATATAATTCTTGTAGTAATTTTGTAGAATTATGGAATACCTCATTATTCCCAAGAACTGTCAATGCAGAAAGCTGAAACATGAAGTTCACTTTACCAGCTACCATTTTATCAAGAATGAAGCTTGTATTAGGCACTGATGCCTATATAGAGCAAATGAATATGAAGAAATTTTCATCAGCTAAATATCCTGGGAGAAAAATTGTTTTTCAAAATTATACATCTAATAGATGTGTTCTCTGATAACAGAGAACAATACACTAACTTTAAAAAGAAGAAAAGGCACTGCAACAGTACTCAAAAAAAGGAGTTTTTAGCAGAAAAAAAACACAATTTGAAGGACCAAATGACTGATGAAAATACAAAATGTATGCATTCTGAATATGTTTATCAAGTCTTTAAAAGAGGATTTGAAGAAACAAATTGTCAATCTGGAATTCAATCTGACTAAAAATAGCTAGTTTTAGAGTTAAAATACTTATCCACTATTTTATCTTTTTAATAGATAACTTTCCTGGTTAGATAAACACTCAGCATAAAACTCAACATCCAACATAGAAGAAAATAAACCGCAAAAGTCAAAATCAGTTGGGAGAACTAAAAAAAAAAAAAATCTCATTCATTCTTTATCATTCAGCTATAGCAATCTGAGCTGTTGTTCATAACAGGATGTAAAAATTATCAAAGGGGAGTCTATTCTAACATAAAGGTGTCTGCTTACAGACTCACAACTGAGCAAGATTAGCCAGTCACATTTTAGAGCATAAATTCATGGAAAAGATTAACATTCTTAAATATGAAATCAGAATGACTGCACAGGTAAACACAGACAACACTTAAGTACCTGTTCCACTGCAACACTGACATCTACTATAATAAATAGTAACAGCATCTTGAACTGAAAGCTTACCTAGCACGGAATACAGCATCCTGCAATCATCTACACTTATTTATTCTTATGTTTTTCTCTCTTTTTCATTTTTAATGGAGTTTAGTAAATCTTTGCCAGTGGCCATACACAGCCTCACCAGCAGAGCAGTTCTACTCATTTCTGTGTAAGCTCAGAATTCATTAGTGAATAACATCCACAAACCCACCAACTTGGGAAATATCCACATTTAGAAAGCTCAGATCATTTACCTTTCTGGGTTTTTGATTTCTTCTGTTACATAATTGAGCGTATCCCAACCAGAGTAAGAAAACAAGGCAGAATATAACGCAAGGGAGATGTCTCCAATATCAAAGGAGGATCCCTCAAAAGCGTTCTTAAAGTGCCATATATGTCCTGTGTGGAAGAGATGCAATGAAGGACAGGATAAAAAAATATAGTAAGTAATGTTTTTCAATGTGGCACACAATTGCAAAAACACCACAGAAACACTATTTCCTTCAAATATGCTTATTAAGACCTTTTCTTCCAATTCTACTCTGTGTTTTAGCCATGAGAATAAGCATGGCATTCAAAAGTACTAAAAATTATTGGGTGTGTATGATACTGCTCTAAAATTAAACACCTGGTTTGTCCACAGTGGCACAAGAAGTTCAGGAACATTAAGTTCCAACTAAGTTATGAACAACTGGCAATGACAGAACTCAGTTTAAGGGTGGGGGTTTATAACATATATATTTAGAAAATAACCCACTCTATTCTTCTAAATCCTTTTAAATTTTCAAACATTTAGCCTATGCAGAAAACAAAGATTACAAGTGATTTTAGACAACTATGACAAGAAACCCCCACAAAAACACCTACATGGATGTTTGAGGTTTTGCTATTAAAAATACACAACTGAGAAAAAATAATGGAGCATAAAGTACTACTGTTAAGACAAATTTTTCCCAAGCTAAAAGTGTATGTATGTTTTTTGGACCAGTATTTGTGAAAACTTGTGCCATCTTTTGACTTTAGGCAAGTCAAGACAAGCTCATCAATCACAGTTTATATATTCAGACTGTATATATATACAAACACACACAAAACTGCCAAAAACAGAAAGGCAAGTTACTGTGTAACTCCAAAACATGCTCTGTAGTATGCATCTGAAGTGTTTAAACTCCATTAAAACTGGCCAGGGTAATATTTGAGGCCTCTAAAATATCTTATTTCTCTTCCCTACTTTTTATCCCAATTAGACATTGCTACTCCCTTGGCACAGACACAGGTGGAGTAACTGCTGAGTTAGGAATATAAAGAGGAGACAATGTCAAGGAAATTAGATGTGAACAAGCTCAGTATCTATGAAACAAGGGATGGGCTGATGTGTTAAGGATTAAACCTGGTGCTCACATATGCGTATTTTTGTTTGGCTCACGGTAGTTATCTTGCTCTTGAACTTTCAACAATAACCAGTTAGAGCAAAGGACATAAATTGTCAGATTGCCGGGGAAAGACAGATCTTTATGGCAGCTTTGAAAGCAGGATAATTTTCTTAAGCTAACACACCAACAAATTCTTCCCAAAGGAAGGGCTAAAAATAAAACTAAATTCATAATTTCTCCTAACTTGAAGGCACACCGCCCAACACACACACGTTCTAATTCTCAACAGCTTTAACCGAACTCAGGCTTTGAGCAAAAACAGCTGTAGTTTCACAAATCTACCTACATATTCTTAGAAATCTATTTGTGCTTTAAGTTCAGACACTTTCAGATTGGAGATTCATTTTGTAAAAAAAATATTCAGTTGATCTCACTGTAAAGTAGCATGTTCCTTAGAGAAATTTATAACTTTCTCCACTGCCACTGTCTCTGTATATTGCTGTTTTCACTTCCTCTATTATTCTGTACTGCAGGCTGTAAATTACACAACATTGCTGAGCAATCAATTACCTTCTTTAACCAAGTTCAAAGTCAACTGAGATTGAATGGATATCTCATGACACAGTTTCATGATAATGTCTAACATTGGTATTATTGGTATTTTCAAGGTGGCTGTATTATGCTTTTTTTACTGAGGCTTTTCATAAAACATACAGGGGTAGTTTACAGTCTTTAGAGCAGTCACTCAGTTTAACTGATAAACACAAACCTTTGCTTTAATTTTACAAGCTTACCCTGGCATATTTTAACAAGTCCGGTGACGATGATGGCAATAAGAGCAAGCACTTTGGCGTAAGTAAATACATCCTGCACACGTGTACCCCACTTAACGTAGGCACAATTTATAAATGTTAGAAGACCTAAGGGAGGAAAAGAAAAGAAAAATTAAAAGACTATTTGAACAATGCTCAGTTTAACTCACTTTTCAAAGCTTTTAATTGTAATCTAAATATGCACTTACTTGTTATACTAATACTTAGGTTAAACTAAGCCAAATACACAAGTACTGAAAACACACTGATTCCAATAAAACAGGAGGAAACATGTTCTAAACACACTGTTTCAACAGACAGAAGGAAAGACCTTCCTGCTCTCTGATTATATGCCCACTTTCCTAACGTTACCCCTCATCAGCTGCACTCTGCAACTATCCTAAAACTAAAGGAACTGCTACATGAAATAATTCATTTCAGTGTAGCAATATTGCTCCAGTAAGTGAAAGATTATCTAGAAATTCCTTTGGGCAAACAAAAGAGTGTTTGAACAGCTTTTCTTATGCTTCTTTGTTAGGCTGAGTTCAACATCCATGAAGTAGCTGCAATGCTAAGTATGATTACAGGTGATTCAAAACTCTTTTCCAGTTCTACTGAACGGTATTATGGAGAACAGATTGATTTTACAAGGGCACGTACTGACAGGACAAGGGGTAATGGCTTTAACTGGAAAGAAAGTAGATTAGATTAGATTAGATTAGATTAGGTGTCATTAAGAAATCCTTCTATGTGAGGGTCATGAAGCACTGGCGCAGGTTGCCCAGAGAAGCTGGGGGTGCCCCATTCCTGGAAGTGCTCAAGGCCAGGTTAGATGGGGTTTGGAGCAATCTGGTCTAGTGGAAGGTGTCCCTGCCCACGGCAGGGGTTGGTACAAGATGACCTTCAAGGTCCCTTCCAACCTAAGGTGTGGTTCTAAAAGAGCATATGCTTTACAGCTAATACAACAGTAGTCTGGATTTTTACAAATTGGTAGGAAGTAATGAGTATTCTGAGTGTATTTAGCCCTCTAATCAAAATAAATTAGAGAGTCAGACCTATTTCACAAGATTGCAATGAAACTTGAAATGAGACCTTCTGATCTCACAAACATTTTGTAGCTGCTGACTAAATTTACTCATGTGATCAACTTCCCCAAGACAGTTCTCATGACTCTCAACATTTTGCTTTTGCATTCATTATCTTTTTCTGAAGTGGAGAGTCAGACAACCTCTGCCTGAACTCAAGGGCTGTATATTTCATAGGATTCAGTACCTTCAGTATTCTTTATTTAACAGATCCTAATTCAGTACATATTTTTCTAAACCAGATTATCACTATATTATTGAAACTTCTGTATTGGAAACAATATTTCCCCCAAATCTCAGTTTTCTCTCTAGCTAGTGAAAAAGTGTTTATATACCACTGTACTTTTTATCTCTACAGAGTCTCCTTGTACTGCATCTTTTAAATATGCATATAAATAAAAATGAAACTTGATTGTTTCAGGAGTAAGGTAGTAGTAAATCAAAATTAAATAAAAAGATGTGATATATTATCTCCTTTCCCATAATCCAAGAACACCGTGATACTATTAAGATAAAAATTTACCTAAGCACAGTTACCAAATTGAAAACAATAACTTTTAAAAGGTAACAAAAGAAAGGTAATGATCTGACAAGTATGGCATTAGTATGTTAAACAGTCTGGCCAAGCTGAACGAGGTTCAAGTGAGCTTGGCAAGATGAGGGGGGGAAAAAAACCCCAGTTGTATCAAATTTCAAAAGTCAGGACTGCTGCAGCTCCCACAGAGACCTCAGGAAAAAAACCACTCTGCTCAGTCTCTGCTCTTCAGTATTAGTGATTGGAGTACTTGCTCACTGGGTTTATTTCAGCCATTTTTTTTAAAAGCAACTTTCATTGGGATGAATTATTATCAGTAAGTTAGGGCTTGGTCTCTACTTCAGACAAAATGATACTCTGATACCTTATAAGGAAAAAAAAAGAGAAAGATAATCAAAATTCTGAATAAGCCACATGTCCTCTCTTTCTTTCACTAAAATGACTCTGTTTTCTTCAACTTAATTATTGTTTAGCCACTTAAAGTTTCTGAGAACTGTCAAGTTTAGTTCTGTAGAACCAGATGACACCCCACTGCCAAAACAATTGTCAAAGTAATGCTGTATAACAGACTGTTCTCACACTAGCTCTAGTATTGCTACTACTACAATTAAAAAAAACCCAAGAAACAAAACTAAAAGTAAACCCCACAATAAACCCACCCATTCTCACATACAATCTGTACCTAACCAATGTGCAGGCTTTCGCTCCCAGCAGCTTCATTCTTATGGGATTAATCATATCCAGAGCTAGGGATGTGAAAAACAACATCAGCCCTGCCAGGACAGGGAGAAGCCTAAGCTTTAACAGCTAAATGAAGTTGTAGAGCAGGGGTGAGTCTTAGCACTGACACTTAGAGCAGGGCAGAACAAGCATTTAAACCATAAAACAGACTGTTAAAGTAAATTGTTCTGCCTGCCTGAGAGTGATCCTGCTGTCACGTGTCTCCACTAAAAAAAGAGTTGTTAATTCCCCTTATTAGCAGCAAACATAGAGGACATCACACTGTCTTTCTATACCTACTATATAATAATTTTAACTTAATTGTTTTGTCTTAATTTCTTGCTTTTTAATAAACTCCTTTTTATGAGGGCTAACTGCTCTCAGAGTGACGGGATACCTTAAATGGAAGAGCAGATTCTCCCACACTCTTGAATTCATGCCAGCATACCTTGGGACAATATCTGTTTAAGGAATGTGAACATGACATTACAGGCCCTTCACTCATTTGGAAGGAAGGAGGGAACAGAACTGATTAAACTGACAGATTTGTGATTATCTTTCCCCCTGCCTGGACCCCAACCAGCATGTTAATGCTTTCACAACAATAACAAAAATGGAAGGGGAAGCTGCAATCATCATAACCAGTTACAGAGGTCAAATATCTGAAGCACACACTACTGCTCTGTCGGTTCCCTTTCGTATCCTATATTGACAACTCTAATAAGGAACATTAGAGCTCTTCCAACAGATGCATCAAAAAGGAACCAGCTAGAAGCAGCACATATCCTTGCAGCACATTGTTGGCAGTAAAAGAGCCCAAGTTCTCTATGAGCTTTTTGGTATAAAATCATGTCAATACACGTGACAGGCTTCAGAGCACATGGTTATGAATTAGTACATCACAAAGCATTGTCCTACAGACTTGCTGAAATACAGTTTTCACTGTTTACTGGAAATGTAAAATATGTATATAAACACTTTTAATACAAAATACCTGAAATTAAATCAGACACACACAGTTCAAATATACAGTTTCATTCTTTTGATACAGCAGAACAGTCCTGGTTTGACTGTGGACAGCTGCTTCTCTATATTGACTAACAGAGCTGGCTATATCAGTGTTTTATGTGCACACAAAATTTCCACTTTTCAAAACAGCTTTACCACACATCCTGTTGTACTGATGATACAGTTAATCCCAAGCATAATCTTGAATGAATGATTTTTTGAAACCAGAGGAGTACCTGAACCATGTAACCACTGAGAAATTACTGCAAATCAAATTACACCAGAATTTATAGCATAAGAGCCATTCTGCAATAGCTCTTAAGACCACACCAAGAGTATCCTGAGGTTTCATTTAAAATACCTCTCCCAAGGGATAACAATTTTTACCCCCATTTTTGCCAGGTAAGTAAGCTTGGAAGAGTTAAAGACCTTGTTCTGCTTCCAAATGAGAAAATGGTCATTCACTGACTGAACACATGCAAGTGTTGTGTACTGATGTGCTGGAATTGTTCTTTGCCCCACTGTAACTCAAACCATTGCAGATCCAGTATGCAACAACTCTGAGTGTGGGTAAGATTTGTTTTAATAAAATCCACCCTGGATAAAAACTTACCATAGTAAATGTCAAGAAATACTTACATTCACAAGCAGCTGCTATGAGACGACAAGCCAAATACGGAGGGTCACAAGAAGGGAAGAAAGGCTGAACTATGTAGTTAGCAAAGGTGATGGCAATAATTGCCTGACTAGTTGGCTCAACAATTAGGAGCGAGGTCCACAAACGAATAAAAGCAATGAAGCTCCCAAAAGACTCCAAGATATATGCATAGCTGGCTCCTGACTTTGTAATAGTGGTTCCAAGTTCAGCATAGCAGAGAGCTCCAAAGACTGAAAATATCCCTCCAATTGCCCAAATTATTAGAGACAATCCATAAGATCTGCTGTAGATGAGAACTCCTTTGGGAGAGACAAAGATACCTGAACCAATCATGTTGCCTACTATAAGGCTTATCCCATTTATTAAAGAAATTTCTTTCTTCAGTTGCAATGTATTTTGGTCTCCATCCTGTGTTCCACTTGGATCTGTCCTTTCTGATTTGTTGACGGGGCTGTATTCAGCCAGTGAAATATGTGATTTTGTAAAATCTGTCCTTTCTGCCATTGTGGAAGGACTGAATTCTCCACGACTCCAAATCACAATCTAAAACAAAATATAGACAGCGGAAATCATTATAATTTTTTTTATCCCAGGACTTTCTTGCAAAATCTTCTTTTCACCTTTTTACCCTATGACTTACAAATATAAATTAAGACATTTCCTTTTGTTGCTTCATGTTTGGGTTTTTTTACACGAAATCAAATTCATGCACAGTTAAACAGGAGAACCAATGCAGACAAAGCAAGAGACAAATTCCAATGTAACTTAGGATGAGAGAGGAACTTCTACCATTAGGAAAACAAACAAACAAAACTGTAAGAAGGACAGAATTAAGGGACTCCTATTTCGAGAAGAACAGAAGAAAGAACAGAAAGAAGGAAATGAGATGTTATAGATAAGGAAGCACCACAAGACCAAGATGGGAGTTCTAAGCATGAACACAGATGTATTGCAATACTAAAAATATCAATCCACTTACTGTGCTTAGACACATAATTTATGAATGATTAGTAACATGCTGTCAATGCACTGGGGGCTCTTGCTAAGGGCTGTAGGCAGAGGTACTTACTGCAGAACGCTCTTGATCCAACCCTTGACTCCTGACTGATTCTGCAGATCGCTCCCTCCCCAGAACTGTTTCCAAATCTCACTGCCTCATTTCTCGGAGTTATCTAAAAGCACAGACTGTACATGAAAAAACCCACAGGAGTTTCAATCCAAATTCTTCCATTAGCAGCTGTATTTAACAGTATCTAAGGTCACAGAAATTAATCTTTTTCCTCTGCTTCAGAACTGACTGTCTGGAAAAGAGCCACTTTCTTCTGAAGTCTCCAGAAAATTCTCCCATGCCTTCCAAAAGCAGGTTACTGCTAATAACATTTCTTAGCTCAAGAAGACATTGATAATTCTGAATAAGACCCATTAGACCCATTTTACACAAGTTTACTAGTTTATCAGCTCCATAAAGAATAGGCCCTACATAACTACCAGAACTAATTTAATGACTATTCCTTTCCCCTGTCCCGATTAAACCTTTAGTGTATACTTCAGCCATTTACTACAGAATAGAAAAAAAATTGGAAGTCTGGGTCAATTAGAATAAAGCAGCTAATCTAGTGTGGGAGGTAGATTTTGTGCTTTTTGGGGGGGGTAAGACTAATTTTACAAAAAATTTTTTAACTGCAACAATAAACTTGTCAACTGAGTGAACAAAAACCCTGAATATGGGAACTTTGAAAGGTCAACATGCAGTCACCCAAACTACATGAGCATCTAGCAACAGATGAACACACAAGCTTTTGCAGGCACACCTTTCTGGAGAGAATACTCCTCCTCTATCATAAAGCCAACACCTGTATCCTACAGCGCAGAAAATCTGACTTGACATCCCTGAACTAGAATGAAGATGTGAAAATTATAAAGATTATTTTCAATCAATTGAAAAAGTAACTTCCACTGAAATGGAGTACAAATCTGTTATTGAAACGCATTACATCATTCATCTCCAACTCATAAATCTTTAGAGACTGCATTCTTTTAAATAATGTAAAGTGAGATCCTCAATCTGTTTAGTTGGATGCCTTCTGGTTTATTTTCCCCTCAATACTCCAAATAAACACTTTAAAGATGCTTAATTACTAAATACACATTTTATCATTTATACATGAGTCAACCTCTAGTATCACAGATACATTGGAAGACCTCAAATTTCACACTTAAAATTAGACCAACATTTTTTGAACTTCCAGAAACTAATCACTGCCTTTTCAGAACTTAAAAGCTTGAGTGTTATAATGAGGCACCTCCAACAAAATGAAATTAACTAGGAGGGAGGCATCCACACACTTTCTACAGATGAGTGTGCCCAGAACTTCAAAGGAAAAGCAAAGTAAATTTATCACACCAGTTCTCCTTGTTATTTACTCTTTCATCTATCTTGTGCCAAATTCATTTGCCACCACTTACTGGCTGACTTTCTGTTATTGGTGTAGTAGAGCTAGCTCTTCAAAAATACATGCACCCTAGAAATTCACAAGATTATTTGTTTGCTTTACAAGAGGAAGTTTAGTTATCTGTAAATGCATATTATCGATAATCAATTATAAATATGACACACTCATCAGAAAGCTGTGCAAAACAGCAGAACAAATAATCAAAGCAGATATTTTCATTAGTAATTTGGCTGTAAGAAGTGGATTTGAAAGAACACTTGTGACCCATAAAAATATCACTCAACTCCAAACTGAGTCTTTTCATTTCCATGGAAAGAACTTGGGACAGGACATTAGTTCCAAGTGTTTTTCAGAAGGCAATTCACCCTGAACAAATGTCAGCGGAAGAAACAAGAATACTACAGCTATTATTATGACATCCAACTGCCATTTGGAAACATGCTGTGTTCATTTTCAGCCCTTACAGCTAAAGGATAAAACTGCATAAATATGTTAAGAACCGATCACAAACGTAAAACATCATTTTGGTGGTAACTACACAGCTTTATGATTTCTTACCCACATATCCTAATCATCATTTCCATTTTCTCCTGAACACCTTCCAAAGTACAAGTTGATCAGAAGCATACACATTACTTGCAATACTCAAGCACGCTGACGATTTAAGTCAATTGAGTAATTCAAATCATATCAAACCTGGTGTGTTAATGCCCAGCCGGTTTTGCACTAAGAGTAACCACGATTTACCTCATGGTCTGGAGTTCAGAGATGCATTTAATTACCTGCAACTAGGGACTCAGTCACTGTTCAAATGCCTCCACCTCAGTAGCAGCACATGACTGCAGGTCTATACAGTTTTGTTACTGACGACCTTGACTGTTTCTTGCCCTGCTATCTCTAGCCAGGAAAGAACAATCACAGTATCTCTCAACCTAGCCTGTTCTGTCCCCCAATTCTCCTTCTTCCCCTCTGCTTCTGTTATTCCCAATTTTGGGAATCTGCCACCAACTAGGATTTGCATGAAGGTGTGTACAACAGCTCACTGAAGATTAGATATTTTATTCTCTTCTCTAGCCTTGTTTGTTTTATATGCCTTTTAAAGCCTTAAGGGCAGGGATTGCTTATTTGCCTGAGTCACGTGATGCATTTATAACATCTCTGACAAAATCAGAACTGTTGGCAGGTTTTTTCCTTAATCTTAAGTGGAACCAAGATCTGCAGCTTTGACCAATTGGAAAGAAAACTTACCAAGGAAGAGGGAAAGCAGAGACTACAGAAAACTGAAGCTATGTCAGACAAAAACCACATACATTAAATCCATGATTCTGTCACAAGATCATTATTTCAGTGGAAACAGAAGAGAGGCTTGGAAGAGGAGAGCTAGAGACAAATAGTATATATTTTCTAACATACAATAATCCTAATGTACTGCAGCTAAAAATACTATTAGAACAATCTCTAACACTGCCAAAGCCCAGCCACAGGAGTGCTATGGCTAATGCCGGGTTCTGCCTTCACACAAGCTAACCAATGCACGGATTTCCTCATCGCTCAGCCTTGTGCAATACAAAGTCTTCAACACTTTTTTTTGCTGATCACTGCATCTGTGAGGAATCTTTTTGCTGATATGTATAGATTGTGTTTTCTACTGAAATGACTCTGCTGTTGGTATAGAAAGCTATGATATGAAACCAGGACAGAGTGACCTGAAACTAGGATCACTTCACTGTTTCACCAAAAAAATGTATTCTGGTAAGGCCTATCACACCACAGCCAGGTACCAGAGGAGCTGAAGAAGGTTAAAAATGCAACTAGCAATGTATTAACACAGGGTGGACCCCCTTTAAGGGGAGGAAATGAGGAACCATCCACCAAGATCCCCTTTCTCCCATTGAGGAGAACAGTTGTCAGTTGTTTGACCTGGGATGAACCTGCAAGTGAGTTAATAACCAAGGTGAAGTACCAAACTGCTAAAAGCTTACAGTGTTTGCTGTGCCTTTATACATTACCCACTCATTAGCAAAGATTTCTGGTGTTCTTGCCTCCGTCTTCCTTAGTTCTTGATTGCATAAAACAACTCTCGTAACACAGCTTTACATACACACTTTGGCTATTCACATATACCAGATGTAAGACTCCTATTTCTGAACACAATGATTGACCCTATGAGCAAGATTCAAGACTGCTCTATACAGGCAAACAGCATCAAAGTCTTCAGGGAGTTAAGCACCAACAGAGCAAATTAAGTCCCAGAAACGCTTATTCATTGCAATGTATATATTTAGGCACTTCACAACATGGGAAAGGCCTAGAGTTTGTCTAGGATATGTTTGTCTTTTTCCTGGTGAGAGAAGAATCTCTGCCCTACCATACATATGCTGAACAGACAGGAAGCCCTTGCAACAAAAGCAATTCCCAATGTAAAGATTTAACCTGTTCAACCAAGTCTTTTGTGCTTGCGTATACAAACACACCATCTTTAGCACAATAAAAAAAAACCCCACAAACAAACTTTTGATCAAATAGAACTGCTTGTGACATCCACTTTTGAAAAAACAGACAAGGTAAGTTTATCACGTAAAAAGGTATGAAAGAAAAGTTACTATGTCAATTTTTTTCACTTGATAGTTTATCAGTATGGTAGTAAGTCATATTTTCATATTTTTTCATGGTTTTTCATTATTTTCATATTTCCAAGAGAAAAAACAGAAGCAAGCTCACAACAGGGACTTTGTGATAGACAATTGATTTAGGCTGGGAGTGCACAAAGCTGCTGCAATGAGAGGAACATCTGGTGAAATTTATACAATAAGCTCCAGGTAAAGACAGAAGGAACAACAGTAGAGTTTGTTAAAGTAATTCACCTTATTTTTCATGCTGGGTCAGAAAATCTCTCAAAAGAGGGGGAAATAATGCCAAAAGGCACATGCTTACCTTCACACCTCCACCCATGTGTACTCTTTAGGTGGAACTTATAGCCGCACCTGATCAGATTGTAGTTAATACACTCCATTTAAAAACACATAATCAAAATCACTACCCAATGCCAGCAAGCAAAGGCATGCTGGCCTGAGGATCTCACTAAGCCCACTTCAGTGCCCTGCGATAGCTCGCTAACGGAGCGGTCAGAATTACCTGCACCCACCACCAAAAAGCACTAAAGGAACACGTGGCTTCACAAAGCCACCCTCGAGTCGCCACAGGCACGACTCCAGGGGCTGTCGCCGCCGGCCGGAGACCCTGACGAGGTCCGGCCGCAGGAGGGAAGGGTCATTTGCAGAGGTGTGATTGGGACTCTCAGTGGCCGCTCCGCTCTCCACAAGCGGTGGCGACCCTCTTTCTCCTTATAAAATAAGCGAGGTTCACACAGATTGCAAGCCTTCTGGACAGCCCCGGGAAGGAAGCAGCTACAGGCACCCGTCTGAGACGAGGACCATCAAGAGCTGGGGCACCCTTTAAAGACAATACAGAAACCGCGGCATTTATCTTGCTACCACCGCACACTTGGAAGCCGCCCGGCTCGCCAAGGCCGCCGCCCCAGATGCTGCAGGGCAGCGCTGCCGCCGGCAGCCCCTGCGCTGAGGCCGCTCCCTGCCCACGTTCCCTCAAGGTGAAGGGAGCTGAAGGAAACCGACGAAGGAAGGCGAAAGCCCACCCCGGCTGTGCGGCCGGAAGCGCGTTACCTCCGCTCCCGCGGAGCTGTCTCAGGATGCTCCCCACCCGTTGCTACCGACAGGCGATGGCGGCCGCGCCGCGCCGTCCCGTCCCGCCCCCCCCCACGCCGTCGCCGCCGTCGCCGTCTCCCCGCCCCGGGATCACCGCCTCCGTCACCGCCTTCGTTGCCTCCTCGCCCCTCCCCGGCAAAAATCCGCTACCTGCCGCTTGGTCGGCCCGACGGGGAAGCCGCAAGGAGCATACCCGCTCCGCAGGGGTTGCGCCGGACCCCCCGTTACCCGCTGGTGCGGAGGGAGCTGTTTCCAGGGCCGGAGCTCCCCCCCTGCCCCGCGAAGTTCGCGTCGGCTCCTGCGCTACCGGTGGGTGGGGAGACCCTCGATCGCCTCCCCCGCCGCAGCCGGAGCGGGGGACCAGCCTCCCCCTTCCCCGCAGGGGCAGGATGGAGAAGAGCTTTAGCACTGACGGTGCGGGAATGGCGCCTTTCCCAGCCTGGGCTGGGGGGCCCTGCCCTCACCCCGCGGTCCCTGAGGGCCTCGGGGGACACGGAGTTCCCGTGAAGCCCCGGAGGAGGACGCTGCGCAAAGTTGCATCCACATGAGTTACACCTGAGACACTCTCAGGCTCGAGACTGAGGGTGGAAACCCTGAAATCTGGTGATATTTTGGGTTTCTGCTGCACAGGTCGTAAGTGCCAGTCACAGTGGATATGGCAATTAAAATGGAACAGTACCGTTGGTGTTCCAGCCCCCAAGAGGGGCATAGCTACACCTAAAATTTGGCTCCCTTATAATACATCTAATGGACCTCCCAGAATCGTGAGTAAAACTGGCCCATGGTGCCTGAATATAATAGTAAGGAATCGGCCGTTCAGTAGATTTATCTGGGGTAGTGTAATGAAAGCTTTCTTGTCTCCAGCAGGTTAATAGTTTTATCCTGTTTGAGCCAGTGAACCCTAGGCCACAGCTCACTCTTAATGTTCTTTTATTGCTTTTTTGCTGCTCCCTGTGGGGCAAAGGGAGGGTCAGTGCCTGGAAAGACAACAGGGCTCAGGCGGCAGGATAGTCTCACTTGAAACAATTTAATTACTCCTCCCTCCCCTAGTCCATGGTTGTTATCTACCATCTGAAACGATTAAGTCAGAGGTGACGTTTTTCAAGAGGGTAAAAATCTTAGGGGCAAATAAAAATTATAAGGCTGTAAAAGAAGAGAGAAAGTCAAACTGTGCACTGTAATACCCATAAATGTGCTAGTAAATGCAATAGTGGAGTCCAATTCTATTGCCACAAGGCTTACATTTCTGATTTCCATCTTACTTCCTCTCTCAAAGGTTGTGTGTTTTATCAAGGAGTTGTTTTCCTTCATTGTCACAGTGACAATCAGGCTACCAGGCAACTGCTGCCCTCATCTGTATCTCCAGATATTCATTACATTGTGTATGGATAAAAAATAATTAAGAAAGTATTTTGTTAGAAGTTGGCTTTTTAAGTGCACATAGGGAAGATAATTACATTAGACTTTATTTCTAAACTATAAAGCACCATGGCAAAACAAAGTCTCATTTGCAGGAGCCTGATCATCTCAGCTCTGTAATTAAGTTTGTCTCAACTCTTTGTTTGGCTTTTGTCAAACACAAACTATACTAAATCTATTACCTGCTAAAGCTACTGACAGTGTTGCAAAGCAGCAAACAAAACCAGTCTGCTGCGTTCTGGGAGCTTAACAGCCCTGATAGGCGACTTCTTTGTTTTTAAGCCACTTACAGAGCACTGACAGAAGATAAAAAAGTAGATGACATCCCCAGAATATAATCAAATTCTTACAATATGAAACTGATTGTTGTTACAAAGATAATATGAACCAGAAAGCAGTCATTAGGTGGTAATAGTGTTTAGTCATTGCTACAAATGTGCTAGTGCTCTGTGTTCTGTAGTACAGGATTTTCAGGTAGATAGATGGGCATTTGCAACAATCGTCTCGCACATTAATCAAAAAGTGAATTGAGTGTGAATGTAAAAGATGCAGCTGATTTCAGTTGTTGCTAGCTGCCTTTTAAACTCTCTCATGATTGAATCTACTGAAGACAGCATTCTCAAAAAAATGGACTCATAAAATATGAGCTAATTATAAAATTGCCTTTAGGAACAAGAAATAGATGAGAACTGACAAGACATAGGAAACAAATTATTAGGCATATACTGAAAGTATAGAGAATGACATTTTACTTTAGAACTTCGAAAAATATTTATTAGAAAAAGTGCTTATTTGAGGGTTTCAAAATAGAAGTTCATCTTCTGAATGATGAAAACTTAGAACACTGTAGAGGTTGGTGTGAGAGATCCAAGTTACGACAGCATCATAAGGCTAGACAATGCTTCTAAAATGTTTGCAAGTGAGCAGAAGCAAACCTCAGAATAATCATCCAGATAGATATTTTTGTCCATTTTGGTAAGGTTCGTCTTTTATAAATAACTTTTTCCATTTTACTATGGAAGTGAAATGTAAGTCTGGACTCCTTACTTTATTTCTGCTCTTGTTACAGATTACATAAATTGTATGGCTCATCCCTGATGCTCCATAAATGGCCACTGGTAAGTTATGTTTATACAGGAGTGTGTATTCTCTAAGTGCTGGGAGACGAAAAACAGCTAAAAAAGATTTTGTTTCCACTAGGGTTTTATCTGATACTAATTTAATCAAGTTAAGATCTACCTCCTTTAGCTAATGAGAACAAAGACTGAGTTTTGGTTAAGTCTGTGAGTTTTGCCCTATCTGCTTTTTTGTGTCTGGCTAATATTGCCACTTAGATACATCTTAGAAAATGCAATTAAACTCAAAAATCTTGAAGAATAAACCGATTAAATACCTCTAAACAAACCAAATCGAAGTAGCATCAGATTACAGGAAACTGAATCCACATGATATTCATTAAATGGTTTTAGAACATGACAAAACCAAGGTAAAAATAGCTATTGAATGTAAGTGATTTTGGAACCTTATACATCAGCTTCGTGCTTATTCCCAAGTTCATTCTGGTGTGCAGGGTGAGTTTAAGCATATCCTTACAGTGTAAGTCCCCCAAGAATGTGTTTCTCATGCACTTAATTAATGGAAGAATGAGTGTGTGCTGAGCTCCTTAAGGGTCGCACTGAAGGGGTGCTGTGTGTACGTCAGTAGTACTCATTGCAGCTTGGAACTTACAGTACTATGATGGAGATGTTGCTGCCAGCCATGTGTTTGATGGTTTATGTTGGTTCCTTTTGAAATTCTACCACGTAGAGTGAGTCCCGAGACCACCTTGATGGTTTTTTTTGAAATGTACATTCTGTGCACACAGGAGTTACTCACAGGGGTCGTGAAATCATTCAGGAGAGTAAATCTGGGACTTCAGCCAGATCCCAGCAAATGACGATTTTTATAAGCACTTAAAAGCAGAGATTATTTTTGGTGGTTTTTCAACCATAATCATTTCAAACAACAAACACAGTGTCAACCACATATTTCAGGAGAGACACAGTTAAAAAATAAGTTTAAGTGCACCTGTTTCTTTTCTTTGGTTAAAGCTGAGTGACTTTGTTTACAAAAACAAATTCACTGATCCTTTCCCCTTTCTTTTTACCTTCATCTTTCCATCATGCAAATTTCTGCTGTAGGTGGTTTAAGCAGAGTTAAGTGTGACTTACAAATGAGAGTGACGACAAGCACTAAAGTGCTAGGCAATTAAAGGAAAGGGTCTAAATTTAGGCTTCTATATTTACCTTCCCCTGCTCCTAGCTGCATGTCTCCTCCTACTCCGGTGGCCTTCAGCATCTGATTGGCTCTGGCACTTGTCCAGTCCACTCTGTAAGGCAATTCTGCTCACCAAACTGGCAAAAAACAATACTTTAATGAAGGTTGGTTTTTTACTATTATAATCACAAGAATACAAATGTGGAGCAAGCTAGGAGCAGAGGAGGAGGTAGTGGAAAATAGCTCTTTAAGAAACAGAAACTGTGGGATGTCTCTGTCTTGTCCAACTGCAGTTATTTAAATACTCTGAAGATTAACATTAGTCCTTCTTTTATGGAAAACTTAGTTTCTCTACACTGAAGTTTTTTAAAACAGACTGTAAAATAAGCTTTGACATCCCATCTTTTAATTTTATTTGTCCTATCTGGTTCTGTTGCCTTTCAGATACCTTTTTCTTTTCACTGCCTCATCTAATCTCACCAAAATTTATTATTTACCTGTACATATCTTTGTTGCACAGGATTACAAGCTGGTTTTGTTCAGTGCTGTCCATGCTGCAAAGCAGAAGTGGGAATAGGTACCTTCTAAAGCATGGACAAGTTTTCAAATGTTAACTTTGCTAGAAGGGCTAAGAAACAATAGCAAAAATATCCCCATCTTCAGATAAACTTCAAAGGTCTCTAGGACTTTTTTATCACTATTGTGATTAATGTCACAAACTTTATATTTTAATTTTACATTTCTTTTGCTCATGTAATCTTCTCTATTACAAGGGGAATGTGCAATACATCAAGCTTTTCCCAGTCAGTTTGGGGGGATTATTTGGAAAAAATAGTCCCTTGTACATATATTTGTTTTAAAACAGATGGTTTGACTTAATGTTTCAGACAACGAAATCATTCAGCTTTGAGACCCTACCCTTTGAATAAATTCAACATAGATTATACAAATTGTCTTATCTATGTTGAATTAACTTCACGAGCATCTGGCTATTTATTAATGAGAGTGAGTGAATTGCAGTCTTCATTTTCCTGAAAAACAACATGGAAGTTAAAATCATTGTCTTAAAATGTTGCAGGGATTTTTAAAGATAATGCTCTTTGTCCATGTCTACTTTGAAGGCTATTAAAAGTGATTATGTATAAAAACAAACTAAGGAGGATTTGTAGCTGTAAAAAATAGCATGTTAAGAATAGGTGGTTTTTTCTTGTTTCAGGTCCCAAATTAGTATGTGGGTACTGTGATTGAAAAATATGAAGTCCTTAGTTATAATGTTTGTAACCCAGTTCAACAGCCTTTAAATAAATTTCTTCTGGGTGCGACAGTTTAAAGACATCTGTTGGGTTGGGTTGTTTTTTGATCTTAGGTAACTCTGGCCTTCTAATAGAACTGCTCAGACTTTCTTCAAAACAGCAAAGTTCCTTTCTGTTATAGATTCCCCTGTGTTGTTGTAAGTCCTTTTTTGATATATTTGTGGTTCCTGTGTCTCTCTCTCTGATTAAAAGCAGGAGTATGGAAGCTTAGAAGATTCTGACCATGCTCAGCAGTAGTTACATTGACACTCTGCGAGCAGCTGGTTACTAGAGGCTGAAGCCAATGTCATCATTTTGTTTGTGTTATCATGCTGTGTCCAAACTTTGCCATTTAAATATAACCAGATGTTCCTTAGCAGAGGTACTTTGAACACAGTGTGTTACAGTACAACCCCATCAGTGCTGATCCCACTCTTCCATCTTTGCTTTTACTGTACTCCTATTACTTTTCTCTTAATTAATGAATTACTCTGAAATGTTTGTACAATACAAATAAAGTTGGACCTTTAATAAAATTTCTCTGCCGTTTTATTTAGAGAACTTAAAATAACACAGTACTTTACAATGTGGGAACAATCGTTGGATGAGCAGACAGTAAGAACAGCCTTTATTCCCTAAACTTTCAGACTTCTGTGGGATTCTGTAGTTGTAATAGATCCAAATTCAGGTTGTCTTTAAAAGTAAAGTTTTCCAAAACATAATCTCAAAGACCTTTCTGTATAGATTCTACACAGTGTGTGCAATCAAATTTGCCAATGCATGTTGACCTGATACATTTTGCCTCTAAGGGGAACAGACTTGTGTACATGTGGTTAGAGTGACAAATAAGTTCTAATTCAGAAGTTTGTATAGCAAGCCTTGTAAAAGAAGGAAAACCATGTTGTTTCACAAATATAAGTTCAGAACACCTTTGAAGTTTTCACTCAGTTCTTGCCCAAGACTACATGTTCCATGAGGAAGATTTTCAGAATGTCTCACTATTTAAAAGTACACCTTAAGAACTGAGATGTAAAATATCTTAATGCTAATAGAATCTTTAAGATTAGGGATTTATTGCCAGTCCATTTGCCTTTGCAGTAAGTAGGATAGCCCTATTAATGGGTTTAGTCTTTTGTCTGCCAGCATAGTTGTTCCAATTTCAAATCCATTCTTTGCTAATATTAGAAGGCATCCAGCCCTAAAATTAAAATGATGGTTGACTTTGCTAACTTTCCAGAAATAATTTCTCAGCAGGCTATTTGTGAGTGTTTTGCACTTTGCTCCTTTGTTCCCCACTTGGCTCTTGATTACTTGGTGTGTACAGTGTCCCACAGAGCAAATCATAGTGGACTAATTAAGAACTACCAAGAGTTTCCCAAGTTATGCAAGATCCCCAGAACTATGAAAAGCCTTTTCAGCTTCCCAGTCACATACTGTGAAGTGCCATAAATCCAACTTTTGAAAACACTGAAAGCTGTGCTTCAGACACTTCTGGGTGTACTTCAGTTCCGGAAGAAAATATTTATTTTTGTTAAAGTTTACTGCTGGGTTTTTTAGTACTGTTTTTTCTCAGTCAAGATCCCACAAGCTACAAACATTCTGAATACCAGTAACCCTGATTTTATGAGACATGATCACTTATTGGTGATGTTGGTGACACTGTTGTCTTTACTTTTACATGAGTCTGAAAGAGTAAGTGAAGTGAGAGCAAACACTTGGGCTTCAGTGTTAGAGCTTAGGCAGGAGGATAAAGGGAATTAAACCTCGTGTGTCATATTACACTCTGGAGGTCAGCGAGTTATTTTTACTTCAGGGTCACTGGTATGGGAAAATGTGGAAGACCTCAGCTTATGTTGAAACTATAGGTGATGGCCAAGTTATTTGTTAAGATGGGTCATCAGTGTCATCTCATGCAACAAACTTTATGGCTGGAGTCCTGCAAGTGTCCTCACCCTGCACATCAGTCACTTGGTCATGTAGGTTGCTCAGTGTCACACTACCTGAACAACTCTATATTTGTCCTTACTACAAAGGACAAATTTTATTACTGAAGTGTTGTATCAATTATTATTTTGGATTATTGTATGCTAGAATGACATACATTGTAGATAATCATGAGGTTATGTCGTTTAAACAAAACCCAAAGACTGATACTAGGTGGTTGTACTGAAACAATGGGGAGGCAGCCGCATTGCATGCTGTTGGAGTTAAATCCAGTATATAGCATACAGTAAAATTACAGCTGTGAAATCCTGATAATTGCCTTTTATTTTGTTCCTTGAAAAGGCTTCCTTTGTCCAAGAAAAACATCTGTGATTAAATAGCCAGCTGTAAAAACAAACAAGAAAAATCCTGCCTACATGCCCAAACATATCTGGAAGTCTCAAATCCAGAGTGCACCTTTCCCTGTGCAGCTGTGTCTGTGCACAGCAACTGGTACAGTTAATTGGCACTGTTATGAGCAGGAGAGGCCTGGCCACAGGCCGGGTTCTCCTTCTCCTGCTACTGAAGATGGACATAAAGAACACTGAACAAGAAATGACAGCTTTCACTGATGGGGTCTAATTTGGGTGAGGAAGCTGACAGATACCATCAGATTTAAGCCAAAATAAATAGTCTCAGACCAGCTAAGAATGCAGTGGACCTGGCAGTGTTAGGTTACAGTTAGACATAATGATCTTAAAGGTCTTTTCAATCTGAATGCTTCTCTGATTTTAGTGATGAATTAAATTGCTATATTGATATGCTAGTAAAAACAGCATACAGGAAAACATCTTACCAAACACATTAAAATTCAACAGCTGGGGAGTTAAAATGCTAGTATATATCTTATAGAAAATTAAATGTCAGTTTTGAAAGACATAATATAGAACAGCATCCAAATCTCTCCTCCCTTGTATATTTCATGAATTCTCTACCTAAGTAAGAGTTTTCTGTAAACAAATAAATCTGCAGGTTTGAATATCAGCATATGATTGACTTCAGTGGAGAGAAAAGGTTTTAGCCAGAGTTGCCAGGCTGCATTTGAACCAGCTCTGCAGGAGTCAGAGCAGAAGGGAGGAGAGTGGAGCAATGCCTTGTTTTGCAGAAAGCTTCCCTGAGTTGAAATATTTATTTGGCTATAAATCTTTTAGTCTCATCCAGGGCTTAGTTAAACCTGTCTGAGACATCCACTTTATCAGAAAAACAATCAAATTTCTGTGTGAGGTCATATCTGTTCAGCACAAGTAACAACCTAATTTTTTTCTACTATTTCACTTGCATTTTAACGTATGTCATGAGGGGTTGTTTTTTTTTTTAATGTTTCTGTGGTTTCATGCAAAAAGAGGGAAGAAAATACATTAATGCAAAGTGGCTCTCTCAGCAAACATTTAATGGATTGACAGAAGCCTTGCTTGATAAAAATTGCATTTTAATAAAAATGGAAACATTTTCATGGCAGTTGAGAGAAGATGACCAACCATGATCTGCTGAGAAGCAAAAATATAGGAGAATCTTCTTTTCTTTTTAGAATTCATAGCAACACTCTAAAGGGTGGAAATAATCTCCAGGGCACTTTAATTCAAGTTATCTCTAGTGCATAGTCCTGACAGCTGACTTGCTAACAGGCCCATGACTTCACAGGTAGGTGTTAGTGGAATAAATAGTGATTGAGTTACAGGGCAGTTATAAATATTCATGTTATGTAGCTCCCAGCAAAATACATTAACTTTTTCCTTAAATCATTTTAAATGTTTGTAGTTTGCATAAATAAACTGAACCGGCTGAGGGAAGAGGTTTAGCAAATCAGTGTTGTTTGCATTAATTTTGTCAACTAAAGAACTCTTGCTCAGGTAAAAGAAAGTTCCATGAATATTGCTAATTTCTCTGGGTGTGGGGAGGTAGCCTGTCTTCATGATGGCCTTTAAATCTTATTTAAGCCCCTGCTTGGAAGCCAGTCCAGAATGACAAAGCACAAGAACAGACCAGGTACTCTGTTTCCTCACTGCGTGTTCAGCGCCTCTGCTCCAGACTCTTTCGTGTGCCCTTCATCTCCTGTTTGCTAAACCAAACACACACAGTTTTATCAGCTTGTCCTTAACATCAGGTTTCCTCACTGCTTATCAGCTTCTGGGTTCTCCTCAGTCCATGCTCAGAGCTGAGCACTGTTCTGCTAAAACACTGCCTGCACAAAGTGGCAAACAATGGCTCCTTTGGCGCCTTGCACACACAAGTGAACACGGCAGGCACTCGCCTCACTGTGTTCTCTTTCCAGTTTCCTCTTCTTTTGTGGCAGGAGGCTATCACAGCACATGGAAGTGGCATAGAAACAACTTTCTTGGGAACATATTTTGCAGCTGTTACAAGGTCAAAAGTCTCATACAACTGGGGGGTTTTTTGTATTTTCCAGGTGTATTCCTTAGTCACTTTTCTCATTCCCCCTCTTCCCCCGCAACATTCTAATGAACTGAAAAAAAGCTTTGAGCCCTTTTTTGGCCAAAGGACAACAAATTTAATGTTAGTAGTCATTCTGTTAACTAATATGGCACTTTTTTTCTTGGTATCTAAAGAAGGGACCAACTGTACAGAAAGGACTAACTGTACTCTGGAGCACAGCCAGGTTTCTTCTGAAAGGATGAAATTCAGGCATGCTTTCTGCTTGCATGAATATTGCTTTTGCTTTGTGGAAAGTTGAAGTACAGAAGTTGGAAATAGATACTGAGATACTTTGGAATGTTATCACATTTCAAGGGGTGAACAAGTTCTTATTCTAAATTACTGCCATTTAATTCATCCTGGTTGAAGGAGTCCAGAAGTTCTTTAACTGATGCATGTCTTCTCTGAAAGAAGAAAGGTCATTCTTAAAGCGCAGGGAAAATGGCAGTTTGAGGCTATGTCGCGGGTTCGGTTTGTAACCGGGCGGAAACACCAATTTAGTGTAGTGGTTTGGTCCAAAATACTCATTACTGTTTATCTGCTGTGAGATAAGAATTAGGAGAAATGCAAAACAGGCACCAAACTTGAAAGAATATAAAGAAGTTTATTAACAGACCTAAAAGAAGAAAAAAAATTATACCACCTTCAGAACTCTCCTCCTCCCCCCACCTTCCTCCCTTCTCCCACTGACGATGTGAAAAGACAACCCTTAAGATGTTCAGTCTGTTTACCACTTCCATAATAACCTTGTTCAGTCCATTTAGAAAGAGAAGTCTCTTCTTGCTCATGCTATGAAAACATTATCACAACGAGACAGCCGCCCACTTCCAAATATTGTTCAGTCCATTTAGGAAGAGGAGTCTCTCTGCCTGCGTGTGAGTCCTTTCCCCCGACTTGCAGCTTTTCCCGCAACTGCCTTCGAGGGTCCACTCTTGAAGTTTTTTGGGGTACAATTTTAAGGTTGAGCCGTTCAGAAACAAAAACAGAGGCCCTTCTCCTTCCCTGGGAGCAAAGGGTCTTCATCATCTTCATCTTTAGGACTATCTCTGGGAGCATCTCTACGGACTGAGGTTTTCTCCTTTCCCGTTCGGAGCAAAAGTCCTCATCTGGTTCATCTCTAGGGACTGAGGTTTTCTCCTTTCCTGTTTGGAGCAAAAGTCCTCATCTGGTTCATCTCTCCCTGTCCAAACTTCTCATGAAATTACAGCTGCGTCAGCATCTGCCTATCTCAGCGCAGGTGCTTTTGCTCACGAGTTGAACACTCCACCCCCCATATCTTCATGAAATTACAACAGGATACTCTGATATATCATAGCTTCACAACAGAATTTCAGCTTTAAGCATCTCCTCTCTCTCTTCCCTCAGGTTTTCAGCTCTTCACAGCAATAAAAGGGTTAATCTCACCTCGGCCTTGCAGCTTTACAGCTGGAATGTTGAATTTTTTCTTATCGAAGTGGAGAGGGGGGAGAGCCGAGCTGCTCCGGCTGCCCACGGCAAGGCAGTGGGGGGGGTTCCATGGCTGGAACAGGTCCATGGCTTCAGGATGGCCGTGGCCCGGCCCGGCCTGGCCCAGGCAGGGCCTGGCCGGGCCCACTGGGCCCTGCTGGGGCCCTGCAGCCACCTGTCCCAGCGCCGGAAACGAGAGAGAGCTTGGAGGGGGAGTTTGCCTATTCTTAAATGTGGATCACAGAGGTGATCACAACTTTAAGTGGCTTAGAGAATTGTCCATATTCAAACTGGCCAGCTGATAGGTTCTATCAGTTCCCAGAGGAAACTGTAAGCACCCCTTAGCAAGGACGTCCCTTCCGGGACTATGCTTGCTAACCTATGACAGGCTATAAATTTCTGTAATATTACTTGTCATGTATTCTTGGCAAAGAGAAATAAAGGCAGGAAATGAAATACTGATCACAAATCATATCAGCACGAGAGCTGGAAATAATATGTCTGAGCTTCTGATCTACCATATTTGCTGGGTTTAAGCAAAATGCTTACAATTAATATGTTCTTGCAGCTATGCTGACTTTAATGTAACCCAAATATCTCATTAGATATGTTCTTTTCAGACCTTGTAAAGTAGTTTAATTTATGGTGGACTTACCTTCAAAATCCAGGAGTTTTGTTTAACTCAGCTGACATACCATCTGTCAAACCAACCATGTGCTCAGTTAAGGGAATGTAGTTCCAGGCAAGCCATGAGGGGATTGCTTCTCTAGAAAAGGAACAAAATCAAACTATGGTAGGGCCTTTTGCACACCAGTAAAGTGTTTTGCAAAGGGGGGAGGGCAGGGCAGGACTGTGTGCAGGAAAAGAATGAAAGGGAATATAGTGCAAGACAAGATTTCCTGAGGCATGAAAGACCCCAGCAGTCCTGGAGACAACATGTATTACTGGAGGAGAGCATAGTTAATAGCTGTATAGCACTGAAATCAATAAATAGCAATAAAGAAATCTAAATTTTCTGTGCCTGCCTTGATGATGTTTGGGTCCTTCCCTAATATACCAGGCCCGCAAGTATTTATTTATGCACTTAACCTTTACAAATCTTCATATATGATGCTCGAGTGACTAAACCTGGGTAAGCATGAGAATGTTACAAGGTTATGTAGGATTCAGACTTGAAACAATAAAGTAAGAACCCTTGAGGTTTAGCATGTTTTCATTAGTGCTTTAGGTTTTGTACATTTTAGACTACTTATGTGGTGTAAAATTCTTCTGTATGTTAGCAGTCCATTAATGCATTTTTTGAAATTCTGTAGATTAGCAGTTTATGAATATGCACTTGTTATCTTCCTCTGATGTTCTCTGGAACTGCTTTTAACAGGCACTGGTAACAACTTTTGAGGGTTATTTATAGCTTTGCTTGTCTTGCTCTTTGCTGGAAGGACTAATCTCTTAAACATTTCATTCCAGTACCTCAGAATAATTTTCCACAAATCAACTTCAAACAAATTCCAGTGCAGACATTCTTACATTGCAGAAACTGTCCCATCTCAGATAAAAGTGTGGTGTAGATAGGACAAAGGGCAAGGGACAGTCATCTTCTTGCAAATCAGCCAAAGATAGCTGCAACCAGTTTCAAGAAGAAAATTACATTTCTGTAAGTCAGAAAAATGAACATTTGCCTACTCTACTTACCATTTCTTTAATAAATTTAAATAGCTTAATAAAATTTGTACAACTAGTCATTTTTAACATCTATTAACTCTAGGTTTGTCTTTCTGAGTAACTGCAACAGTTTTACTAATCAGTTTGTATGATCAGTCCTAAAGTGATTTTGTTTTATTATTCTCCTTGCTGTTTTCTAGAGATACCCATGTTTTATATTTCCTTCCTGCAACGCCAGTTGTTCTTCACATTCAAACCTTGTTTATTCCCATAGATACTAAAGAACAGTTTGATTCTTCTATCTTTACTCCTTCTCAGTGCCATTTATTCTACATTGTTTTGTAATGTCAAGGCAACTGCAGAAAACAGAGGTGAGGACAATAGAAATCTTAGCTAATGAACAAGCTTGGGCAGGAGCAAAATACCATAAGCTTTCAGCAGTTTGATATTTCACACCAGTGACCAACATGAGACATTTTTAAACATTAGAGGGGGCTGTATGAGAGTATGTACTTGTGGTGAGAAAAAATGATGTTAGTTCCAGGTCACTGTATTTTAGTTTTGTATCAAAACTTTTTATATCAGCAGAAGTTTCATTTCAACAAACGTGCAGCATCCCTTCAAAAATACTGCACTGGACAAGGAGTTAACTTGTGCTCACACTATTTTGATAACGATTCTTCTATTAACAGTTAAGAGTGGACTTAGGTTTGACATCAAATTATATTCTCAAGTAGGCAGCTGCTTCTAGAAAAGAGCCAAAACTGTTTCTGTGTCAAAAACACAACAAAAATTCAGCATAGCGTGCCAGCCAGCACATCTTTCACAGAAGTATAAAGTATCCAGCAGAAAAACTAAATGGAAGGATTTTGAAAGCTGATATTAAGTTTCAACAGTATTGCCAGTTTCTCTTTTAAAGGTCTGTAACTACAGGTGAATGTTTAGATAAACATAGATATTTTAGATGAAATAGATATTTTACTGAGTATTTTATGCCTTCTAAACAGGTAATACACCATGACAGTAGCTCCTTTCCTCACAAGCAAGACATCCTTTTTTAGCAGACTGTTGAAATTTCCCATTTAAAGTGCAAATTGAAAAAAAATTCAGCTGTGAAATAGATGTTTAGCTCCTTTAATAAGCAAAACTATTGTCAACATATTCTGATAGACATTGCTTTTAATTGTAACAATATTTTAATTCAAGGCAGTCTCAAAGTTCAGTGAAGTTATGTAAAAAAAATAAATTATGTTTATTGTTCTAGCAGCGTCGTAGCTGGAAATTTTGATGTAACAAATTTCTTAAGTGTGCCTAAACTAAACATCATTACTGCATTTAAAGTTGCAATCAGCCTAACTACTGAATTCAATGAGAACTTCAAAACTGCAGAGAGGACAAAAGTGACATAAAGGAACAAAAAACGTGGTTTTGCATTTGAAATACCTGTAGATGGTATAACAAATTCTCATCTTAATCTTGTGCCAAGAAGCTCGAAGAAATCCCACCGGGCCTTTAAAAATCCATAACCTTATATCATTATTTTCATTATAATGAAAGTAATCGTATTATTTCTCTTTCAAATTACGCTGGTTTTGGCTGGGGTAGAGTTAGTTTTCTCCATAGGAGCTAGTATGGGGCTGTATTTTGAATTTGTACTGAAAACCATGTTGATAATTCAGGGATGTTTTGTTATTGCTGGGCAGAGCTCACACAGAGCCAAGGCCTTTCTGCCCCTCACCCCACCAGGGAGGAGGCTGAGGGTGCACAGGGAGTTGGGATAGGACAAACTGGGACAGCTGACCACAGCTAGCCTAAGGGATGCTCCAGACCATGTGGCATCATGCTCAGCTAGGGAAGAAGGAGGAAGGGGGGAACATTTGGAGTGATGGCATTCATCTTCTTAAGTAACCATTATGTGGTATGGAGCCCCGCTTTCCTGGAGATGCCTGAACACCCACCTGCCCATGGGAAGTGGTGAATGAATTCCATGTTCTCCTTTGCTTGTGTGCAGCTTTTGCCTTACCTGTTAAACTGTCTGAATCTCAACCAACAAGTTTTCTCACTTTACTGTTGTGGAGCATAGCTGTCTGCTGGGGTTAAATGACAAATGTTCTTTTCAGCATCCAGCATGAGGCTTGAAGGGTTCAGGGTAACAACAGATTTGACTGGAATGTGCTAGATCACATTTATAGCTGCTATTGCTGTTTAGCTGTTGACAGACTCCTGTGCTTGCCATGGGGCTTGTTTGCCTTCTGTACACAAGTGTCTGGTGCTTGTTAGTGGCTGGTTTGTTGCTTTCACTGCTTGCTGTACCACTTATCATCTTACTGGACTGTGCCTGGGAACATTTGGATAACAGCAATGTTTCTGTGCTGCTGTACTGAACAGACTGGAACTCCATGTGAATTCAAGTCAAAAGGTCCGTGACCTGAGGATGAGTTCAAGCAGCAACAGGATGCTGCAAAGCATCTGTGACCATGGGTAAGTCCAGGCCAGAGCAGGAAAGCCTCCCAGTATTCCCAGGCTGTCTCCCATCTGAGTACAACCATGACAACAGTTCAGCAGGATCACCATTTCAAAATTATCAGCTTGGCACCTCTTCTGCCTGGTTTAATTTTACACTTGAATTGCAAACATATTTAGAGAGAAACATGGATGTAAGGTATTAACATTTTTCCATGTAATGAGAAGTCCCACCTCTCCAAAGTACTGCTGTAAGTACTGCTACATTTTCAGAGCATATAACCATTTCTGAGGAAAATGAAGTAATTTATATGCATAATATAAAACCTTCAAGTCTTCCTTAAGACCCTACTGAAGAGATAGTTCTTGATTTTCTGAAACCTTTCACTCTAACAGCTGTCTGAGATGTGAGCTCTGTGAAAGGCAGTAAATTTTTTCTCCTTATCCAGTACTCTGTTGTTTATTATCCTTATTTGGAAGGATTTACAAACAGCCATTCTTCCATAGTGTGACCTCCAAAACATCATAATTCATTTTCCTTCCTTCTAAAAAATGTCAAGGAAATAAGGTGTTATCTCCCTTGAACTCTGTTTGCTCTGGTACATATTGCACTTCTCCCATCTCTGAGACCCAAAAGAACAGTCTTGGCGATTTCTGTTGGCAGTGGTTCACTTGACCTTTTAGTCCAGTTAGCTTTTTCCACTATAGGACTCAACTAATGGGCTGTAGGAAGAATTGACTTTAGTCAATGGGTTCTGAGAAACTAAGGTGAATCTTTGCCATCACAAATTACTAGAGCTCAGATGCATACAACAGACTGCAAAAAAATCAGTCACAACATCAGCCTGTTTACCTTAGGACAGTCTGGGCAATGAATGACTTGTCCCAGAGGACTACATTTGTTCACTGAAAGTACAGTCACTACAGCTTGTGCTGCCCTCTCGCCAAGGCAAAGGCAAGTGTCCAGCAGTGCCCGAGCACGCCCAGTCACTGTGGGGTACGAGGTAATTGTTTCATAATCCATTCGGGACAGGGTTTGCTGGGAGCGAAGCACATCGAGGATATGGTTGAGGCGTCCTTCTGTCATGCACTTCAGTATGGTTTGTCTCTGGCAGGAAAGAATTTGACAGCAGTTTCCTTTGCAGCAAGGACCTTGAGTGAGAAGAAAACAAAATGAGATGAAGTGCTTTTTTCTTCCAGAAGTTGTAAGCAAGTGATAGCATCAACACCAGAAATACAAACTCGGTAGAGGAAGGAAGGAGGAGGATTTAGTTTATGTTCTGTGTTTGAAACTAGTCCGAAAGTATTTTTGTGTTTGAAACTCGCGAAGATCAGTCTATGGACTTGATTTTCAGGTCTTGCCCTATTCATCTAGCATCTGTATTTAACTTTATGCAAAGCACCTTGGCTGGACACAGATAAGAAATCTTCCTGTGAAGGTGGAAGAACAGATAACAGGTGCTTCAGGGCAGTAGGAGTGTCTGATACATGTAGCATGAAACTGGGAAAGTGAATATATGTCAAAGCCAAACTAATAAGAAAAGTAATACTCTTGACTAAAAGGGTCGAGAGCTTTGGGTTCTGCCTCTCTTCACAAGGTGATTAGAACACCTAGTGCTGACATCAGGGTTTTTAGTGTATGGTAAATACCATACACCAAGAGAAAATTAATAACCAAAAGCCATGTTGCTTTGGAGAACATGCCTCTGTCATTCTGATTTCTGATTGTTGCCAGGAGAGTTCTGTGCTGAGCTTTTCCTGCACGGTCTAGTCTGTTGATTTATCCAGAAATTATGTCATCACTCAAGTAAATTTCCATGGAGAAGGATGGCCAGCTAGGTTGATAACTATTACAGGCCAGCTTGCAAAAATTTAGCAAAAAAACCTCACAAAGATTCCCCCACAGGTAAAGGGTCTTCACAAATGAAAAGCTGACCCCTTCTGTCTCTGTTCTGCAGGAAGACCTGAGACCATGTAAGTGAGGGGATGAAGGGTCCCCTGTCACCTGTTTCTGTAGTCAATAGCTACTTTTGTGGAGATATGCAATATACAGCTTATGATTGTGAAAAAATATTGCAGACCTAAACAACTAATGTATTTCACATTCAGTGTGTGCTATATTTTTTGTATTTTTATTATGGTCTTTTCAGAACTGTTCTCAGCCTCACTGTGGCCCTGGAATAAAAGAACAAGCCAATGTTCTCAGTGGTCAGTGCCTGAACTTCTAAGAACAGAGGAGCAGCTATACACGAGCAGAGAGATGTTTGTATCAAGTTAGAATCAGTTATCACCATAAACACCTGAAAATGTGCATAAAATTTAGAAATATCTGTGTCCTCCAAATTTTAAACAATTTGCTCACTAAGATCTGGCCAAGGTGAATATTGCCAGCTGAAACTGGAAATGGTGCCTTACCTGTCACTGCTTGTCCAAGGTGCATTGGTTGTGGTCTGTGCTTAAGAGCCAGTGCTGGGGAGTTACGCTGACTGCTCTCTTTGCCTGCAGTTGAACCAGATAAAGGAGTTGTGCAAAAGGAGCTTGATTTTCTACTCTCAGAGCCTGGGTGATCTAGAATAAGTTTAAGATGAGCAAGATTAGACCTTTGAGTTGAACAACAAGAAAGCATTATATGTATGTCAGCAACTACAGGAGACAGGAATTGAAGACTGACTTGAGATTACTTTGGCTCTTGTTAATACATCATGATTCCTAGGAAGGTTTTGGCGTGTATTACTACACACTTCTGACTTTCCTAAGCTGTCTGTAGGAATTTGTTATTGAAGTTATGGAACATTTTGTTCTGTCCATAAGTCTGATGGCTATTGATCAGAACTAAAATGTTTGGAAATGCAGATGTTGCTACAAGTGAATTGACTTCTGATGTCTCAATTTTTGTACCTGAAGGCATGAGAAGTACAATCTCTTCTTGACACAAATTTAAACACTTAGATAGGACAAACCCACATTGGAAAGGTAAAGGAAGTTATCTGTATAGGAACAGTGATTATCAGGAATTATTCACATGCTCCTGGCAACATAGCCTTTTTAAAACATATCTCCTTTTCTTAGCAGATTACAAAAAAAACAGTTATTCCTGGTGGCACAAAGCAGTGTGATTCCCAGAAGGGACTTTTTCTGTCAAAAGCAACAGGCAGTATTTGATGTGTGAGAGAAAGGCAGATCTACATTTACAGCTCAGTATTCTAAAAAAAAATTAGTAAAAATGCCTTTTTGATCTATACATCTAAGTGGAAAGCTTTGTGGTGTCTCTGGTTTCCTGCAGTGAACTCATGCTTCAGATGATACCAGTAGAGAACACAGCTTTACTCTGAGAGGTGACAATTTTACATGAAAAATTACATTTCTATATGGAACAACGAGTAGTATTTGTCCTTTTCTTATAACAGCTGGACCTGAATATAAGTCAAAACAGTGACCTTTTGTTGCTGTTGCATTCTGTGGGGTAGCATTTGACACACCCATCTCGATATTATCTCTTCCTGCAGTATTTGCACTGCTATCAAGTAGAACTGTTGACAAGCTTGGCACTACAAGAGGAATTTTCTTGCTGATTAAGCGGTTGTCTTTTTGTGGACAGATGATCTGAAAGAGATCAAAATAGAGAAGTGTTATCTTCTTGGAAACTTTTGTTCCAAAATCTTTTCTAAACAGGAGAGGTTCTAAACAAACCTTAAGAGGAGGGGGGTGTTTTTGTAAGAGCAGTGTCAGAGTGAGCTGCTTTGAACAAGGTAAAGCAGTGGGTTTTATTGGATGGAGTTATCCTGGTTAGGAACATTTTGCCCACGTGTTTGCATTATATCAGGGCTGTCGGGAGAAATAAGTCGCTGAAGTACTCGGAAGACTCCTGTGCCACGAACTCACCTCTGCATTGTGTCTCTGCAATGTGTACGTTTCTGAGCCTTTGCATGCATTAAGCGCTCTCTCCTGGAAGAAAACAATAACTCCAGTAAGTGTAGACGTGGTTTGTACCGTTCACAGCTGTCAGGAGCAACAATTTATACTAACATAACTTATGTTGACAATACGTATTATCCTGTAAGGTATGCTCATATATAGTCATAGTGAACTGCCCAGAGTGAACGGGCATAGAATCTGACAAAATTCTACCCCGTTACTGTTTCTGGTGTTTCAAATTTATTTAAAAACCCAGTTTTGAATCATGCAGGGGAAGGTGAAAATAAGCCTGTATTGAGAGAGATTGGGCTAGCTATAACATGTTTTCCTTTAAGGAGCCAAACAGCATGGCCATGCTGTGTTCAGTGTGCCAAGTTGTTTGCAGTAAGGATGTGTCAATACTTGTAACTTTTTTCCAGTTTGTACATCCACAGCAGATTTGTTAAACTATTTTTTAGATTTTATACTCCAACAGTTGTGAATCAATCAATTTCCCAGAAACTTCAGTATCATTTTCAGAGTAATTTTGGACTTACCAGTTTGGTTGTCTGAACAATAAATAATGCTCAGTAAAAAAATAAATCTTCACAATTTAACAAATTAAAATATAAAACCTTGCTCAAGGGAGGTGGAAGTATTAGATTATGGAATATTCGGCAGTACAATCTTAAATAAATTTCAACAGTAGTAAAAATTAATTTGACTCTAACTATGCCGCCTATTAAAACATTCATCAAGGCTGTTCTATATGCCCAGAATACGATTGCAACATACAGAAATAATCCTGCATGCATCAATATACACAACACACAGGAATGAAACCAACAACACAGCATGGGTTGTGTAACTCCAGCTAGAGTCAGAGTCTTTGTCCAAGGGCCAAAACACGTGTGTCACTGTTTTCCCTCAGTGCCTAAGTTAACTAGATAGGATGTAGCTATGTTTGTGGCAGTCACATTTGTGCCAGATTTCCCATGGCAGTGTAAGCATATATCAAATTAGCTTTATTGAAGAGCACAGAGCAGGGCTGTTACTGGTATTGCTACAGGTACAAATGCTATTCAGGTTTTGAACTAAATGGTTTCTAACCAGTACATACAAAAAAATTTGTCCTTGGTTCTAGCCCTAATCTGCAGTACTTGAGCTAATGTTTGTTCTCACTCACATGGGTTTGCCAGTCTGACTCCAGGTGGTGACTAGAAAGAAGTTATCATATTTTTAAAATAGCAGGTAGCAATTGACTCATTTTCTAGAGAACCTCACAATATATATTCTACAATTTCTGAACCTGTAGTGCCAAAGGGTACTCTCCAGCTCTCTGGCATGTCCATTAAAACAATCAGAACAAAACCTTTCGTGGTTTTGGATCACAAAGATTGCAATTGAACAACTCAAGTAATGCCATTGTAGGAGAACAAGAAATTTTGCACTGACCTTTGCATCCCTCAAGTTGTAGATTGCTGCAGAAATTACCTCCTTATTTATACTAGTCAGAACTCCATTTAGAAGGTCTACACATTCTGCAGGAGTAATAAAGCATTTTAAATAACATATTGTGTATGGAAGAATGTATATATTTAGGCATTGTCATATTGCAACTAGCATTACTATTATATTGAGAAATGGGATGAACTAGAGGAAATTAGTTTAATACAACTTCCACCTCATACTTTACTTTATAATAAACACAATTTTGGAGACAAATAAGTCAATTTCTTGTAGGAAGCTTTGGTTAGAGGAAACATCAAAGGTAGTCTGATAATCTAAAGATCACTTCCACTTCAGTTGTTCAGAGTGCTAACACAATGTTCCTATAAAAACGTCTCCATTACAAATCTTGCACAGAAAGCAAATCCTGAATGTTACCTGCAGTATGTGGTCTATAATCTGGCTCTTGATGCCAGCACAGAGCAATGAGGTTCAACAGTGTATTCCTCTCAGGCAAATTGCTTGGTATGAACTTTTCTGAAAGGCTTGGCCGCAAACTGCTGCAGATTCCTCTCAAAACATCAAGCAGGGTTGTTTGACCTACAATTTAAAGGAAAATGTCACTGCCAAAAAATATTAAAGACCTCAGAACTCTCTTAAAATGACATCCAGTGTAAGTCATATTGTGTGTTTTAAAACAAAGATTGCTTTTTAAAAAGGAAAAATATATTAATGCTCTTGTAAGTGGATATGCTAACCTTTAACAATAGCTATAGCTCCTTATTGCAACTGGACGTTTCAGGATAAAGAACTCTGTCCAATATTGAGTCACAAATGGTTATATAAACTTGTACTGTAAACTATGTGCACGGATACCTCAGGAATACATGTTATTATCCTAAGCAAAGTTTTATATAAAGCCTTACACTTGCATTATGAGAATAGAACGAAAGAATTGTAAAAAAAAATCTACTTTGAGCAGCCTCAAGATGGCAGCCATAAGCTGTATGGGCATTTAGATATTATTGCATGCAGTATTTTTCAAAGGTCCTCAGTCTGTAAAATACAGGAGTCCTTCAATCAGTTTCTCCATGCAGAATGAAGCCCATAGCAAAGAAGCCCTTGCTGATGTCCATGAAACGGGGATCATTCCTAGACTGTGACAACTATTATACAATGCTTTGCAAATTGAGTTCTTTAAAACTGCTCATACTCTTGTCTAAGAAAGTAAGATTCCCTGCTTTCTTAAGATAATTCATCATGAACTGCCATTTCTGGATTGGTATTTGAAACACAGGCAATTGTAAAAATGAGTTTTCTGCTCATTCAATTAGCTACTTGTCACTGATTTTGGAATTCCAGCTGACAAATATGAAGTGATATTCCTTCTCACTAAAGGTATGTGGAAAACCCAACTCAGTGACAGTGTTTCATCAAGCACAGACTGATGATACTAGTGGGGGAAGAAGCTCTGCCTTTCACCTTCTGAAAGAGCAGCTTCTTTGGAAACATTTAGGATTTGGCGAGGAATTCTAATATTTACATCCTGTAATGTGGAGCTTTGTGCTGTAACTGTAAGAAAAAGCAAAGGGACATCTGAAAAGACAGTGGTGTTTGTATCATAATTTCACTATGATAAAGGAATTTGTGGACAAGATGTGGACAGCACAAAGTCTGACATGAACAATAAATACCTTCAAAAGGTCTCCTTCTGCTTAGGCTCTCCCAACACAGGATTCCAAAGCTGAAAAAAACAGTGAAAGAGCATTCATTAGTTTGCTATCTATATCTGTGTTATTTCAAAGAGCAAGTTTATTGCTTTAAGAGAAAGGAGTTTTTCAAGACAAAGTCTATCCAAGTATTTTCTAATTTGATGGGATCTTTTTTCAGTTTTCAACTAAGTTGCTCTTACAAAATCATCAGTTTGAGGGGTTTTTATTGTTTATAGGTTCAATCAGAATTAATTTTCAGGTTACCATCTCATTTCCATTTGACCTTGTGAATTTTGTAACCTTCTGTTCTCCTTTCTCTATCATTTTTGGTTAGTTTTCAAGTAATTTCAATATCAGCTGGACTTTTTAGCAGGTACCAACAAGCACATCAGTTAATCTACAAAAACTTGATTCTGATGCACTATGTTTCTATTTTCTTCAGCAAATTTTGATGGGGCTCCAAGTACCTTTTTCCTTTTCTAACATCCTAGGAATAATTGCAGTGATATCATAGATCTATACATATAACCCACAACTGAGATGGTATAAAATACAGTGGTTTAATAAAAATATCAATCTTCACGATCAAAGGCAGAAAAGAGGAGGCTGCTGGATGAGAAAAAACAGGCTATGGATGAGTCAGAAGCAAAGCAATCAAAAGGGGAAGAGGTGGTTCTAGGATAAACATATCTGCTTATTTATATATCTTGCTGTAGTGATTACAGTGGTTAAAAGAGCCCCCTCTTCTGCCTCACTTTCATATAAAAATCTGGAAGTGCTTTTACTTGCGCTCTCTAGGAAAGTATTAATGTAATGTGGACATACATGTAACTTAAATGTACTTTGTATTTCATGTATGACACAAATTTTTGTTTTCTTTGTTGCACCACTGTTCAGATATACACCTATGTCTTGCACCTGAGTCACATCTGAGCATATTATTATATAAGGTACTATATAATACATATATACATTAAATAATATATATTAATACAATGTTGGAAAATTAATTATGCTACCTGAAAATAAGGCTCCAGTTTTCCTGTGCAAAACTTGTGTTTGTGAACAGCATGAGATTAGTCACATCATTTATAGGTCTCCTCAAGTGTATGAATTATTTGACTCATCTTAGAGCCTGCCTCTGTGATGATAAAGCAGGAGTTTAAATTTGTTGGTTTCACAAAAGCTTAGAAATCAGAAGAGTGGTCTCCTTAAAAGTTATTTGTAATATTAGTCCACAGCTCTGTGTGCTGATTAGGATGATGTGTGTCCATCCAGACCATCCAGACCAGTGGCAATTTGAGGTCCTCTCATTTATTGAGGCAGCCACAGTGCATGTAACGTACCCAAAAGGGTCATGTGCCAGTGGGTAATCTCCCTCCTTTCTATAAGTCACTCCACTAAAAAGTATGAGTGCTTGAGTGGCCCAGTAAGTTATCCCAGCAGAGATTCCATAGGACCTTAATAGGACCCTTTTGAGGGAAAGGTCTTATTTTTACCTGGGCCTGATCTAGGCATAAACAATTCTTTTGGAAACTAAAGCTAATGGCAGTTCACACTTATAAACTGTGTGAAGCAGTTATGAAGCTTCTAAATATATCTGAAAGTTTTGGCAGCTGTTACACTTTTAAAACATTTAAGTCCATTATATAAATATTTATATGACTGACTTTGAGAACAGTTTTTAACCTTGGTATCTTATTCACCAAATATGGGAATTTAAAATTTAATTCACGCTGTAATTGGCCCCATGTGCAATACTATCCTACTGCATTATGTAGGTCTGGCATTTTTACTGTAATATCTTTAAAGATAAGTGTTTTGGCAGCATTGTAGAGTGCAGCATGGACTAGGTATGATGTGCCCTTAGAAATTCCATTCACCTGTAAATATCACCTTCCTGGGAACGGAGGCCTCCTTCAAGTGTTTCAGGAGGGAGATACACTAAATCCTGGCAGTTTCTCTGATGGCAGTTCTGCAGGTCTGACATCAGCTGCTGTTTCCTCCAGCTGGTTAGGCCATAGTCTGATATCTATGGAAACGTGAGAGAAAGTAATTTTAGTAACAATGTAACAAGTCTTGGTATCAAATGTTGATTATTAAGATCAATATATGCAACAGTAGGGCAATCACTAGATTTTATGTTAATCAACTAACAGTAGAAGCTCCTACCTTGGCTCTGTACTGCACATCCAAAAGCACATTGGAAGGTTTCAGGCTGCAGTGGCAGAGGGCAGGTTCCAGGCTGTGAAGATGATGCAGCCCTTCAGCCACATCGGACAGGATCCTTATGAGTAAGGGAAAGGGAAGTTCCGGGTACAGCTGATGCTAGGTAACAAAAAATACAGGTTTCAGTAGTGTGAAATTGTTACTATTCACATTTTCATTTGACAACAAGCAGAACTACAATGCAGAAACTGAAGAAAGGATTGTGACTACTGTCCATAATTTACATGCTGATTGTTCTTTGTTGGCTGATCTCATAATTACTTTTATCATCTCAAAGATGACACCTTTTATCTACCTCATGGATGAGGGATTGGAGGGATCCATTGTTCATCCATTCAGTCACTATCCCCACAAGTCCATGGTACTGGTAAACCCCAAGGAAAGGCAGGAGATGTTCAGACTCATAGTGTCTGACACTTGCTATGTCCTGAAGTAGCAACTTCCACTCCCTGTAAAAAAAACAAGTTAGAGGCAGGTTATACTGAGGGGAACTTCAGAAAGAGATGAGAGTGTAGGATGTGGAAATGAGAGAGAACCATATGGTTGAGCACAAGCTAGTGTTATTTATCCAATAAACCCAGTATCATATAATCTTCCAATCAATTCCAAGAACATGAAGCAGTTGTAGTGTAGTGTATTTTTCTCATATAAAGTAAATTCAGTTTTTCTAATATAAAATGAAAGATGTCTGGATGCTTTAATATGAACATAAGAGCACAGTTTGAAGCAGGATTGAAGTGTGAAGGCAGGAAAAAGCTGGAGTATATGAAATGCTAGATTAAGAATAAAACAAGGATTTTTCCTTTACTGTTCCCAAGAACTTGTATTCTTTTGCTATTAGTGACATTCAGGAAATGATGTGTTTCCATGCTTTCCATGCACATCTCACTGCTTTGTAACCCTGGCCATCACCTTCCCTCCTCCCATTTCCCCTGCTCTCGTCTGTGCAGCTGGTTTAGATTAAATTCAACTGAGGTCTCTTCAGGGACCCCTAAAAAGACAACACCTTAGCATACTGCTGTTACTCATCAGGGTTTGTAGACATTATTAGAGTAGATTAGTTATTGACTTCAGGATTAAGCTCTACTTTATAAAAAATTGTAAAAAACCATAGAGCTTGTTTCTCAGTAAAATTGCCTCCAGGTTGCCTCTTGGCTAGTCAAGATTTCTAGGAATGGAGATGTTCTTGGGGATCAGGTGATCCTGGATATGCCATGATTTGTTCTGGTGCCACCACTGCAGGTCTGTGCCGCCCACCTGCGTGGTTGGTTGGGCAGGTAAGACATGTACCTGTCCGTAGTGTCCTGGCTGGTCAGCAGCTTCACAGAGATGGGAGTGTTCCAGGAAATATGAAAGGCTTTGAGTGCAAAGCCTGAGCCTGTCCTGGTCAAGGTAAAGCTTTCCAAATCTTCCTGGGCTACCACAGGTAATGGATTGGCCATTTCTTGATGGCTGGCTTGGGGGAAAATGTGACAGAAAAGAAAAAAGTTTTAAGAGGGTTTTTTGTCACAATTACCAAAGCACAGTGAAGTTGCACCACCCCTTACTTCCTAAATAACAAATCCAACAGCCTTCCTTTCACCACTTTGTGTCAGACTTTCCTTACAAAGAGAGGAAAAATGCCCTAATTGCAAAGAGGTGTCTGGACCATAATTTGCCATCTGAGTCTACAAGGTGCTAATTAATTGCTCATCATTATTTCTATCTGACGTCTTTGAAATAGTGGACCAGTATTTACAATATAAAATGTGATTGTAATGTGATACTGAATTATGTAGACAACAAACTAACATCTTACAGCTGTATGCCAGGCAAATAATTTCTCCACTTCTGATAAAAAAGGCAATTATTCAATAACTCATGTCAGCATGTTCTGCATCATTCTTGCACATCTTCTTTAATATATCATATGTGAATGCAAAAGGAAAGAAAAAGGTAAAATTCCTGCTATTGTGAACTGTCAGAAATCTGCTAAATGGAGTTGTGTCTGTGTAGCCACCACTAATTTGAGCAGTATAGTGTCTGTCTGGGACCTCTCCAGGGCCAGCTGCACGTCTCCCACACTTTGCATGGCAACACACACGGATTAGAGGCAACTTCTGCAAAGCATCACCCTGTTACTACCCGAGTAACAGTACTAATTACATCTGTGAAGCTCCATCAGGCTAGAGATAGCCAAAAAGGGAATGGTAAAGGAGGAAAACAAGCAATCTAAGATAATAGATGGCATAAAACAGATGGCATTGGTAAGGATTACTGCAACATCTGTGGTCAGTGAGTCAGAACTCTTCCAACTGGAATACTCCCTTTGAGGTCCAGTAGAGCAGGGCTAGAAAAGGAAATACGAGGGCACTTAAGTAGCTGTGGAGGACTGTTGAGTGAGAACTGTGTCCTTTTAGATGTGCTCTACAAAAAGAGCTCCGGGGATGCAGAAAGCCTCAAAGTCCACATAACCTTTTCTCCACAAATAAAACAGAAACAAAAGTCTGAAGATAAATTTGCCTGTGATCTTGCATCTGGTTCATGAACATTTTATTGCTGGTGAATCTCAGTCTCTTCCCTCAAGCATGTTCACAATCTAAGCTCAGTTTTGCCTCTAACCACAATAAAAATGCAAAAAGCAGCAGCTGATTTACCAGTTCAGCTTTAACCATATTTGATTCTGGTAGGAAAGCACAGTTAAACTTTTTGCTTTTTGTTAGATTGTTGTAGTTTGAAAGCAATAACTGCCTTAGGTGCTTCTCTGAGAGTTTCCTTAAAAAAAGAGATGAGGCTGACAAGTTAACAATTTCATAAAATTTGGAAGGGTTCCTCTGAATGAAGATAATTTTCTAAATGAGCGATTTATTCCTAAAGACAGACCACACAAATCTACCAATCCTGAATATGAAGGAGGTAATCAAAACGCTGGCAGAAGCAAAATTATGTCTCATTTTTATTATATACAGCAATAATTAATAATTTAAATAGCCAAAATTATTTACTCAACTCCAACTATAGCGCAAGGAAAATCAAACAATGATTTTACCACCTAAACCGTTACTGAAAGCATTTAGTTTTATATAAAATTGAATCAAGTAATAATATAAGCATTTTTTAAGCTCTTGCTAACTGGCTACTTAGATAAAAGTTAAAGCTAATCATCAGCTCCTATTTTGGATTTGCAAAATCTAATAAAACCAGAAATTTTTGAAAATTGAAACAGAAACCATTTCAATCTTTATCATTACAAACCATGTCACGACATGCTAAGCACCATTCTCCCTGTCTGAGTTACTACATCTTTGTATTGCAAGGTACCAAAACATTATTTCAGTAATTCTGCTCTTTTGAATGTTTTTTTTCTCCCAGATCCTTTTAAAATCTCACCACCAAACTCCAAAATCAATATTCCAGGAGTGACCTTTGCAAGGAAACAGTTTGCATTATTTTTTAGTAAGACACTAAAAGTCTTGGATAACTTTGCCATCCTCCCTCAGCTGTGCAGGCAGGGGCATGAAGAAGACTGCTATAAAGCCATTTAGTTCAAGTTTCTAATTATAAAGTAATTTTAAAAAATTAATTCATAGCAAAGATGTTTCCTTACTATGAGAGAAACTATGTTAGTATACAGATGTGTCATGGAAAGAAACAGGAAATAAAAATCAACTTACCTCTGGAAATACAGACATAAAACTATGGAATGATGGAGTGAAACCACTGTAGATACCAAGTGTGAGTTGGCTTTGAACCGAATTCAAGCACAGCTCGAGTTTTCTTGCCAGTGAGTCAGCTTGGTTGTTGATCTCTGCTTTTATTGGCTGCCCGCAAACATTTAACATTTCCTGGTCGGATACACAAACTGTAACTCTTTAGTGACTGCTGATGAGAGTGATTACAGAAAAAGAGGTTGGACAGCTGCTTCTTCCACAAGGAATACCAAGAGGGAAAGGTATGTAACAGTGTAAAATACCGTACTGGATACAGCCCAGGTATGGAATTACGTGGAGCTGTGGACAGACTGCGCAGCTGATACTGATCTCTGCAGTGGGTCAAGCTGACAGCACACGTTAAAAACCCCGCAAACTTTTAAAGCCAAGTTGATCTTAAAAGAGGAAATAAATGCTGGGTTTCTGGTAGGAGGGTGGGCAGGCATAGGGTAATGTTGGGTTACAGAGAAGTCAGGTTCAATTGGCTGTCAAACAGCCCTGCTGAAGAGGATGTAGGGGTTATGGTGAAAGTCAAGCTGGTCATGAGCCAGGAGCATGCTCACATCACAAGAGAAGAAAATTACATGCTGGGCTGCATTAGAAATGCAGTCAGGAAAGTGAGGTAAGTCACGGTGGCTCAGTACCCAGAAGTGGTGAGGCTGCTGCTGAAATACTGGAGTCAGCTTTAGGGCCCTCAGTTCAAAGAAAATGTTGACAAACTGGAGAGGACACAATACACAGCTACCAAGATGGGGCCCTGGGGCACATACCTTACAACGAGAGGCTGAGAGGGCCAGCCTTGCTTCGGCAGGTGCAGCAGGCTGAGGAGGTGTCAGTTAGAATCCTACACCTATTTGAAGGTCAGTTATGAAGATAGAGACAAATTCTTCTCCATAGTGGCAGATAACCACCAGTGGCATAGGCAGCTGTCTCTACTTCAGAGGTTCAAGCCAGATGCTAGAAAAAAACCTCACCAGGTACATAATGCAGTTCTTTAATGGGCCACTCAGGTTTCAGAGCCTCCATCATTTAAAGATTCTCTAGACTTAGCTGAACAAAACCATGGCTGACCTGATCCAGCACTGCCAGCAGTCCTGCCTTGAGCAGGAGGCTGGGCTAGAAAATGACAAAAATTCAGTATATCTTTAACTTTGTGAAAACCCTACGGGGCCTAATTGTGTTCCTGCTAGGCCCTTGGCATGCACATTCCCACTGAAAGTTGATGGGACTGCTGGATGTAAGGTGGAAACTTAAGGAGAGAGCAGTTGTTTCAGTTGATCACATTTTATGCAAATTTGTCTATTTATAGAGTCTGACTTAAAATTAGTGTCAGTCAATGAGATTCTGTCCACAGACTTCTGTTGGTTTTGGATCAGATCCTGACCTCCCCCCCTTCCAGGAAGGGGAGGAGCAGTGAAGCAGTTAGGTAATCCCCCTATGATCACAGGAAAGTCCCTTATATCATCAAATCATGTGCCTGGGGCTGTGTGGCCTGAGAGGAAGCACACTACAAGTGGGAAGTTCACCGTGTGCTATTTGCTGACAGCTGTAACTCTCTGACCAGCACCAGCTTTCTCTGCTCAGCACACCCTTCCTAAAGGGAAAATTAGTATGAGGGAGCAGAAGTAGCAAAGGTGAGAAAAGTGGGCTGTAACAGTCCTAGAGAAGGCTGGAAGCATGTCAAGCTGTGTTGCTGGGACCACAGGATCCTCCTCCCCTTGGCTTTGATGTATCAACACCACATTCATTTTTGTCCATATTCTACACTTCTGTAGGAAGCACATTAAAAATGTTTCCCTCTTTATAAGGTATTGGCCTTTCTGGCTCAAACTGTGCTGCAGAAGAATCACAAACTGTTCAAAATCCATACAGCTAATTAAAGTTCTTCAGGGGGGCTTTATAGACAAATTTGAAGGACTTAATTTTACAGAAATTCTTTGACACTTAAAGTAGTTTTAAGTACTTGAATATCATGTGCTGGGGAAACAGACTACTAGAACAATCCTGCATTTGTTTACTCCTTTTGACTATTGTTTTCAGCTTAAAAAAACCCTTAGTATAAAACCAGAAAGCCTAATTTTAATCCCTATGTGAAGAAAGCAGAAATTTACAGGCAAATTTGCCGTGCAGGTCTGAGCTAATTAAACATCATTATTACTGAACATGCTAATTAAAAGAAAAAAAATCAGTATTTTACCTACGTATAATTTATCCAGAGAAATTTAAAGCTTCTCACATAATATGAAAGCTTATAAATAATAGACAAGGAAAAACCTCTGTAGACTCCCACAAGGCCTGTCTTAAGAAAACAAAAGTTTTGTTTGACTGTAAATTGTTGAGTTTGTTTGGATTTTGGTTTTCATTGTAATTATGTAAAATACTTGGAATAAGGCCTTGCAGCACAGAATAATGGGTAAGACAGACATTGAATCCTTCTCATCTCCTATGCACAGCATTCATTCATTGCCATACAGGCAGCTAAATACATAGATGCTAGAGAAGGATGGACACCCCTGCCAAAAACAGTATCTGCTCGATGCCCAGAGGCTGTGTGCTGTTCAAAAGGACAGGGAGAGACTGAGTTCCATTGGAAACGCCACTGAGTGCACTTCCAACCATATGGAAGGGGAAACAACAATGAACACAGAGGTAATCTGAAGACCAGCACTTAAAATGATCATTATGTGGGTGCCTGCAGGATTCCTTTTAGTGAGTGAATCCAGCCATCAAAACAAAAGGATTGGCAGACAGCATCTGACTACAACTGCAGGAAGAATTCTAAGACAGTAGGTTATTTCTCATATGTACATTCATGCTGAATGACAGCACAAGCCTTTCAGCAGAATCACAGATCTAAAAAATCCAGAGACCAGTTTTTATTCTGTTCAGAAGACAAACAAAACTGACCCTCAGATTGTCAAAGAATGAGTAGTTAAAAACTATCATATTTATTTGCTTGTCAAAGTATCCAAATAAGGTATTTTAAAGCCTGACCGTAACAATGCAAGAAGAACTAGAATTTTTCCTTTTTTAATCCAAACTTATTTTTGTGGCTCGCTCACAAGCTAAGACAGTTCATAGGGAACATAAATGTGTTCTTAACAACACCTTAGCATCCTGAAAGCAAGAATAATAATGATACCTAAAGAATAGCAGTTTAGGACACAAGTGGTTTCTAAGTCTTCCCCTCATAACAGTCACACAGAGTGGACCCAGTTACAATCAAATTTAGAACAAAATGGGGGTTTTACAAGCAGCAGCATTAAAGGACCACGGCATAAGACAAAGCATGGATAGAGCAAGTGTGTACAGTGAAAGAATGACACAGGACCAGAAGATTGAAGCATTAAGATGACCCAAATACCAAAGCCTCTGATGCATATTCAGTAAACACTGCACTTGGATATTTCAGAAGAGTTCCCAGCATCATTGCTCAATCTGGCTATTCCAGTTGAGCATCTGGGCAGGATAACTTTTGGCAGAGAGGTAGGTTCTAAGGTGCCATTTTCTTTGGCATCTTGTCTATTTCAGGAGGTCTTACAAGAAGATAATGTTAAAATGCTGTGGGTTTTAGATTTGCAGGATTCAAATGCTATGTAGTTCAGCTTTACAAAAGCTGGGCTGTAGTGCATGAGTGCAGCCAATGATTTAACCATCTTGCTCTGGAAAATAGGACTCCAAACAGGCACAATACTCACTGTAATGGGATACTTTAAGATACAAAAAATTATGGTGTCCGTTTTCCATTTAATGGATTTGCAGTTGAACTAAGCCTTCCTTTTTTATTTTTGCTTTGTTTTGTTAAAAAAAACTTCTTCAAATGCCCGTGCCCTGCTACTTTGGGAAACATTCACAACATTCATTTTGTCATTAATGAGATGACTAAACAAAGGTTATCACAGCTTCTGGCCTTAGGCAATTTCCATAAAGTGAGTAGTGCCAAGCACCTCTGCTAATTAAATTCTACTAAAGAAATTTATTGATTCTTTACCCAATTATTTATACAACGAAATCTTAAACAGGTATGGCACAATAATTCATGTAAATTGGAGCAAGATTAAGAACTCCCAGACTGCAGAGATCTTAGGGGATCATACTTGTTACAAGTGCCCCAGTCCTCTTCCCAAGCAGTTGTGATCTGTTTTGGAACATGATGTACTAAACAGTATTAAGACAGGGTGGAGGAATGCTAAACCTCCAGGTCTGTCAATTATGTACCTGCAGATAAGTAGTTCTAGTAAGCTAATGGTGAAATGTCAGAGACCTACATTGTGTGACCTTGCTGTGAATGTGTGGCAGAGGTGAGGCATTATAAGCAGCTTTCAAAGCTTCACACATGCCGAGCAAAACCCAAGCTCTTCCAGGCAAAGACACAGTGAACACTCCTTCCTTGCTCCCCCAAGAACACCTGTCCCGGGGTGAGGAGTAGTGCAGCCATATTCACCAATCCCCAAAAGAAGTCTTTCCTCTAGAACAGCATAACATGAATATATTTTCCAGTGCCATGGCTGTCTCCTGGATTTTTCCACTGAAGAGTGGGCAAAGTTTTAATTGGCCTGATTCTAAGTGTCGCCTTTTCTGTACCTGGCAATTTTGGAGTGTGAAAATACACATCTGGGCACAAATTTTTTTACAAAAATTTTTTTAAAATCTGATCTTGACAAATGCTATTTTTCAGTTTCAGGGTTGATTTGGGTTCATTTGAAGATTTTTTTGTTTGGTTGGGGTTTTTTCAAAGTTGCAACATTAAAAGCATCTGAAAGATACAGATTGCTACTGATTTCCTTTAAGTGTTGGTATAATCAAGCCTGCTTGGAGGCCAGTAGCACGTAGTGCCATGAATTGTTCTGAATTGCTGCAGTAGACGTCAGTGTACTTTCAGTCATTTAGGAAAACAGTCTGGTTATGGTGAAATATATTCTTTGAATTTGGTCATTAGCATACTGAACTGGAATTCGGTCCAACACTGCCAGAGATGAGAACTTCCTTCTCTTCTGTGGAAAGCAGCCAACTAACACAGAAGACGTAAAAAGTGGAGAATTTACCTTGGTTTCCCAACAGTTTTCCATCACCAGTCATATAACCCTTTGCAGACCAAAAGAGCCTTTGTCAACCTTAAAAATTTTAGCTGGGCTAGAATCCAGCATAAGTGATGTGAAGAGACAGCACCTAAAAAAATGAAAGGAACTTCAATCCTGTTCAAAAATGATTAATAAAGTAGTTTTAACAGATCTTGCAGTAATCAAGGGGCTAAATTTCAGCTTTCATTTGAAGGTTGCCAAATCAAAACCATCTGAAACTCTATTAATTACAGACCCAAAACTTTGGAAGACAATGAAAAGAACACAAGGCATTGTTTATTACACAGTCTCATTAAAAGCATATTCATCCGAATGGCTGAGTTTTTGAATGTTTGAGTTGGTAACATTGCAAACAAGCTCCTCAGAGGAGGCTAAATGTTGCAGTTCTTTGAGTTTTGCTTGGTACTTACTTCCAGTAAATTTTTTAATGGCTTAGACCATGGAGATCTCTATCATTTCTCCTGTGAAAGTGATGAGAGAACAGGGACACACAGCAAGACAGACTCACAGGCAGTGTCCAAGCAGGCTGGAGAGCCCAAGTGCTGTCTGTGCTGTGGTGCCTATGTGCTAGCTTTCTTTGGAAGTCAGCATTTCATCTGTTGCAAAGACACTGGAGCCAAAGTACAGTCATAGTCCTACAGTTTAAGAAAGTGTTGCAGTAATGCAGCATAATCTTTTGTGATTGATAGTTTGACTCTTTTAACTTGTCAGTGATCAATCCATTTTCACACAGGCAAATGAACTTCACCGAAAAGTAAACAGCTCTAATAATGTACTTTTTTGACTTTTGCTTTTTAAAGCTGAAAATAGCAGTGTGACATGAGTGAGAACAGCCTCTACTGGGGGGACTTTGTTCTATTGTGTTCTTTCCAGGAAGTGGCAACAAAAAGAAATGACCTGTTGCTAATTCCCCCGTTGTACTGTGAGAGACAAAAAAAGAGGCTTATCCATGTCCTCAAGTGATACATACTTCCATTTCCTCTCAGCTGCAGTGGTGCAGGAAAGCAGGTATCAAAACGGACAGCTCTATGGCAGACATTGAAAAGGAAACACTTAGAACTTGTGCAAAAGCTGATAACCCCTAATGTTGGAGTGAAAGCTCCTCTGGACTCAGGCCCAGAGGGAAGCCAAAGCACAGGGGTTGAATTAAAACCTTTGGACAAGCTGAGATACATGAAGCCACACCAAAGTGAAATACAAATATAGATTTTTTAACTTCTAGTAGAAATACATGCTGAGTGCCTTAAACACTAAAAAGCTGTAGCAGAGGCCTTAGACACAGTTCTTGCTGCAGCAGTGTTACCTTTTCACAGAATTCTTTACTTTAGACAAAATACAGATAGAATTATACTGTTCACATTTTTTAGATAGAGTGTTCACATAAACAATAAGAACTGATAGAAACTGTATACACAAATCTGTGTAATACCTTTGTAACACTTGTGTAAGGCTTATGACTGTTAGAATTAGACCAGGATAGGTTAAGAAAAGAAAAACTAGAATCGTGTGTTAATCTTATTGGTCAGTTAACAAATACAATCCACACTTCTGTAAGAAAAAATAGAGAGTATAGAAAATAGAGTGTAGAGTATAGAGCCTAGAGTATAGAGCATATAGAGTATAGAGCGTATAGAAGAAGAAGAAACTGTTTTTGCAGCTGTAAAAGCTCAGTTCCTGACACTTTCAAAGTGTGTAGTAGATTCTCTCTGCAGTGAAACAAAAGGGAGTAAATCTATCAGAAGTGCTGATGATAATAATAGACAGAAATATTAAGTCCTGACACACCAACAAAGCAGCACAGAGAAGAAACATAGCTACGAGTTTGAGCTTAAATGCAGTTCCTGAGCCAATGGGGAGAGCACATGGGAGGAGGTCCCAGATGAGGCTAATGAGGACAGTGAGGGATTCTTGGTGCTATCAGGGCCCTGACAGAAGATAAATCCCAGTAGTCACAGCTTATCTTCCCTTAAAGGTAGGCTCTTTGAAAGTACTGTGTTTGTATTAAAGGGTTTAATGTAGATTTACTAGGCTGTAGTGAATTTTTAATCTGTAATTGTTCAGTAGGCTTTGGTACGATCTGTTTCCGAATGTCTACACTAATCTTGAAAAGAATAATTTTAATAGCATTGTATGCCATAATGCTGCTCTCTTGCAGTTCTCATTATTAATACAGAATGTAATACTGTAATCTTTTCTGGAAAAGTCTCTAATTTTAGTGCTCTAAGTGTCTTCTCCCTTCTTTTTTTGTGATAAGCCTAAAAACGCATATTTTGACACGCTAGTGAATAAGTTTTATTTCTTTTAGCACAGGGAGTGTTCCACAGACATTGGAAGTTTCATGTGTGTAATTTCCTTCTAGAGAAAACAGTTATGATTTATTTAGAGGAACTTCATCACCTGGTGGAAAACCATGAGGAAAGTATCAGAGAAAACAAGTTTCTCAAAATAGTTTCTAATAGACTGTGTATGAGTTAGCTTCTTCCTAAAGTAGGAGTTAACTCATTGCAGTCTCCTGGAGACCAGGAGATGAAGTTTCTGTTCTTGTGCATGACAGTAGGCCTGGCCAGTATGTAAAACCACAAAAGCCACGCCTAGGAACAGGGTTGACATTAGAATGGTGTCTAGAAAACTCTTCATGTGACTGTTTACCAAAGCTGTCTTCAGGCCTCAGTGCTCCTTGGCAGATGGAGAGGGATTGAAGAATTCCTCTATTCAGGAACCTTTCTGTGCAGGCACACAGTGGCCACCCACAGGAGCCTTCTGGCCACCACTGAGCTGCAGTGCTGGAAGTTAAATACTCCCTATACAGGATGAGCATAATGAAATTTTTAAAAAAAGTACTTAAAGGTAAATAAAGATGCTAAAAATTAAACTAACCTTGTCATGTGGATATACTATATTGAGGTTTTGACACATTACATCCCATTTACTGCTCTGTTTTGTCTTGAAGAAAATACTGTGCATACTTTGAAAAATCAGTGTAGATGCTGAATCTCAAAGATAACATGCTTTAGTTTCATGAGGTCATGTGTCAGTTTGAGAATTTAAAAACTTAGCTTGTTTTTCAAGCCACTGAGTTCACAATGCTGTATCCACAAGAATTAAAGGTGTGAAATTAATTTTATTTTACCTCCTTACAACTTGATATAGTTTAGTTTTGTCCAGCTGCCACATTGCTACTACTTCTCTCTCATCCTTTGAGTATTGGGGAAAACATGGTCGTGTTTCTTTTCTGCTATTTCATAAGTGGGGTTTTTGGATAAATTTTTGTAGCCTAACTTGCAAAACATCCACTTTCATTCTGAGCATGTGGGACCTAATTTCAGTTTCACTTTAGAGGGAAAGCTTTCCCTTTCAGCATAGGGGAACGTAATTGCTTTTCTTTTTTACCAGTTTTGCTTACAAGTTGAATCTCAAGATACTTAGCAGTGTTGCATATGGAAGGAGGAAAATAAGGACTATTGCAGTTTAAAAAAACAGTTTGAAAAACTGTTTGTTTGTTTTAGGCCCTGGAGCACTTCATATGTTGAGAACAGTGTCTCCCTTTCTGGGCTGTATTGTGTAGCTGCTGTTTTCTCTTGCTTTCCACAAATTTGCTTTCTCTTTCCTGGTTTTACCTCATTGCTTGGGAATATTATGAACTAGCTGAAACAAGGCTGATCTGCATTTACAGTGCTTAGCACAGAAAGGTTCTGATCAGAGATCAGAGTCACTGTAGCAGTGCTGAACAAGTAGGTTAAAAGAGAAATGACAGAGATATACAAAGTGGAAGGCACTACCAAAAATAATGGTAACAACAGTGAGATTTGTAGGGGATTGGGAGTGACATGGTAAACAAGAATATGGTATTTTCAAATATTATCTAAGCAGATATTTCAGCAGGGAGGCACATGTGAACTGGATTTTGAGCTCGTAGCGGGGTTGGTCAGGAAGGAAGGGAGCAAAAATCTTCACTTCTAAGGTCAGAAGAGGTAATTTTTTAAGGCTGTAGGAGGCAGAAAGGTTAGAGGGTTCCAGCAGGCATCTGGGAGGGTGCTGGGTGTGGACAAAGGGCTGCACAACAGCAGGAGCCTTAAGGGACTGCAAACTGCACGATCAGCATAGGCATGAGGGTTATGAAGTGAATGTGTCCCTCCCTTCTCTGAATGTTACAACAGGCTTCCAGTGCTCTCTCCACGTTCCTGTCAGACACAGCCTCTGCTTGTGTGTTACACAAATCTCACAAGTGCAGTGCACTTTCAGTGTAAGGATGGAAATTATCCCAGTGTGCCCACAGCAGAGGTGCTGATTGTCCTGAGGATTCTGCTGTGCCTTGAACTGAATGGACTACATCCAGGCTGGTTAAAATACTCTCTGTGTGCTGGCGGGTTGGATAGGACTGCTAGAGAGGGCAGCTTCAACCTCAGTGGCTGTGACGGACACTGAGGATGAAAATCCTTTGTGTGATCCAGAGTGTAAAACTAAAAAAAAATATCAGGAGGAGAGGAGCAGGCCTGTCCCATTTTAGCCATGGCAATGGCTTATTCTTAGGTGGTGGTGGTAAAATTATTTGTGATTCAGAAATCAGTACTAAAACCTCTGTACAGATCAATTATTGTGTATTGATGGCAAAAGCAGGAATCTGATTGCCTCCATAAACTGAGGATGAAAAAACACATTAATCCTGGTGTAACCATAGAGACTATTAAACAACATCAGCTGTAAGTAACATTTTTCATTTGACTATGAATCTTTTGCAAGCAAAAGTTCTCAAAAAGCTGCTGAAGAGATCTTGAACCTCCAGATACTTTGTTTTGCCAATCTTAAGAGTACTGGTGATAATACATTTGTCTAAGAAAGATTTAGTGGGTTTTTTTGTTGTTGTTTCAAAAAGTCAAGCAGCTAACGTTTAGTGAGTTCATGGAGGAAAGATAAAAGTTGAAAAGCCATCATTTTACCTACTACTCCTGGAAGAGGGATGGTATCACAGTTGCTGCTGTGAACACCACACTGATGCCAGGCACGAAGGAGACCATTCCATGGATCTAGCAAGCTTAGCAGGCACATATGAAACTCATTTAGAGGACAACATTCAGGAATGCTAAGTAAATATACATACTTACTGGGACAGAGTATGTATTTGCTTGGTATCCTTAAAATAATCTATTTATCCCAGATTTCTGGGTTATTTTTACACTTAGCCCCAAGGAATGTCACAAATGCAGTGCCAATATGGCAGAAGTACAAAGCATTCTAAACATATAAATCCAGATTATTACTTGGCTTAACCATGAAATATGTTGCAAGCATTAAATGTTTTTTAAAACTTCCAGAATTTTGTGAAACCAGAAGAGTGTTGGTGCCAAGATTTACAAAAGGTGGATCCTGACTGCCAGGATTCAAAGAGACAATAAAGTAGCAGCTACAAAGAAGTTTAGTTGATGTAAGTTGTGAACAAAATCATAGGAAAGTGAGGAACGCATTCAGCTGAGAAGTAATCAGAACATATATTCACAGATAAACATATATTCATAGATAAACATTGTTAAAAGTTTAACTATGCCATGACATTTCAAATAAAAGGTTTTACAAAAGTAAAGAGGTCCTTTACAAACATTAGGCAGACATGAAGTGGAGGATGAGCTAGCTTGCAGGAAAACCTAAGAAAGCTGTTGTTGGGGAGGAGTGCCATTTATTGGATTTGTCACTAGTAGGGCTACGCAGTGGTTTGTAGAAGACTTAATATCCCTGTCCCCTAATCTGAGAGTGAATGTGAAAGCTGACAAAATTTTGTGACTGATGCAAAAAAGTGGTAGAATATTAAAAAGCAGTACAGAAGAGAACTAGGCTGTTTGCTTGCTGAGCTCATTCTGGCAAAATGCATTTTTTGTAAAGGTAGGGCTGAAGCTACTGCATCATGTAGCAAAGCAAAATGTGAGCTTGTGTGGACAAAAAGACTTATCCTGGAAGTCAGTACCTCCAAAACTGAAATGAAGTGAGATAGAAGCAGGGTGGTGATGTTTGTGTAGAGAGCACCAGCAAGGTGGAAGTCCACACACTGCTCTGGCACATCTCTGAAAAGAATGCCAAAAAACCAAACAAAGCAAAGAATGCTTTGCCCGAAAACTTCAGGTTCAGCAAAAACACCTCACAGCAAGACCCTGGAGAATGTTATGTTTCATTTATCAAAAAGAGAACAAGAAATAGCTTGTTTAGGGGGTTTAAACTATTCCATGAGAAAGGAAAATGGGTCTTCTACAGAAAAAGTAAGAACACAGTAATGAACAGATGCCTGAGACAGAAACACATTGTGAAGTAGAGACACCTTTTTAACACTGTGTGATTGATTATAGGAATCTGCTTTGTTTTGTTGCTTGTGGCTGGAGGGTTTGAGTGAAAGCTGGCTGCTTGCTGCAGCCTGTTATCACCACACAGGGTCAGTGTGAGATCACACAGCTTTGCTCTGTGCCAGCTCTGACTTTTTGAACAGAGGGCAGTAATGCTGGGCCAGTGCAGGGGCCAGACACAAATTCTTCACCATGAAATGTACGGTCCCTAGGAGCTCTGAGTGGAAAGAGAAGATTTAGGCATGGGAGGGAAGGAGAAGGAACATTTTCCATGTTGCCTCTGCTGATTTAGCAGAATTTGTGGTTGCTCAGTACTTTATGAAGATGCTTTAGGATATTTGTATTCTTACATGATCACATGTCATGTATCACAAGCTGAAAACAAGCATCCTGTTTTTCCAGTTTGTATTGCTTTTCCTTGCCACATGGATGGTGTGGAGCATAATGTACAGGCATTATGCCTTATACAATTGGTTGATATTCTTCTGATCCAGCACAGGAAAGGGAAAGTGTCATCCTGTGGTTAAAGAGCGGGGCTTGAAATCATTATGTCCCCTGAAACTGATGCCTCTGCCATAGATTTTAGGTGTGACTGTGGGCACAGCACCCAATGGTTTGTGCCTCTGGTTCCTTCCCAGTAAAATTAATAGAAATATTTTTACAAGGGTAGTTCAGGGCTCATTTAATACTAACACTATCCTCAATAAGCAGTGAAAACGTTCAAAATTGAAGTTGTGGTATCTTCATGCCAGTAACTTCAAAAATAATCTTCTGGGGTTTGAAGCCCTCCTCTTTATTAGGAAAAAGAGGAATGTTCTTAACTTGAGGCAAGTATGCTTGTTTTTGAAAAAAGTTTTAGTTTTAACTTACTTGAAAGAGTATTAACAACAGGTTCAATTTAGCTATGAAATAGCATCAGCTGTGCAGCAGAGGTCACTGCTGCATTACTTGAATAAATTCTACCATGTGCCTGATAGGCCTGACCAAAAGGATTTCTAGTTTGCAATAAATACTTCGATTTCAATGAAATTAGTATTTCCCTGAAATTTTTATTTCTTTGAAACAGAGAATAAGCACCAGGTGAGCTATATATACAGAACTTGTACTCCCAGGATTCTGCAGCTATTTGAAAAACCCTGGACAGTTCACAGACTGATAAGGAATTCTCACAGAGATATAACACAGGCAGATATTTTCACATCATGTCTTTCAGTGTTAACACACAGAGAATTGACATTATTCAGCTTTAGGGAAGTCTGACCAGGTTGGTGTCTGCCTGGTCCATGGTGGAGATCTCCAGGCACATGCCCTGTGGGGCTGGTGTGCCCAAGGGGGTCTGGTCTGACCTGCAGGTCAAGGTCCTGGGCTGCTTGGCCTGCTGAGGAACCAGGGGAGTCATGCTCAGACCTGGTGCCTGATCCTGCAGCAGGTCAGGGCACAGTACTGGGGTGAGTCCTCTTGGCAGGTCTGTTTTGGAGACAATGAGTTGCAGCACATTTAGGAGTCTACCACAGAAGTGAGCAGTTGGGAAGGAAAAGAATGAAAAAGAGACAGATGAGTGATATTCTTTTGAGCGATAAATAAAAAAACCAAACAAGCAGAGAAACTGTCCCCACAATATTTTTCCTTTCAAATTAAAAAATTCTGAATGTGAAAAATATTATAAATATTATTATAAATAATGTGAAAGGATCTCATCCCTGGAAGTGCTCCAGCTTGGAGGGGGCTCTAAGCAACCTGGTCTAGTGGAAGGGGGGGATTGGAACTAGACGTTCTTTAAGGTCCCTTCCAACCCAAACCATTCTATGATCTTTTTCTTAATGTACACACGGTCAAATAACATGTTAATAAAGAACAGCTCGTGTGTCATAAATTTGCAGTTCATTTATTCCTTATGCATTGTACCTTAATAATATTTATTTTTAGTATACTTACCCATCGATCACCTTATAGATCCCTTCAACACTTCAGCCCCATTCTGAATTGAGGTAGGATAGAAGAGCCTTAAACTGCCTGTCAGACCTGATGTTAACTCAATAGCACCAGGCACCCAAACACTTTTTTCAGGATGCTTGTCTTGATGAGAAGTAATTGCACCCAATATTTTACTGTGCACAGACTAAAGAACCTGGAGGAAAGACAAAGAAATGTAGTATTATGCCAATATTTTGATTTTCCTCATTTAAGCAGAAAGAATTATTAGTAATTTTAAATTCAAGTATATAAATAAACATTTTTAGGCAATCCTAAAAACAGTGAGTCTGTTGCAATTTAATAATTTTTTTGTGTGTTATCAGGAATTATTTATAAATTTAATCATGGATTTAGAGGTTGTTTGGAAATGTGATGGACTTCCTCAACAGAGAAATATAGTGAATGGCCTTTGTCCATTAAAAGGAACAATAATTAAGCACAGCACCAGACCTCTCTGTTTCCAAGCATAATCCTATAAGAACATAGCACAGGTAGGAGGAAAAAGAGTCTTGTTACCCTCCTTTGTCCCCAGAGAGCAGTGCAAAAAAAGATTTACAACCAGAATTAGGGTTATGGCAAACCCAAGTGACAAAGCCTCGCTGAAATGAGAGGGGTTGTGTAGGTTGAAGGGTTTCACCTCTGACCAAGAGCTGGTAGCACCAGTGTCCACGCCATTTCTGAACAGTGTTTGCACAGAGATTTTTTCCAATCACAGCTGAGCCCAGTTAGTAGTAAATTTCTGGGCTTCATTACACAGTTCTGTGCATTCTGGCTCTGGGAGGTTATTCAAGTGTGTCCCTAATCTCCCTGAGGAGGGTTGTAGAATTCAGGAGGTGTGTTGTGAGATCAAGACTTGACTTCTTGAGAGAGGTCAAATCTACTGTGGGCCTTTCTGTATCCCATACTCAGTCCTCCAAGCAAGACTTTCTTCATGTGACTGATTCCATTTAACTACTGGTTAATAGAATCATATCTTTGGGCTATACTTTCAACAGGAAGTTCTGGATTATTGGATCCTTATCTCTTCAATACAAGTCACAAGCTTTCCCTTCTCTTTGAATTAATAGTGTGCATCGCTGTTTCAGATTGTGAGTCCTCAGGCTCTCTGAAAAGCCAGTCCAAGTTATTTATCAAATGAGCTACCAGCACAAATGGGGAAAAGTGTAAACATAAACCTCTAACAAATGTGGATCTGCCCGTACCAGTGGTAGTTCTGTAATGGATACAGAGGATAAACCTCCAATCATTATAGATCTTGCTGGATTCAGTTCTAGCTGAACATTGTTAAAGCAGGATTGAATATGGATTCCATCATCAGTTTATACATGGAACTTGTATAACTCTTTCCTGGAACTTCACCAGATTTTAGAAAGTAGATTTTTGCATACTATGATCACACATAACTGTTGGCATGAGATAAAAATTCCTGCAGTTAATAAATAATACCAAATGTCCCAGGAAATGATAACATAAGCACTGTTCCAGAGTGATTTTGGCATTTGTCCCTGGCCTTAAAGGTCCTTTATATTGTTCCATTATAGTCTGTTCTGTTCCTAATTATTTAAGAAATGAAGCACCTTGGATAAATTCCCACCTGATGCTATCAGGAAAGGGCTGTGGAGACCTTTACATAACTGTCCTTCAGCTGTGAGAGACAGCAAACCATTAGCAGCACAGGCTGGAGAGCAGAGTAAGAGTTTTAATCAAGAATGGGAATAAGTGCAAAAATGTGTTGGTGATTCAAACAAGTTGCACTAGAGATGTGCTGCAATCATGCTTCCAGTTAGCCAGGAATGTCTGGAGCAGAAGTGTTCCGCTGTCTGCAGTACTGACACTGCAAAACAACAGAGATGAGCTTTTCTAGAAGCATCCAAGGGACTTGCGTGCTTTCTGAAACCCTACCCAGGAACTTCTGTGTGTAGGAAGCACTTGAGCTATAAAAGATGATTACTGATATAAAAAACAAACAAACAACCCAAAACACTGCTTTAATATTTCAGTTAGCTCTTAAGTAAAGCAAAAAATGTGAGATATTTCCTGAGTCAATAATCGTTCTTGCCAAAGGCTACAATCAGCACTCAGTCAAGAGTGGTACTTCATCCTCATGATCCCTGACCATGCTGAAATAGTTTTAAAATCTCCTGCTCCCTTGACTGTGGTGTTTTCCTGCTTGTTCACCTTCCTTCTGATCATTCCCCTTGGTGCATCTTTAGAAGCTCTTCCAAATCCTTTCTCGAGTTTTCTGTATGTGGGAGGCCCAAATGCTTTTCTACTCTACTTTTTGCTGAGGTTCATATACAAAATTATCCACTATCACCTGTTGAGGATTCAGAAAGCTACCTTTTAATTTTTGTCTTCTATCCAAAAGAAAGCCTAGCTAAAAAATTATGTTTGTGAATAATTTAACCATGTATGAAATTCAGCATGGCTGAACAGAATAGTTGATGTTGAAAGGGCTCTCTGGAGACCATCTAGTCCAACCCCCTATTTAAAGCAGGGTCAGCTGGAGCAGGTTACACAGGGCCATGAGCAGTTAGGCTTTAGATATATGCAAGAATGGTCCACAAAACCTATTCCAGTGTTCAGCCACCTTTACCATAAAAGCAGGGCTCAATTTTCTATTCAGGTCCCTGTGGAGGTCATTGTCCTGCTTGTCAAAGAGCTCACTTTGGGTTTAGACTTGATCTCTAGTTGTCACTCATTCTTGCTGCAGGACAAATACAATAGCTAAGTCTTCACCAAGACCCATTCTCCAACTAAATTCTCAGACCGAGATATTTTCGTCCTTTTCCCTGACGAAAGTAGGGTGGGCAATCCAGCAGTGTTTGTGGAAGGGTGTTTCTTTTAAAGTCTTCCCAGCCTACTACATTGGCTTACTGGTTTTTACAATTCTCTCTCCTGGCTCCTTACTCTTTTCTGTCAGTTCCCAACCCAATGTCTGCTTCAGTAAAAGTGCACAGTGCAGAATGAAGAGCCAAATCAAGAAGCTTTGATTTTACAGCATTGTCATATCTGGTCTCCACAGAGCTCTGCAGCAGCCTTTCATATTATAAAATTCATTATCATGCCTCAGCCCCTTCCTCTCTGGAATGAGCAATCCTAATTCTTTCAGTCATTGCCAGTGTCACACTATTCTCGGTTTCTCCTCTCTGTAGACTGCACTGTATTTTCTGTATATTTATTATGTAGAAACAGCATGTGGCTTGGTTCTTGAAAGTGGGAATAAATCACTGATTTGTCTCATGTTTCCTGGGTAGACTGGACAGGATCTGAAGGTAACTTCAAGAAACCATAAGAAATTATAGTATGGAAGTTCTTAGGGTGAAGTTTGGGAGACGGTTTCATTATTCTTTGTTCTGCACTAAGGACACTGACTATTCTAGATTATCGCTGATATAGCTAGAGCAGAAATGACCTTTTCATTCCTACTGGAAGCTTGTGGTGTTCTACTTTGAAACCAGCATATACTTAAGCCTTTGTGGTATCCTGTGCATATCATACTGAATGGAAAAAGCTTGCACTGGCATGTGAGTGAGATCATTTGTGTATTTAAATGCCAAACTCATGTCGTGAGCTATAAGCACTAATAACAAAGTACATCCATGGGCAGATTTATTTAAATTTCTTTGGACAGGTTTAATGTTGGTTTGCCTGTTGTCTACAAAGTGCTACATACTTTAAGTGACTAAAAGAACTTTTTAAGCCCAAGTAGCGAATCTATGGCATGTAGAATACATATCCCTACTCTGCTTCTGGACCAAAGTCCCAAGCAGAAAGGTGGAGAGAGCAGAGCAGGAGCAGTGAGGACTAGGCTGTGCATAGCTCAGGCAAGGGCTGAGAGCAAGGTCTGTAGCTTAAATGCAGTTCCTGGGCCAGTGGACAGACAGTGCCTGGATGGACTCCCCAGATGATGTTGATGAGGGACATTAGGACCTGTTGGTGCTCTCAGGATCCTGACCCATTCCAGCAGGTAGAAAAACTTGCACAAAAAAAGGTTTTGCTTTTGTAAATGGAAGTCATGTGTTTAGCAACGGTCTAAAGTAAAGTGGGTGCAGCATTAGCTGAGAGAGCACAACCAAATCTGGTCCATGGTGCCAGAAAAGTTTTGTACAAGGGGGATTTGTAATTTGGAATGTTTCAAGGACACATGGTTTTGAAATGCTTTGGAACAAGAAAAAGAAGTTATTTTTCTGTGTGGTGGTTTTGTGTTTTGCAGGGTTTCTTTTCTTGCCTCCGATTACCTAACACTGTCTTGGGTAGGCAAACTTAAATTACCTTTTTCACTATCTAAATTTCTGCAGGGGTTTTTTTTCATCTACATTTCCCTTTTTCCTACATATCTACATTATTATAAGTATGTCTTCAGCTTAACTCCGCAATCCTTTTACTTGGACACTGGTCTTTGAAAACAAAAAGGACATTGACTGTTATGTAGCACAGTGTACTAATCTGGGTGTACTTTAGCTTCCACTACAGTAAGTATTTATTGGATAGTAAATAAGATTCCTAACTAAACAAATCCTTGCAATGAGGAGGATGTAGCAGGATAAGGATCTAATATGAGCTGAGACAGGAATGTCAGTTATTTAAATGTTTGCATGTTGTGGGAAAACCATCCCTTGATCTAATGAATTTTATTTCTCAAAGTATCTATGCATACTCTTGTCTCATTGAGACTTCTTCAATATAAAACAATCCATGATTTCACTAGTTACTGGAGGGTAGAAACACATCTCCATGTAGTACTGTGCTCAGGTTAGTAGACTAGAAGTTAAAGAAGCTGGCTACCACTTTCCCCAAAATAAGAGGCAGAGATAATTGCAAAACTACTCTGTGAAGAAAAGCCACTTAAACTTATTTGAACACAAAGTACCACAGCCATTCTCAAGCTAATTTGTTTTCAACTTCTATTAAAACATGTGCCTGGCAGAAGTACTGTTCTATGAATCATAGTTTAAAAATCCAGTGGAAAGAAGTTATCTACTTGCAGCCCCTTCTGCCTGTAACACTGGCATTGGGATATAAATGATAGAGTGAAACATTTTTTTCTTCTTTAATGAGATAAAGTGAATGTGTAAATCTTGACTAACAAGTCTTTTTATTAATAGTCCTTGGACTCTCTAGGAATATGGGCTTTTCTATTGTCTTCCATTTCCTTTCTGAAGGTAAGCAAAGATCTAAGCTCTCTGAGGATGTTCTATTGGACCTGGAGGAGTGTTCTCCTTGCAGGTACATTGTGCAGCTGAGAGCAGAGAATTGCAAACCCCTGTTACACTGTTTGTCTTCACAAATAGTACAGATTTAGAATTGCAAACCCCTGTTACACTGTGTGTCTTCACAAAGAGTCCAAATTTTCACTCTGGCAGCTGATAGGTACAGGGTACAAACCCATTAACAAAGATGAAGCTAGATAAGGCTGGGTGAAGTTCCTATATGCTGAATGATCTTTCAGTCAGAAACGTTTTGCTTTTTTTTTTTTTTTCCAAGTCAGTAAAATTAAATGCAAATAATGCAGTAAGAAATTGCATATACCTTGCTGTTATGAATGGAAGCAAATTACGAGGTTAGAAGGAGAAACCTTCACAGCAAATTGAAGTAGAAGGCACTTTTAACAATGGATATGCAGCCTATTTAGGCTTCAGAAGAGCAAAAGATAGTTTCAATGGGAAGAAAATTCTCAGAAAGAACAGAAATTCATCTGGGGCATTTTGGAACATTTGACAGTCAGTGCCTATGAGACTTGCCTGGGATTCCAGGCTATGGAAATTGCTGTCCACAGTGAGCTTCCCTTGGCACCTGGGCACTGCTGCTGCTACCCCTAATTTTTGCCCTCTGTGTGTATCAAGTGCAAGAAAGGAAATTATTCAAGGTGCCAGTGAAGGAGCCTTAGGAATTCATAGTGCCAGAAGAGGTTTAGAGGGTCAGACAAGGTGATAGGGAACACCTCGTCCTCACATGAGGCTTGAGGCATTTTCTGTCTCTTGAGAATAATTGAGATCTTCTTCGTGTTTGGTAGCTTTGTCATGTGCTCTCTGCAGCTGCTTTGCCCAGAGGACATGTCAGTGCAAAACCCGTGGGAATTTAATTCTGTATGTTTTATTACAGGAAGCTATACAGCCAAACTCAGTCTCCTCTTGCCCAGAGAATGATACAATGCTCTGCTGTGCCAAGCAGACCAGTTATCTGCTTTTCTGTTGTCTGCTTTTCTGTTAGGAGAGTGATGCAATGAGGTAATGAATGCCAACCTGCTCCTGCAATTCAGGGAACTGTCTTACCTGTCCCAAAATCCAGACTTCAGAACTTCAGTGTCAAGTTTATGTTTGAAGTTTTTTAAACCCAAAATTACAGATATTACACTGTTCAGAGCACTGGCAGGAGAGCAGAGAGGACTGACTAGAGATCTTATTTCATGTGGAAGAAAATTGACTTTATGTTTGACTTACATGGGATAAGCTGATCTTTATGCTTATTGTCATAACCAGATTTTTCCATTAGATCCAGAACTGTTCTGGAGACAATTAAATCTATTTGAGCTGAATAAAATATTAGAAATCCTAAGTTGCTCCTGAACCCACCTCCAGCATGCTCTAGTCTCTACTACAGCTATTCCTTCAAAAACTTCTGTTACTCCTGAAAACCATGTTGTGTGCTGCTTTCAAGAGACAGCAATCAATACTCAATTCCACATTGCTAAACCCCAAATTTTTTATTTATCTCACATTAGGAAATTTTCAGGGACTGTTACTCAAGAAGATCTTATACAACATATCATCCCTTTCTTTGGTTCCTCCTTTTAGCTTCATTTAGAATACTGGGGCACGGTTCAGACTAAAGTGAATAAATGAATTTTTGCTAGTTTTGTTGGCCCTACTGTTAGGGTCTGAGAGACCAAGTTAGATGCCAGTCTTTTCAAATGTGCATATATAGATATATATGTGTGTGTGTGTGTGTGTATGCATTTATAATAACTACCAAAAACTTACGCAGTACATTAATAACCATGGAGATGGGAATCATTTATCCATACAGCACACAACAAAATGAGGAAAGGTTAGCCACCTTCTCCTGAATGTGCTTATTTTTGGTATGGAAAAATGAGTTTCAGAGTATTAGGGTGATCTTACTAAAGTGATTTATTTCTTTTCCTTCCTGGACAGACTGATAAGAATCTTGATGGGGCTTACTTTTGTAACTGTGAGAACCTGAGGCAGGCTCTCATGGCCCTCAGCAGCCTCACCCAGGATCTCCATCCAACCCTCCCAGCTCTCCCAGCCCAGGAACCCATTCAAGCTCAGTCCTGGGCCTCTAGTCCCTACCTGAGCTGTGGATGTGCTATTTTCTGTGCCTGTCACTGGTGCTTGCTGCTCCTGACCTGGGGAGTGATTTTTTTTAACCCTGACCTGGTAACTGTGGCTCTGTTCATTAATCATTGGCCTGCACCTGACCTTGGTTATCCTCACTGCAGCTGAGGGGCGTATTGAATTCTGAGCTTGACCTCTGACTGGCCTCATTACCATGAGTCTTTCTCATGATCTGATCATGATCTCTCAGATGGCCCTGGCTGTCCTCCCTTGACCTGCTCAGGAGTGCCTTCAGGCAAAGTTTCAAGAGCATTTTTACAACTACCTGGTGACTTTCTTGAACACCCTTGATATTTTACTGTTCTCACTGAGCTTGGAGTCAATGAAGTATTAATCACAAGATACACAGCAAAGTAAAACCCCAGCTTGTGCTATGATGACTGATACTGTCATGGAGCCACAGGACAAAGTGAATTGCTGTTTACTGCCTTAGAAAAGATGCAAACAAGGTTTTCTTTTTAAAAAGGTGTTTGCTCCTGATTCTAATTGATTGTCACAAGAAACAGTGTGTTGATACAACTGAAGGCAGAGGGTGGGTAGGATGAGAAACCACTGATAGAATAGGTGACCAAATAGGATGTCTTAGCTTTTTCTGTTGCTGATGGTTTGCATTATCAAACCATGTTCTGAGAATCCTTTTCTTAATTTCAGCATGGCTTTGGGGGTTACAGTGGAACATAGTTTATAGAAATGTTTTTTGGGTTGAGATTTTAAGGTTGTTCACAGTGGGTATAAACATATACAATGAGATTAAATTCACTGCAGGAGCACAAGGAGGTTGTTGCTTCCTCTCAATGCCAAGCCTTCTTCATTTTAACTGCAATGCTGGCTTGATTTTTAAATATAAACACTAATTAAAAGCAAATTACTTTAATGTTTCTTTTTTTTTAAATAGCATTATAGTACAAGATCAAATATAGGTCAAATAAATACAGGTCAAATAGTTCTTGAAACTCATCTGGAATTGTAGAGTAGTGACATCACCTGGACAGCATAATTGGATCTGAATCTTCTGCTGAGTGATCTTCTCTGTAAATAAGTTTTTATTTTAGATCACAGGAGCTGAAATCAAGCCTTAGATAGCCATGTTGGGGTTGCAGTAACATCTAGCTGTCAGTTGCACTAAGTGCAGTACTATTCACGTAGGTGAGACAAACCCTTCTTTTCTATGTGATCACCCCAGTTAATCTTTAAAGCAATGTTAGGCAGCTGTTGTGAAAAAAGTTTTGATTTTATAATTGTTATAATTCTGCCAAAAGCCTGGAAGTGTGAAGTGTTAGCAGCTTGAAACTCTTGCCTGTGTTTTTGACTGAGAATGCCTTATGACAGCACTTGAGTTTTCTTTTAGGCTAATTTTTATACTACTTATTCAGTGATTCTCAAAGTACTGATTATACTGGAATCCATAATATCTGCCAATGTGTAATCTCTGAAACTAGCTGAGGATTTCCCCAACTAGGTGACTTGAAATCACATCTTTAATAATGTCTGCATGCACTTACTAATGACAAAAAGCAAAAGATTTCTTTTGAGAGAAGTGAAATGTGAGATAATAAAAAGATGCTATAGCGTAGAACATGCTGATCTTTGCAGTATTGCCTTAGTGTCTGAGGTAAACTAGTTAGTTATCTTCGAAGTGGTGTGTGTATACATATATTTGGGAATCACAACAGCATTACTACTGTGCCTAAACAATATTGGTATCACCTAAAAATGAACACTCCTGATACTGGACTGGAATGTTACGAAGTGTCTGTCCTGTAGTAGAGAAAAGCAGACATGGTAAAAATGGAAGATTCTTTTTCTTCTGGAACATTACTGTTGTCTCTGTATATTTTTAAATTGTAAATTTAATTGCTTTCCTTGCTTGCACTTACACTGTATGGAATGGAGTTGAATGTGTTATTCATGCTGTAGTTATGGAGCCAGGTCCTGCATTGGTACTTTTTTGGGAATATGGTGGTGAAATATGAGCACAGGACTTGTTCTGTCTGCTGGAACTGATGCTATAGTATTTATATTATTTCAAAAGCAAATTCTCCTACATAGTGCCTGTCATCCAGGAAGTACCCCATAGCAGTCTAGAACTCTCTTGTCACACCATCTATTGTTTTGGGGTTTTTCCAGATCTTTTGGCTGCAGTGGAATGGTTTCTGATCAAGCTGGGCTCAGTAAACTCTCTTCACAATATTTATGTATCTGTAATGCAAACAGTACCGGAGTGAGAGCCAGCACCTTGTTGAATATTGCTGTATTTTGCTAGTTCCTCAGGCTGTAATAATAAAATCTGGATTTGACCGTGGTAGTTTATCTGAGTTTCTCTTGTAACTGGACTTAAAATGCCTTCGCTGGTTCTTTTGGTTGCCAATGTCTCTCAGTAGCTCAGACTGACCTTCCACAAGATGATCTTCCACTTCAAGTATCCTAATGGAATCTCTTCACTATTTACTTAAAGAAAACCAGATGCATTATATATCTCAATTTGTGATGTGGTGCCTTTGATTTTTCAGTGTCTTAAAGTCTGGAATCAGGATGGACACCTGCATCCCCAGGTACAGACCCTCTGAATGTAGTCACACTCTGTAATCTCATCCTGCTCATCTTTTATGCTTGTGAAGCTGTTTTTCTTGGAAATTGCCTCTAAATAAGGCTTGGTCAGTCCTGTTGTGAAGCTGTATGAGATGAAAGCTTTAGGAGGTATGGCTGCAGGCCACTCAACACACATGTAAATCTTCTGAGTGTGTCAGCTAGAGTTCACAAGGGCCTTGCTGGCTTTAGAGGAAGAGAGGAAGTATTTTTATGGAGGGTAATGTATCTTATTGATGCAATACTAATGTAACTGTATATAACTTTAAAAGCCCTCAAGAAACCATGAATATATAATTCTGGAATATGCTTAGTTTCTTTTGTGGTGTCAATATACCAAGTGCTGAGATTTTCAGATTACTCATCTAGAGGCATGAGTAACTTTTGAAAAAGGCCTCTAATTATGTGGTAAATAAAATTCAGATGTTCTTCATTATATGTCTGTAGAAATTATCTGTTTAAGCTGTTTGTGTTAGCTCTTGAAGATGTAAAAGGGGTTATGATCTCATTTTTCTCCAGTGCTGTACAAACATGCTTTGAAAAATATTTCCTGCCCATGCAATAGAACTGCAATCAGAGGACAGGAAATTCAGAGAATTCAAGTGACTTATAAAATGTCATTCAAGTCTGGAAATAGCCATCTAGGTTGTTTCTGTCTATCAGGTAATGCTTTTGTAAACTAACATTCTAAACTCTTCCTTTCACATAGATTCAATAGTCTTCTGTTACTTCTCTGCATCTTTCCCACTTGTAGAAAGAGATCAGAAGTAACTCCTCATGCTAGAGTGATTGTGTCAAGACACTGGACTTGTAAATCTTTCTACCCACTGCTTTTAAAATCACATTCAGGATTTACATTAACACTTTTAGTATCTAGGTATAGCTGAAAAGTGCTTTGGAGGACAGGACAGACAGAAGTAAAGCTCCTTCTGGTACTGTAAGGTGACTGTGGTTGTGACTTGGCAGTGTTTGAGTGCTGGACTTTTGAGTAGTTGGATTTTTGAGTAGAAAATATTCAGGGAGTTATAACAAGCTGTGTAACTGAGCTAGCCCTTGACAAGGACAAAAGCCTTTTTATTGCTCTCATTACTTACTGCTGATCTCACTGAGGATGCACAAGTCAGTAAGAGACCATGGCCCTGGGCAGACCAGGTGCCCATGTTTTTCTCTAATACTCTTCACTGTCTTGGAAAGCTGGATGCCTTTGCAAAGTAACAGACCTGTTCCATTTCTGAATTCTTGGATAGGAGGTTTTCATTCTTTGATTTTGTAGTGAAACTGACCTTGGAGATGAGGGGAATGTGATTGCAAAACTCTGGATGCTGTTTTCTTGATTGGGTTCAGCACTACTTGCAGCTGAGCTTCTTATCTGAGTTGCCTTACATAAGTTTTTTCTACAAACTGAATTGTAGGAAGTAGCTGGTAGTTAATCACTGATTATGAGCTTTCTCTTTGCCCATTCCTTGTTTGATCTGTGTGTGTGAATGAGGTCCAGGTAAAATCCAGTTTATAATATAACCAGGCCTTTTCGATTTTTTTTTAAGTTGGTTGGTTTTTTTAGCTAATAAAACACCCTGAATGGGGCAGTTAGAACGAGGGTAAAGGTAAATGGAGCTTGCTGGCAGACATTTAATGAGTCAGGGAGGAGGAAGCCAGAACACAACTGATCAGTATGGTCTTACCAGCATGGGTGAGGGCAGCATCCCAGTTTTGTCAGCATGAATAGAACCCTGGAGCTGAAAGGTTAAAAATGTACCTGCCAGTCTCAAACTGGCATGTCAGAAGTTGCCTGCTCTTCTTTTGCAAGGGGCTAAAAATGTGCAGATGCTAGAGTGGAGAAATTAGAGTCCATCTGTGCTGCTCTCAGCAGCAGTTAGGGAGTTTAAAGAGCAGCTGAAGATGTTTCGAAAGCAAGAAAGGGATCTCTGAATGTCTGTTTGCACATAAATGGACACAGCATGTGGTGGACTGAAGCAGACTGTTCAGATCAACTCTGAATTATTTGTGCAGGCTGCTGCTGTGAGCCAGAGGAAGAAAAGACTTGCAGCTATAACTTAAAGAAGCTGCTACCATAAATACAGCTGCAAGCATGTTGAGGTTTCTATAAACTATTTGGTTTTATTTATTAATTCAATGTTTACCACAAACATTTAGTACTCTTGCATCATGTAGGGCTATGTGTACTGTGTGAGCAGTTGTGCACCTTGTTTTAGTTCTCTTGGTTTCTGAGAAGAGTCTGAAGAGGTTATTTCAGGACAGGCTAGGAGTACTTCCATAAGAAATGGAGGGGGACTGGCAGTCCACAGAGGTGTAGGTTGTACTTTTTTAACTGATCAGTGTTACTGTATTTTACCTCTGTACATGGGCTTATAAAGTTTCTGGACTTTCCTTTGATAGATGTAGGATGTAGGATGGTCTAGCTTAAAGCTCTAGAAAAGACTTATGCTCATTTTTAATGATAATTTGGTTTTTTCCATGGTTAGAAACTCAAGTGTGTTACTGTGGAAAATGTAAAGTCCTGCTATAATAGCAGCAATTTGATCCTAGTTTGATTAATCTTCTCTTTATCAGGTTTCTTCCTAAAACTGTGAGATTACTGCCTTGGTACATGGAAAAACATTGTACCTTTTCCTGTATTACAAAAACATCATGACATATCAATTATATGGGAATGCTAATCCAAATGCCCTTGAAAGTAATTGGAATGTTTACCTTTGCTTCAACAGGTCTTTCTGTTTAGTGTGGCGTGATTTGGCTCAGACCCCTTCTAAAAGCAAAAACCACAAGATGTTCCAAAAGTAAGGTTCTGGTAATGTTGACAGGCACCTTACCCACTAACAGCCTCCCTCTTGTTAGTGTTTCAGATGAGGAGATTGAAGTGGGTAATTAACATGTGTGAGCTGTATTTACAAGCTGAAAAGCTTTATTGTTTTATCCCTTGAAGGCTGACTGTCTTGCTCAATAGTGAATGAAACCAGGAGGAAGATGATCCTCGTTTTTGTGATAAATGTAAGGAACTAACTGGCTGCGGCTGGATGCAATTCTGGCAGCTATCTAATGGAATCTCAGCTAACAAATTCCCTTTCATCCATCACTGATGCTCAGCCAGAATGAACTCCTTTTGTGATACCTTATACTAGATTGTTATAATGAAACTCTGTAAAATTGCATTTCAGGTTTGTTTTCATGTATTGCTCAGACACTTTTTGTATGTTTTGGACTTCTTTCAAGGCAGCCTCATGTTTGTAAGGTTACATAAACCAGCAAGGGTTTTTTTGAGTTAAAGAATCTGCTAGTTAGGGTATCTGCTGCCTCCCAGCAGGTGATTTCCTCAGTAGACAGGAAGGCATCTGTGGAGATGTGGGGTGGTGTCATTCAAATGCAAGACACCATGATCTGTATTTCCCAGTTTTAGAGCAACTCTGTGGTGAGCAGTGTCCTGTGGAATAGGATGTGTTGTGTGGCACTTCTGTCTGCTGGTGGAAACTGGTTGCTACTGAAACCAGTGAGTTTCCTCCAAGGAGTTATTGCACCTAATCAGCTGGAGAGATGGGTTTGTTTCCCCTCAGGCTCTTTTTCTCTCTCTGCCAGCTGTACCTAGTAAACCTGCCTTCCTGTGCAGGCACATTCTTGTGATGCACCGAACACTCCTTCAGCAACCTGCTGAAATATCTGCTTTGCATGAGTGAATGTGCCAGTATTATTCCCAAAGTGGTATTGGGAAACTGATTTCCAAAGCCTTTGGCAGAATCTATAGAAAACTGGAGTTGATATCAGGCAGAAAAGGTTTGACATGGATTTTTGCCTGACTCAGCTGTTTCATTTCCCAGTAGAGTCCCAAATGCAAGCTCTCTGCTTCGTGCTGTGTTACTTTTGACAAGCTTATACCTGTACCATGGCATGAAGCCATCTTCTGCAAGTTTTAGAAAAGAATGTTGCCTCTTGGATGAAGAAATAAGGAACAAGAAAAAAAAATTTGGCAAGTTTCAGTGAGAAATTTTTGTAGGGAAAAACCCTTGGAGGCAGCATAGTTGCAGTATATGAGTCATCTGAAACACATAACATGAGTTGGGTAGTAAAGTAGTCGTCCCCATCTCAGAAAATTAAGTTAATTATTATTTCTAGATGATTCGAAGGAGTAGGGGAGAGTGGATAGATGTTTAACAAGTTGACCTTCCAAAGTTCATGGAATTTTTCAGTACAGGCTGAAGATAAGATCAGAAGCTGTGAGACAAGCATGCCTCCAGAATAAATGCAGCATACAAAGAGTTTTAACATGAAGTCCAACAAATATGCTGAAACAGACTACTAGTTTTAGCTATTCACATATATACTAGGAAATAAATGCTCGTATATTGGAAAAAAAGCAAATTTTCTGTAGAAACTGCAATTCTGTAGGAAATTGCAACATCTTGGAGAGATGTGAAACTGAGAAACAGTGTAGCTGTAAAGGTGCAGGAATATCTGTATCACAGACTGTGCCTATGGAGGCACAGGGATTGTTCGGGGTTTTGGCAACAACAACAGAATGCTCTGAGGTGCACTCTAGCCTAGGGATGCTGAAGGGTTTAGCCACTGTAGCAGAAGAGATGCCTGTTTACAGCAGAACATGCCTGAGTAGAGCTTGGGTGTGTTCCAGGATGCTGCACGGCTGAGGGGACTGACAGATGTCTCGGCCCAAAACAAACCCACTGAGAGCTTGCAAATGTGAATTAATTCCTATGGGATCATGTGCTAAAACTAAAAATGAATCTGTATTGTAAATAACTATCATAAATCACTAAGTCTATTGAACTAGAAAGCTTTAGCACTTTTTAATGAGAGGCTCAGTACTTGTGCTCAGGCTCAGAAAGGTGTGACAGGTTGGTCACCTGTAGCACAGCAAGAAATCTGGATAATTTTTGTCCTAGACTAGCTCTGTGGCTGAAGCACATAGAGATATGGGTTCATTTCTTGTCTCTGTTATGGCAATTAATAAGCAGACATTTCAATTCTGAATTGTTTATGTGTCTTTAAATGATTAAGAGTATTGATTTGATAAGCAGTCACACCTAGGTGTGAGTCAGATGGGACATACTGACACTCTGTTAAGATTAGAGCTGTTCCTTATATTTTTTAATTCTCTTATTTTGTAAGGGGATTTCTGCTATTACATGTTTATTTGTGTGCCACTTGGTTATTTGATTGGATGTTTTTCTTTTTTGCTACACTTCTGTGTATTTGCAGTGAGTGGTGCAATCTGAGTGCGCTCTCAGGATGCAGCTCAGTAGTGACACTCCAGCTTTTATTGTGCTCCAAGACTAACAGCAGTATGGTGACAGCTGGGCAAGTTTGTTTACACTTTCCCAAATGTCAGAACAAGGAGAAAGCCATCAAGGCTTTATACTCAATGCACGTCATTTTCAAAATATGAAAGCACAGCAAAGCTAAGTGGGACTCAAAGTCCTCTAGCAAGGCTTTATGGGAAACTAAAAAAAAAAACAAAGGAACACCAAAACCGTGTTCCATTATAATAGTTTGTATTAAAAACACATTAAAAGGTGTAAAATTTCAGAAAAAAATGGAGGTATGTATGGCAAGCTTGCATGATTCTATAAACAAGTGCAATTAAAATTATTTTCTAAAGTTACTTTTGTCTCATTCTGTCTTGAGACCAATGGCTAGCATAAAAATTGACCTCATGGTTGATAATTTTTTCGCAGGCTGAACTGATGAGTTGAATGAAGTGTCAGGTGTACTCAGGTACACAAAGGTAGTGAGTGCATCAAGAGGGATTAGCACTGCAGTGTGGGTAGCAGACACAGAAAAGCTTTGCTCTCCCAGGCCCAAGAGTCTTGTCTATGTTTCCCAGGTAAAATCATCATAGGGAGTATTTTATAAGTCGTGGACATTACCTTTGTGCTGCTTTATATCCATTGTGTCTATTCCAGGTGAGTGAAGGGTCATTACACTCACTGGTGGTGCCTGTACTTTGTCTCTTTCAGATGTGTGTGAATAACAGCCACTCCTGAGGCAAACCTAGAAGAGACTTTGCATAAGCTCCTCATGAATGCTTTATTCAGGTGGGAAGATTAAGAGCAGATCAAGATCAGGCCAGGGGATGGAGTGCAGTAAGAGCTCTTTGAGCTTCTCTACTGTGTTTACCTAAGGCCACCTCCCTCCTGAGGTACCAGGTGAGAACATGCTTTTTCCCACACACATGCCCTTCAGTTATTTTGTTGAGGTTTCTTTGTGAATGAGGAGTATCCAGAAAGTCTCCAAGGCTTGCCACTTTGCTTTTTATCAGGCATGTGGGTGGCTGCATTGGTTTGAAGAACAACCTGTGCAATACTTCTGTACTGCCTTATTACTTCACACTTTAGCCTAATTCCTATGTGTTTTCTCATGCTCTGGCACAGGTCCAGGGAACGAAGCTCAGTCAGAGTAGGGACAAGCCTGAACCTGAATCTGAGGTCAAGATAAATAGTCCTGTGGAACTGTCAGCTCAGTGCTAACTGGTAATGAAGCAAACTAAGTGCTAGGAAAGGATGGAGGCCAAACCAGACGGTTGATGCATAACCCTATGGGTCATCTGTGCTTTGATTGCTGGATTAAATGCTGTTTTTCTCATCTCAGCATATGTGATGAGCACCTGGAGAAGGTAAAACAGGTTGATCTAGGGTATGGAACAATTTCTGTATTGGGAATAAGTCAGAAGACTAAGAGAAATATAATAGAAATTTATAAATATGATGCTGTGGAGAGGAAACAGTTGTGTAATCTCCCTTTAGTACAGGTACTAGAGGCCACATGTGAAGTTACTAGGAAGTAGATGAAAATAGATGGAAGGAACTAGCAAGAGAACAAACCTCATCAGACTTCAGCCAGTTGGCTCAGCTGCAAATACCTGAAGGCAAGGGAAGACAAGCATCACATACTTGTCCTGTTCTCTCCTGTGAGTGACTGCTAATGCCCACTGCTGAGGGTGGGATATGAGGTTGGATGGACCTTTTGGGTCCCTCTGGCCTGACTTGTGCATGTCCCAAGAGGCAGTGCAGATACAGTGAGCTCTAGTTACCCAGTGTGACAACTCAGGCACAGTGAACTGCAACACCAGCGACGAGGTTATAAATTTCCTGTGACATGGCAAAATGGCTCTGATCTGCAGTTATTGCTGACAGCCCTGAATGGTACCCTGAATGTTAGGAGTGCAAAAAATGTTTTAGATAATGCCCCAGTCAGAGCTCCCGGGGACAGATACCAAAGATAGCCCACACTTTGGTCACCTTGGTGCCACATCATTCTTCCCTGCCGAGCACATTTCAGTCTGGGCTGATAAGCAGAACCAGTCAGGTACTTCTCTGTCAGAGCCACGCTGTGAGGCTTTGGCCTTGAGGTAATGGGTCACTTAATATTACAATCCCCAGGCTCTTTGGCAGAGGTTTTGCTTGATGATTCAAACTTAGCATTTTAACAATCAAGACAAATATTTACCAGGCACCTCCTCCTTTTCATCTGTGCTTGGGACAACTCCCGTGTGGAAAAGACAAAAACTGCAACTGGTCTGACAGCTGCCAAAAATGTGAGTAGATTATAAATAAGTTATTTCTCTTGATAAAATAATTATTGACAAGGGTCTAAAACTAATCAGGAGTCATCTCATCAAGAAATAGCTGCTTGATAGACAAAAAATAAAGCACACTAAAAAAAAACCAAAACAAAAAAAGCCACCATGAAAAACCCCAAACCAACCAATCAACCAAAAACCCAGCAATAGAACATGTAACAATAGAACATGACCTTATATAATTCAAGCAATAAAACACGTGAAACAGGAATTGTACTTTTTTGTAGAATAGCTGGGGATGAGAAACAAGGAAGTTATCTCTAGCGAAATTTCTCCAACACCAGAAGTACAACTTGAACAAGATCTTGGTGCAGTTGGATGTTAATCTGCTACAAACTGAGTACATATATTGACACATAACTCTTGCTACAGCAGCACTGCACTCTTGTTTCACTGAGCTATGCTCAGCTTTAAGCTTTGACATGTGCAAAAAAGGGTATCTGTCAGCTAAATGTGAAATTACACAAATTGCTACATATTTCTAAAACCAATGCTTTGGGGAATTAGTTACTGAATGGCTTTATTCTTGTGCAGAAATCCTGCCTCTTTCTTACTTGTAAATCCACTGTGCAAAATCTTTTCCGACCTCATAGTGAATATCTTTCATGTTCCTAAGCCACAGAAATGACCCCAGAATATATGCATGTGTTTCAAAATAGGACATTCTGTTTTACAGGAAGTGACAGCTCCTTTTGTGTTCCAGCCTCCTCAAGCTAGTCTAGAAACATCTGTCAATTGCAGGCGAGAAACCTTGACCCATGACATAATTTTGTTACACTTTAATGCATTACTGTTATATTGTGACTAAGCGATAAGATTGTCTTTGTAAAAGATACTGGTTCACCCAGTTTTATGTGGAATAGTCTCAGGGGACTTCCAATTTCAGTCCTGGTAGTCAGTGTTGCAGCACGTGGAGCTACTGTGAAGGGAAATTGAGGTCTAAGAAAATATCACTTCAGTTGACCTTTCAGTGTGCATGAAAGGCCTCTTAAGAAGAACGAGCTTGTGTGCAAAAGGCACTTAGAATTTCCCAGAGGCTCCTGAGGTTATAGCAAAAAGGAAATGTTGCAAATCAGATTGGCTAACCTGGATCCAAGAAGCTGTTACCTCTGATAGAATCAGGTGCTTAGGAGGAAGATGAAAATAAACCCTGAGGGTAGGAAGCTGCAAGATAACTCAAATCCAGTCCTTTTCTAAACCTTCACAGCTAAAAACTATTGTGCTCTGCTGCAGAAAAGCTTATTTTTTTGGACAAAATTGAACATGCTGGCTGGGTAGCCCTGGGTGCCCTTAGCTGTACATGTTTCAAAGCCTTTCAGGAATGCTACAAAATCCTTTATCTTGATTAAGTGATTTGTGATAAAGTAAAGAAAACTAAAGCTGGGTTAAAGAGCTGCAGCATGGCTTAAGCTGTGGCAAAGAAATGAATCCAAGAAACTCCAAAAGCTTGCTGCAGCCCTGTTTTTGAAAGGTTGTGTTACTGAGTTAAACAAGCTCATTGCATCACATGCTCCTTTTCCATCTTTGAATTACTTGTATTTGAAAACTACAGTTTTGCCCTAAGGGAAAGTATTTACAGAGAAGATGCTCAGTGCTCACAGTTAGCTGCACCTACTACTTCAAGTTTTCTTCTCTGTTAGCTATTCCACTCAAGAAATGATGAACATTAACTTTAGTAGGGTATTTTGTGCTTTGGGACATATGCACACACCACAGTATTATACAGCAGTTTATTAAACTAATCAGTTGCTAAATGCCCATGTAGACTAAGAGAACATAAATAAACACTGACTGTAAGATTGTAGGAGCTAAAGGCTGTATCTTCAAATGATGCAGCTATCCAAAATTAATGTAAATATTTTGAATACATTGACATTTAGATAAGAGGAAAATTCCCTACCAGCTTCATATGTAGTTTAATCTTTGACTAGGTCATGGCTGCTGTTTGTTTGACATGAAAGTGCATGTGTTTACTTTTTTCCCCAAAACATCGACGTTGAGCTCATGATGGAGGTCTGAGGGCAGAGCGTACGAGCTGAGCTTTCCTCTGCCTGTGGCATTTGGGGAACGAAAAGTCTGCAAAGATCCAGTCCTGGGAAGCATGCATGGCTGTAGTCCCTGGAGCCACAGGACTGCACCTCTTTGCATCCTACTAGTTTTTGAAAGGAAGCACATGTTCTGGGAAGTAGACAGCACCCTAGATTTGGCTATCATCCAGCCTTCTGAGGAGGGAAATGGTGATCCTGGCCCATTTTCTAAGGAAATGCCTGCACAGCCACTTGGCACTCTACTACTTCTCCACACAGATGCTTCACATGTAAACTATTCTTGCAAAATATCCAGTGTTACCTCACAGTATTGTACTAGGAATGTCTCCTTCAGGGTGTACTTAAAGGGACTTGATCACGCTCTCCATTATTGCTCCTCAGCCTGGATAGAGAGGAGGTGTGGAATGTCCCAGCAAGGCACTGGCACTGTGCCCTGTGCACAGGTCCTTGCTGCCGAGTAGCCAAGGGTGTGACTATGTGAATGCAGAGAGTAGAGCTTCATAGCCCTCCTGGGTAGTGTGATTGATTCTCACCTCCCCAAGTTTATTTCTTAACAGTTGCTTTCTGGACAAAGTGGTGAAAGTGGCTGAATGCCCTGGCCAGTGAAGGGTGGTGAAAATCTTTGGTTTCATCTCATTACTTTAGGAAGACAACCTTCTTAGAACAGACAGGGAATGACTTCAAGGTGATGTATTGAAAGCAGGGAAAAGCAAAAATCACCATCTTAAAACAATTCCAGCAAAATGTAAGGTTTTGCTTTTTAGTTTCTTCAAACAACTTTCCAAGTTTCTAAGACAAAACCGTTTCAATCATTTATGTGACTGGGAGGTCAATGTTCCTGTGAACAACAAAAGGGTGCAATGAACCTTTACTTCTCTTCCCTTGGACCCAGCTGCTTAAACACTGCAAAAAGAGGTATGAACACAGGACAGATATGGCCTTGGCAGGGACATGGGAAAGTTGGGACACATGGTCTGGGCCAAATCTTTCTTTAGAGGAAGCCATGTGAAAGCACAAACACGTAGGAAATCACAAGTTTAACTGAGAGCAGAACTGGGTCTCATACTTGCAGAGTTGCCTAAGCTGCTTTTTCTGTCAGACCTAGCAACTGTCTGGGATTTCCCAGGCTTTTTTACCTCTATCATTTAGCAGAGTAAGTCACATATTCCAGACATCCAGCTGCTTTCACAGATGGTATGGCCACAGCTTGCTGATTCTGACTGGGGTGTGCCATTACATTTACAAGGAACATCTTGCTGATATGATCTGGGTTGTGGTGTTGGTCACAAATGTGGGTTTTCTTAGTTGAAGCAAAAAGAAACCAGGTGAACTGCTACAGTATTGGTGTCAAACCATTTATTATCAGTACATATGTGGGTCCTAGTTTTGGTACATAAGCTAACATACAGCTCTAAGTGTAAGCTTTCCTGGGTGATACAGGTGGAGATTCTTCAGGCAGCAACAAAGTGAAGCTGGGTTTAGGTACTGCACAGAGACCAGATAGAACCAAAATATTTGATCAGATTTTCCAACACTTGATTTTGTATTCTGTCTTAGATTCAATGATCTGCAGTGTGTGCATGTGAACAGAACACTTAATACTCTCTTAGGCAGAAAACATGCAGAATTTTAGATTTCTGTTTTACCATTATTGAGAGAAACACCAAAGCATCAGAGCACTACTGTGGCCATTGGAGGATCACACTGTGTTCCTCTCACTATGGAAAACCAAGAGAACATGAAGTTCTAGTGAGTGAAACAACGTAGTATGTCAGGATAATTTAGCAGAGTCTGGTACACCTCAAGTCTGGCTAGAGGGAAGGGTGAATGCTGGAGAGGTGCTGTAGGAAGGGTTCTGCCATGAGCTGTCAGCAGTTCTGACACCAGACCTTAAGCTCCCCCAAATCAGGAGACAGCAGAATCAAGGCTATCTGACAGGTTTCATGAGTAGGAGATGGATGGGTAGAACTTACATATCCTGAGGTAAAAAGTCAGTAAGTAACAAGGAAATTTCTTTCTAAGGAAATAGGTGTTGGTTCAGGTGCAAAGTATTCCCCAGTACAGTGTTACGGCTTTGTCCTTAAATCTGTGCACCCACAAAATGGCTTTGTCAGTTCAGGAAAAAATAGAAGTGAATTGCGTTTGAGTTTGTAGGTCAGGGGCTGGCTGCAAGGCCGACTACAGATTGCTCAATTACCTCTTCTTCTAGAAAGTTTATAAAAAGTGTTGGGCTGAATTATTTGTTTGCGGTCAAGGTACACAAGGAGAAACAGTTACTTTGATGTATATCTATCCTATGTGATGTGTTTGCTGGGATATCAATAAAAAAGAAGCCCCCAAATTGCTATGTTCAATGGTCTTATTGCACAAACAAATAAAGGACAGCGGGTTGTTGTATATGAACGTTTTCCTGTAAAGAATTGTACTGTGCACAAAACTACAAAAGACATCCCGGCTTTATTTGCAAAGGCAATAGAGATTCTAGTTTTATAAATTCTAGTAGGAAATGGACAGGATCTCCTATTTTTCACACACAGGGCAACTTCATTTCTGCAGATTTGCACACGTAGTGTGTATTCCTTATTTTCCTTATTACAAACCCAGCCAAACCATCATATATGGTTTTGTCTTGTATCTATGGTATCAGCAAGTATGGACTTGAACATCTTTGTTCTACAATGTTTGACACGCAACACTGCAATACACTGAAGACAGATTTGAAAAACCTAGTAACAGGGCAGTCTTAATCACCTAAGCAAACAAATGCCTTACTTCCTCTGAAAGCTTAATTTTTCCTTGACTGACATGGACACATTGGTTACATGCCAATAAATATCTAATTAATGCATATAAAAGCCTTTGCTGTCAAAAAATCAGTATGAGTTATTTAAGAGCACTGTGCAAATGCTACCAGGAAACTCGAAAGAGTCCTCCCCCCTCCCCTCCCCCCCTTCAGTCTGACACCATTTACTGAGTCAGATTTTTCTAAGGGTTGACTGGTAGTTAAACTTTGAGTGAAACAATGGCTTCACATTTATTAAAACAACTTATTCTGGTGGAATTTAAATTGAGTATTATATTAGGTATTCTGCTGTGATGTGGGTCGTGAGAGTATGGAAATCCTTCTTATGAACTGCTTTTATCTTTCAGATCACATGAATGAAAGTATGCATCTTAACTGCATATCAGCAGTCCTGATTTCCTGGAAATTGTGGTTTCCAAACAGATGGCCTCAGAGATAAACATGTGCTGCATTTACTACTTGAACTGAACACTTTGGCATAAAGGTATTTCATTTGTGAAGGGCACTTTAAATTTAGCAAGCCAGATCGATTATTCCCTGAATTGAGTAAGATATCTTGGATGAAATCCCTGGTTGGTTCTAAGTTTTATAGGAAGCAGTTTGACTCATTTTACTGCTGCTGTGCAAAAGGCTTATAACACTTTATCTCACCGAAGAAAAATAAATACAAACTGACATCAATATTTTCAGATCCAGTATATATCTATGATGTCCTGAGGGTTAAAAATGGAAATGTGTGTTCAGTGCAGGACTTCTGCCATGCATGGCTCCTGTAAGCCTGCTTTTGCTATAGTCACACAGTCAGCTGAACATTACTAAGGAAGCTCACTACATCATTCATTCAGGAGCTGGGAAGGGAAATATTCCTGCTGACTCATGCTTATTAGTATTTTCCTTGCTCCACCTCCAGTCATTTTGGCTCCTCCTCTCCTCTCTTGCTGCTGGTTGCCTACTATATTTAAACAGCTGTCTTAGGGCAGAGAGAGGATTCCAGGCTTGTAGTTTGGGTGGCTCTCCTGACTGTACAATCACTTTCATAAAGATCACACCTCTCATCAGACCTGCTGCTAAAGGTAAGAAGGCTCCAAGTAAGCACAGAGAGCTCTGTCTGGTGTGCCCTTCTGACTATCACAGGGGTGTTTTAGAAAGGTGTTATTATATAGCACCAAGTTGATTTTTTACACATACTTTAATTGTGTTTGGGGGGTAACTGCCCTGATATGTAAGAGTGATGATGCAAGGAGGGAACAACTTCTGAAACTTGTAGGGAAGTATAAAATGTAAAAGCTGTCAAGATCTCTGCTTTTTTAGAAAAGTACTAATCAATTAAATATTAAACTGGTGAAACAAATGAGCTGATGAAGAAATTAAGCTGAAGAAAACTATTGCTGCATTTATTTTAGAACTGTTCTTTAAAACTGAGTGTTGTGGTAGCTCTTTTAATCTCTCCCAGTATTTATACCCTGACTGCATTGCTGACTTGAACTGTCCCCATGTGCTGTTCAGGCCAAACTGTTGATTCTTACTTTAGAAAAATCTCGTGCCTGTTATAGGGAGAGATATCTGCATATGGCTGATGTGACCTGGCTTTCTATTTCTCTAAGGATCACAGAGTGTCCTTGCCTTCTAAATGTATCCTTGCTTTTTCATCTGCTCACTTAAAACCTGTTTCAGCCTTGCAGCCTGGAACTAGTAAGAGCCACACTGACTGAGTTTGTGAGTTATAGTCCCTCTAGACATGAGGCTGTGTCAGGAAGGTATGCAGAGCCTGGCCCAGAATGAGCTGGGTGCTTTTCAGCCAGAAACAATTATGTAACATCACACAGACACTGGAATGCTTTGGAAGCAGCAAGAAGACAAGCTGTGAAACTTGCTGCATTCTCCCAAACGAAGAGGAGGAAAGGGACATCCATTTAAAGTAGGAAGCTCAAAGCAGGAGCCAAACTCAGTGTCACTAAGCTGACTAAGTGTGAGTGCTCAGCAGCCTACACTACGTAAAAGGAGGGTGAGAAGAGCAGTCTTAAGTTTCTTGCTATCTCAGGCTTTTTCTTGGTGCTAACTAGTTCAGTACAGATTTGCAATGAACTTCAGTGTCCTGTTGCTTTCCAGTAGCCTCTGCAAGAACTCTGCTACACTGTATTAGCTGCCCAGGTTTCCAGGTATAGGAGTCTAAGACTGAAAAAAAAAAAAAAAAAAGTAATTAAAATAATCCACCTTAACATCCAATGACAGGAAAAGTGAATGTTTGGCTTGAAACTAAAATGTCTGAGATGCTCTGAGCTCAGTTTTACCCCCAGAAGTCAAACCTTTAGCCTACAGGATGGGAATAGCTATAAACAGGTTCAGCACCACCTGATTCACTTTCTACTTAAAAAGAAGAATTAATAACTATGAATTATAGATATGGCAGCTATAGGACGTGAAAGGGATTTCTCCCATTTGTAGAGAGATGCTAGGATGGTTAATCTTGTGTTGATAGAATTATCAGTGTCAAATCTTCAGGAAACAAAGTGTGTAGCACTAAAATGTCATTAGGGGTTTTGTGAACCCAGGTACTGAATAAATTTATGGCTTAAAATGGTCACATATGTGCACAGATCCAGTAATTTCATCAGACGAACAATTGTGCTCCTCCAGCTATTAAAGTTTGGTTTAATTCCAGAAAATTCTCCTCTTTCATGTGTCAAAAGGTACAGAATGGAGGGGGAGGAGAGTGAAAGGAGGAGGGAGCTATCAGTGAGCTCACGGCTTCTGGCTCTCTGCTTTATCAGGGTGGAGAAGGGTGGCACGGTGCAACGGCCAGGAGCCAAGGCAACGTTCCTCTAAAGTAAACAGGACTGGCAGGCTGTCTTCTCCTGTCTTGTGCCTTTTCTGTCCCCCTCAGGCTTGCCCAGAAAAATGCTGGCATACAGCAGCATGACTTTGTGCTCATGCCTTAAAAATGGGCTTGCAGGCTCCTTATTTATGTGCTGGCTCTGCTGCTGCCCTGGAACTGCTGCCATGTGCTGTACTGGGTTGGTTCAGCAGTCCTTGCTTCCAGCGAAAATCCCACGGATGTTGCTGGGTTACCACTGTCTACAGAGTGCATGCAGTTTTTCCATGCATGCTGCTGCAGGGAGCTATGGAGCAGAAACCTGGAAGATTGCTTCCAGAGATCTTGCTTTCCTCTTCCAGACTCTCATTAGTTTCACAGAAATAAGATGTGTACTCTGTGTTAGAAGAAATTAATAAGAACTTTTCTTCTTGTGTAATACAGTCATGGAGAGAGGGTTGTTTCTTACCATGGAGAAAAAACTTCTGCTAACCTGCAGCTAGATACTGTGATTTACTGGTGTGAGGGGAATACCTTACTGGTCACACCAGTGTCCTGTTGCTTTGGTGTCTCTGGCAGTCCCAGGTGCTAGTGCTGAATTCTACCAATTGCAGCTCTGGAGCTTTGTGGGAAGGAATTATTTGGGGGTAAACTTACACCACAGTCTGAAGGTGGTGCAGGTTTTGGTTAATGTGGCAGAACCTGCCCAAAAGGCTGGGGAGATCCTTGGGCAGTTGGGCTGTACTCCCACAGCTTCCAGGGCTGGGATAAACATGCCTTAAGGCGAGTTCATCTCCTGGAGGGAATGCAACTACCTTTGAGTCTCAGTTAAATTGGGAACATAAGTTTCCTTGAGATCCAACTCTCTTCAAAGTTAGATGCTTCAAATTACTTCAATTAGAAAGCACAACTGTTATGTCTTTTAAGTGGTTCATGCCCTGTCGGCAAAATGCATGAGAGTCTTTAACTAATGCTTAGTTAAGCGGTAACAGGCAGCCAGTAAGTGTTACTAAACTGTGATCCAAAAATGTGGACAAAGCTGCTGGTTTTGAATTCATCTTGTAAGCCTTATGTGATGAACCCAGTGCTCTTGGAACAGAGCTGTCGAGCCCAGCCGTGGCTGGATATTGGTGTATATGAGAACTGTCACATCCTTGCAAGCAAATGCACTTCCAACACTCCTGCTCATGCCTGAAATTTGCAAATTGCAAACTCACTGGTGGTTTCTTGGCTGCCCATTCAGGCACCAGGGTCCTACACTCTGCTGGAGTTGCTGTGACGTAAATGTCAGGCTTAAAGAGGAGCATTACGCTTGTAGGAAGACATTTGCTGCAATACGTGTGTCGAAGGCAGTGATGTGCCAGGCCTTATGGAAGTGTGTGGTGCACTTGCCAAAGATCTTTCTGCACTTGGAAAGGGTGTGGAGAGCATACCCTACTGAACAAAGTCATGCCATTCAATGGATTTTTGCTTAGCTTTCCAAAATGAGAATAAGATTTTTATAAAAGAGAGTATTTTCTGTAGAATAATTTAAAAGCTTATGCTGAATTTCAGAAATCTCATGTTTATTGTGGTAAAAATAACTTCTCTAGGTTTAGTGGCAGTAGAGTTGAATTCCATGGAAAACTAAAGAAGTTGTTATTTGGCATGGTAGGATTCCTGCAGGAATGACAAAAACATTCAGTGTTCATTGAATATCTGCATAATAATTAGATTACTTGTATAGATTCCACTCTAATGACACCTTAGTCTCCAATTATGATGTATATTTTGTTCAAAGACTTTTTTACTTCTTCACACCTAGAACTCTCCATTTTCTGGAAAATTAAGAAAGAAGGTTCCAGAACTAAACTAGCACTTCTCCAAAAAAACCTATAGTGATAGAATGGTACCTATTTGAAAATGCAGCCAAGAGATTTCCAGCCTTTGGGCAGAAGTCTTGAGTCAGGTTTACTTTACTTTTCAGTAAATGCACAAGTTACTTTAAAAAGTGTTTGTGACAATGATGCAATTTTGTACAGAGTATGGTCAGAAGTGAAGTTTTTATTAACAAGCTGCAACACTTCATTTAATGTAGTCAGAGGGTTACTGAAATTGCCAGCTGTCCTGGAGTAACTGGAATTCATGTCTGAAAGAGAAAGATAACTGTTCTCTCCCCATTTTGTCGTGCATAATCAGAGAATCATCCTTTGATTTTGGGGTCAGGAGGAGAAAAAGATAAGGAGGTCTGTCCTGAGTGTGGAAGTGTGACAGTGACAGTCTGTGACAGAATGTGACAGCCTGCAATGCAAGGGTAATACTTTAGATTAGCCTGAGTTTGTGGGCTGGAGAAAGTCTTGTGGGGTTTTTCTCGTTTGTTTGTTCATGGGTTTTTGTCAAAAAATGCAAATAATAAAAAACTTTTTTATTTCAGCAGGTAGATTGAAGAGCATAAATGCTTCCGGACGGGAAGATGTATCCATTATTGACCAGACCCTCAAACAAGAGTGGGCTCAAGACACTGCCTGTTGTGATCATAGGTAAGCCTTCTCCTGCCAGCAATGCTGTGTTCTCTCGTGCTGTTTTTGCTTTGGACTTGCTATCTTTAACTTCTGTTGCACGTGTTCTCACTCAAACCAGAAATGCCTGACCACTGTTTCTGCATCCTTTTCCAGACAGCCAAACTTCCTATAATACTAAGAGAAAGACCACTAAGAATTGTGGCAAGTAGGGAACAAGATGTTTGACAAATTAAAACACAGACCTATTTTTAATGATAAAATTAGTAACCTTTTGAGCATCAGTTCATCTGGGCCTGCTTTTTCTCTGTTGGGTATTTAGAAAGATTTGAAACCTTTCCACTACGGATAGTTAATCAGCTTGCTGTAATTAATCTGTAGCGTTTGAATTAAAGGTAGGTTTGTGTGAGTTTTTTCACCATGATGTCTGTTTAGACAGTACTCCAGATGCTGTTAAGTTTTCTTCACATTTTTCAGATTTCTTTTAAAACATGAGTGAGCTACACTGATTTTGTACAGATTTAATAGACTTACAAAAAGCAGTTTTCTACCAGTTAAAAAAAACAGGATATATAGTAACTGTCTTGCCTCCCTTGCAAGAGGGAACTTTGCAGTGTGAGGTGATTCCTGGAGCAAAGTAATGACGTCAGTGCCTTCCCCTCTGACCTACCATGAGCTGTGCTGGAGTGCAGGTTTTGGACCCTGTTCATCTGAGCTTGTGTTTCATGCCTTCCAGAGCTGGGCTCCCTCCTTATCTGGCATCAAATTCCAAGCACCTGAGAGAGCTGCTCCAAAGTTAGACACTGCATAAATCACCCCTAGTCCTTGCTAACAGCGACTTTGACAAGGATACTACTACCAGCAATTTCTTGTCTGAGAATGACTTTGTGCTGCTCAGTTGTTCAAGTCTTTAGGTGGGAAGGAGGATATTTGGTACCTCCCTAGTGCACCTGTACAGGGATCCAGGGCAGAGATGTCACTAAAGCCTCAGAAGAACGAAGATAGGCGCTCTGAGGAGGCTGTTGGACCGAGCAGCCCAGCTGTCCCACTGCAGCTGGACAGCACTGCACGAAGGCTCCAGCTACTTCCCCAGGCCCTGCTCCAGGAAGGCTGTGTGTTCCCTCAGCTGTGCTGGCAGCCTCGTGGATGCAGTTGCACTGTGAAATAGCTTGAGCTCCAGATGTTCTTGTGACCATCCATATCAAACTTAGATGTGATTCAGAGTAAATCCTCTGTGTGTAGTTGCTGAGTGTTGTGCATTCAGACAGTGAAGTTTGACTTGGGTACCTCCTTGTACTTCCTAAAGCAAAGTAGTAACCTGAAATTTGTTATATTTTACTATAGCTGCAGCTCAGTTTGTTTTTAATGTCTGTTGCTGTTGGTTTTGGCTAACTTTCCTGCAAGTGGAATATTCCAAACACTGACCTGCAGCTGCTGGTCTGTGCTCAGCACAGTGGGCTTTGTCCCCAGCTGTGACATGTACTGTCCTTCACATAGCTCAGTGTTGGCTTTACAGCCCTAACCTTCCTATTTCTGGGATCCTCAAGGATCAGCCTTTGCTCCAGTCCCCCTTGCAGTACTGGCACTGTGCCAACAGGCTGCTGTCACTTGGGTTCTCCTCCCCTCTTTGTCACTGCACTGTGTCACGGTTGTTGGTCACACGGCAGCAAAGCCTGGGCAGCCAGACAGGCTGACATTTATTTATCACAGACACTGTAAAATATTAAACGTGCTGGAGAACAACCATGTGCAAACTTTCCACAGGCTACTCTCACTGGGCTTTGGAGTCACATATATCTAGTTTTTCCACTGGCTGTTGGGTGGTCAGCAAAGGCATTCAGCCATCCAGCAGCCTGTTCAAAGTGTGGTATTCTGAGGGCTTGTCTTGGCATGGCAGAGAGACTTTTTCCATAACACTGCAGTACCATGGTAGGGCTGGTTCCCATTTGAAAGTGTCCTCAAGACCCGTTAGTCAAAGCTGCTATTGCCAAATATCCCTTAAAAGATGGAATTTCTTACTGAGAAGAGCTGGTTCCCCTTCACTTCAGTAGTCACTCTCTTTTCTGGAGCTTGTATCCTGTGCACAGTGAATGACTCTGCGCTGGTGTGAAATGTGCTTCTGGGAGAGCTGAGGCCCCTGATCAGTACATGATCAGTTTCTAAACCTCTAAGTTTAGAGAAATAACTCCATTCATCACCTTGCTAGAGACTTCAAGGTTCAGGTGAGGGTAACCTCTGACTTACTTAATCCAGTATTTTTTCAGCGAGTTCTAAGGACCTTGCAATGCAAATAGGAGCAAGCGAGGAGGAGATGGCTAAAATGACTTTCCCAACTCCATCCAATAGGTCAGTGGTCAACCTGGAGTAGGAAATCACCTGTATCCACAGCAGTGTCGTATCTTTGGAATTGGTCTGGATATTAGAAACACTTCTCAAAGAACTGCTATATTTCCAGAAGTATAAATTCTTCTCCATTTTTTTTTCAGGGAACGGACCTTCAGGAATCTGTCTCTCATATTTGCTGTCAGGTTACACCCCTTACTTCAAAAGATACTCTCTTCATCCTCATCCTATTCTTCAGAGAAAGCTGGAAGGGGCACCAGAAGTCTCTGTTTTGGACCAGGTTTGTGTAAAGAGAAACAGTATGACATTCTAGAAAGCATCCTAGGGGTGTATCATAAGTGATTATCTTGTTTGGATTTTCAAAGTACACAGACAGAATGAGCCTTGAGCAAATTTTGCTTTGTAATCCAGATCTTCCTAGTATGAAATGGCAGCATTGCTGCTAAGGTCCTCAAGGTAGCCCTTGGGCAAAAACAGGTCTGTGTGCCAGTAAATGAGCTTCCCAGCACACCAAACCCACTGATCAGAGATCCTGGAGTAACAAGTAGTCTGCTGCCTGGCAGTACATGCACTCTGAGCATCTGGTCTTCCTCTCTTTAGGATTTGGAGTATCTGTCTGAAGGCTTGGAGGGACGATCCCACAGCCCTGTGGCTCTTCTGTTCGATACTCTTCAGCGTCCAGACACAGATTTTGGTGGGACAGCAGAATCAGTGCTCACTTGGTGGCATGAGCCTGACAGAGCCATCCCCCACCTGGTCCTTGGCAGAAACGCTCCTGGAGGTGCCTGGCACGTAAGTGAACTGGAGCTGAGCCGGGGTCTGCGTGTTGTGTAACAGCCAAACGTGTTGACTGGAGAGAGAAAAGCGCCTCTAAAATGCCAGTCAGCCTTATTAGATTTTATATATACAGACAAGTGAAAGTTTAAAAGGAAAACAAGCATGAGAGGCCTTTATATGTCCCATCTCTTGTTCTTTCTGGAGAACATGAATGGTTTCAACCATGACAGCAGATCAGAGGAAATTACTGATTTCATCATCTGTGCCATATTGAAACATGGAAAAGTTGCCTTTTGCTTTTTACGTTAAAAAATTGAAGTAATTTTTCTCTGCTTCTTTTTCCAGTCTATAGAGGGCTCTATGGTCACCCTGAGCAGAGGGGAATGGATGGGACTCCCAGATCTCCCTTTCAAGGAATGGTTAAAGCAAAAGAGAAGGTGAGATATCCATGGTATGGTCATTTCCAAACATCTGGAGATTTTTAGAGAACCTGGAATGGGCTTCTTGAATGCAGCTATGCATCTGTTATGGATGATTTTAGTGAGAGAAAGGACACCCTCCCACACCCCCAAACCAGTGCATTCTACATGCAGTGATTCAGATTAAGTTGCAGTGCTGCTTGGAATGTGTCCACACCCACTGGGGAGATGAATCAGGGACCACAAATTCTGAGTAAAGCTTCAAAGTGTGGTCACCTGGCTTCTGTGTCTACTGCTGCTGTCCCTGATGACAAGTGTAATCAGTTCAGCTACTGTGCAGTCTCTGAGGTGCTTCTTCTCTTGACATGTGTCACAATTAAGAAGTCCAGGAGTTAAAAATGGAATGGAAACAAGATATTAGAGAAAGGTTTAAATAGCCAACCATGTTCTTGGGGTTGGGATTATTGGTAGAAAAAGCTGCCTCTGTCCAGCAGCTTCTGGACCTGACTGTTAGCTCTATGTGTCAGGAATAACTTTGCTGAACCAGGGGAAACTAGATCAGTCTTCTCTGGTAGTGCCAAGACAGATGGCTCTAGAATACATTCAGTGCAAGAGGGGACAAATTCCAATCTGTTACTTAACTGCTGCTTGATCTTTGTTTGTACTTTATTACAGAGGCCTCAGAAACAATAGAGCCACAGCAGAGGACATTGCTCAATATTACCAACACTATGTGATGAAGAAAGGACTGCAGAAGAATTTCAGATGTGGCACTGTTGTGACCTCTGTGAGGAAAGTGAGTGCAGAGAGCATCTCCAACCACACCCAGCAAGATCTGCAGGATAGTGACCCACTCTGGAACTCTAATGAACAAAGTACAGAGGTCTTTCAGGTGGATGGATTTTTCAAAACTGTGGAAGGTGATAAAGAGCCCTTCTCCCTCCATGCAGAGAATGTGGTCTTGGCTACGGGAACATATGACAATCCTACCTGGCTCGGGGTCAAGGGAGAAAACCTTTCCTATGTCCACCACCAGCTGTCTGCCCTAGAAGAAGCAGTGAAGAACAACAGTGTTGGCATCATGTCAGATCCAGTCTTGATTTTAGGTGCTGGTCTGACAGCTGCTGATGCAATTCTCTTTGCTCACCATTGCAATATTCCAGTAATCCATGTTTTTCGGAGACGAGTCAGTGATCCAGGCCTTATTTTTAACCAGCTCCCCAAAATGATGTACCCTGAGTACCACAAAGTCCATCAGATGATGAAAGAACAAACAGCTGCCTGTGCTGGGCCCTATGAGTGTTACATCAGCCTCCCTGAACATCACGTGCTCTCCTTTGGCAAGGACAAGAAATGCATCTTGCAAGACAAGAATGGCTGTCAGAAAGCTTATCAAATTTCCATGGCTCTTGTTCTAACTGGCTCAAACCCCAACCTCTCCTTTCTGCCAAATAATGGCATTGACTTGGCAATGGACAGTGACCAGCCAGTCAATTCAAAGAGGAATCCCATAGATGTTGATCCATTCACCTATGAATGCACTCAGGAGAAGGGGCTCTATGCTCTGGGACCTCTAGCAGGAGATAACTTTGTACGCTTTGTGCAGGGAGGGGCTCTGGCTGCTGCCAGCTCTCTGTTAAAGAAAGCCAACAAAAATCCCCCCTAACAAAAAACCCCATCCCTGTACTACCTGTACCTGGATGGGTTAGTGCTCTCTCCATGAAACAGCAAATCATCTGATTTGTATATCCTCAAATCTAAAGCCCATTCCTGGTATTCTCCAAGGTTATACAGAGAGTTAATAAGTTCTTGCTGAGTTGAGAAGATTAAGTGACCAAACACAGGGTGGGTTTCACACACAGCACTATCTCCAGTTCCTGGGAATTCAGCTCCTTTTCTGCATAGCTGTGCATGGTTACTGGGAGTGAATCTTACGCCTGGAAAAGCAAGGGACAAGATAGGAATTGCTCTTCTATCTAAAACCCTCCAGGTGACCAAAAATTGGATTGAGGAATCAATGTTAATTTTATTTTCAGATAGCAGTGTCACAACACTGTGTCTGTTGGTGTCTTACAGTGTTTTGTCATGAAGCAAAGTAAACTGACCTGGTTTTATTTGCTCCTGTGGTTTGGCTGTATGTTCATTTAGGCCAGAAACCACTGACAGGTGCTGCAGGTACCTCTTTGGCACACAAAGGGGTGCTCTGCAAATAACAAACATTCGAAACTGTATTGTCTCACTGACACCAACAAGTAATATATGATTTTTTTTTTAAATCAAGAGATTCCTGTGATGGGTTCTTCTCCTTCCTGAGAAGGAATGGTACTGATTTGCATTCCTTGGTTTGCTAAGCAATACTTGGTTTGCCATCTTGCAGCCTCCTGCTTTCTAAATCCTAAACCTGTGATAGCCAAATTCTTGGCAGCTGCTGTAGAGACTAAAGCAGAACTAAAGGGGAGCTACTGCTCTGTCTTGGAACTGCCCAGGTACTGTATGGGGCTTCTGGTGCACAGAGTATTTTGGAAAGGTGCAATATGTTATATACTGGGTATATATGCTAAGGTATTATGATTTTTTAAAAAAATATTATTTGTGTAAGAGGGAAAATGGCACAGTCACTTTTTGGTAGCTTTATGCTATATGTATATCAAAAATTTTATACTGTTTTTCTAAAAGATTTTTATTGGCAGAATATTTTGTTACAGTCTTTCAGCCTGAATGAGCTGGGGTGGATGGCAACGATGCCTTATGTTGCAAACAGCATTCTCAACAGACCTACAGCACCTTTCATACCTCTCACAGGAAAAACTGCAGTCACGGCTAATTTAATTTGATGTAAAGACAGACTCTGCTCCCTGTGCTGCACTGAAACTCTCTGACATCACAAGCCTCTGAAAAACTGAGTGTGATGATACAGTGGCTATTTGTAAATGAATTGGCCTCGAGTTGAGATATGGGAGGAGTTTGTCTGTGGTGTTACTGTATCACACTTGAGTAATTTTTCTGACTGACTATTCTTGTATGAAACTTTCCAATAAAGTGATTTCAGATTTACCCTGTGTTTGTTTTAACTCTGAATCTCTGACCCAGAGAAAACCTAATGAACTTTACTTTTCATCACCATCATCTTCCTGGTGAGTACCAGGGCATGGTTTATGCCTGCTAAATCCTTCATCCCTCTGTTCCCTAGGAGGACCCTACTATGCATTTTCTCTGGGTATCTTTGCCTCTCCAGTAGGATGAAGAACCCTTGTGAAGTGCTTTGGCCATGTCTATCTCTTATGAGGCTAGGACACAATGCCAAACCAGGCTATTTGCCAGGTTTATTCTTGCCTGGGGGATCTTGCATCTCCTTCCTGTTCACCTACTGTCTCCTCCTGTCTGCAAAGTAACCCCAGATTATTAGACCAGTAAGTCAGTAAGACAGTTTAGATCAGAAGGGACATTTGAAGGTCTCTGGTCCAACCCCACTAAAACAGGGCATACTTTGAAGTTAGACCTGATTGCTCAGTGCCTTACTGGGGAAAGCTTTGAATATTTCCAGGATAGAGATTGCACTATCAACATTTGATTGCCCTGTTCAGCATTTTACCACCTTTGTTGAGAACTGTAGGGTATTTCCTTTACTAGTTGAATGTCCCTATTGCAGCTTATCCGCTGCCTCTAGATTTAGTGATTTTGGCTTTTTTTACTGCACAGCTCTGAGAGGAATCTGGTTCAATGTGTTAAAACATCAATACTCGGCTCTTCTCTGCAAACTGAGATTGAAGTGCCCTCAGTATTTTGTGAACACAGAAAGGTGGAGGGAATGAGTTTCTTGGGCTGTGTCATTGCTCACTGACCAGAGGGGTGGCAATGCCCCCAGGCCTCTCTTTGGCAGCATTACTCTTTATGAGCTGATACTTTCCCCCCTGATTCTGTTATCCTGGCAATATGGGCATTCCTGAGAAGGGATAATGTGGTTCTGTGATCTTCTGCAGCTAACCTTTGCTAGAAGAAAGTTCAGTGATCAATGCTCACCTCTCTAAAAATACTGGTTTTGGCTACATCTTCGTGTCTCAAAAGCAAATGAAGAGGAGAACAGAAGCCAAAGAGCATTTGAAAAAACAAGGGGCATTGGAATGTGCTGGGAATAAGGTCATAATACTGGTGTCAAGTGAAATGCTGCCCTTCCCATCACTGAGATCAAAGTCATGGTGTTCATGCTGATCATTCCTGCATCCCATATTGTGTTATGCTGAAGTAATTTGCCCTGCATGGGAGAGCTCCTAACTAGGTCAGCAGTCTGAGCTTCCGTCGGGGGAGCTCCTGTGTCTGTTTTAAATAACCTCCTTTCCTGCCCAAGAGGGACGAGCTAATTGCCTGCCCCATGCAGGACAGGAAAGGGAAGTGTTTTTCCACAATTGATGCTTAGAAAATATCCTACATTCTGCCCCCAGGGATGTCGAAGTAGAGGATCTCAATAGCAGAATTGGTGGTTTAGTCATCAGCTGCAGGTCCTCAGGGCAAGGCTGTGCGCTGGTAATCCAAGTTGTCATTCAGTTCTCTGTATCCAGGGAGGCAACTATGAATTATTGTTCCAAAACAATCAGCTGTGAGAGTCAACAGATACCGGCTTTGTTATGAGTGGAATTCACCCGAGCATTATAACCTTGACCTGCAGCATGTGACAGGACCAGGAATAGAACCAGTCTCCTCCTGGGCCCTCTGCACAACTGAGCTCTGCCTGCGGTAGTGACGCAGCTCCGTCCGGTGACACCATAAATGCTTTCACCCCCATTTCCATTGCTGCTGCTCAGGCCAGCCCGGAGCTTACCCTGCTGAGCCAGCTGGGTGTTTAACGCTGGAGACCACTCTGCCTCACTTCTGTGCCCTGTGAGTCATTCAGTGTCCTGTCCCTGATGCCCAGTGGGAAACTTCCACAGCCACAGTGACCAGAGCAGGTCCATCAGGGAAGCATCAAACAACTCCCTGATCAGCTCAGTTTGGATAGAGCAGATTGTTTTTTTTCCTACGTAGCTCTGGCTGCAGCTAAGAAGTGATGCTAGTCCCTCCAGAACAGGGGCTCCATGTCAGGGACTCATTTTCCCTTCTTCAGAGCTCCTCAGCCTCCTTTGGTCCCCAGTTGTATCCTTGCAGAACAAGCTCCTGAGACCTGCTGGTACTTGCCAGGAACAATAGAAAATTACACCTTCAGAATCCAAACAAACATCTGAAGTTTACCAACAAGACAAAAACAGAATTGTGGTTTTCTGATTTTATTGTATTTGTGAGTCCTTGCAGTGAGGGCTGATGTGTTTCAAACTCGCCTGCGGGTGTGGCAGAACTGAGTGTATGAGTCTGAACTCAGGTACATTTATTATGCAGTTAAAGTACAAACTTACTGCTTCTGCTTTTTGCTTTGGTGAAGGTCTTGTGAGATGTCGGAGCATGTTCATTGAGAGCTTTTAATTCTTAAATGAAGGGAAGGGTGGCCTCTTTTTAAAAGGAGCCATCTTTTATGTATCACCTGAATTGAAATAATTTCAGTAAGATAGTCTTGGGAACTCCTTTGATTGTTCAGCCTTCACTTTTTTGGCAGCACTTCTGTCTTTGAGCACAGGACTAAACCCAGCCACATCTTGGCCAGACCGCTCTATATAAAAGGTCTACAGAGCATTATTATAAATTGCAAGTCCAATGATTGCTTAAGTCTTCACTTATAAGGGCCCTTAGGGAGCTGTCAGGCTGTTGCAGGCTGTGGTGGTTTAAATTAACCTGCTTTATTTGCGAAATACAGATATTTGTGAGCAGGCCAGCAGCCAGCATGTCACTGCTGACTGACAGCTCCTGGGGCTGTGCTAAGCTGCTGGTAACTGGGGGCACTTGGGGAGTGGATGGTGTGGGGGAGCCTTTTAGCAGAAGGGGATTCAAGGTGGAACCAACCCTGGAGGCTCCAGGGAAAAATATCTGACTTCCAGGGCCCTTAAGCAAGCCATGAAGATTGAAGAAAGCTCCTGGCCAGAGAGCAGCTAAGTGGGGAGGAAGAAAAAGGAGCACAAATTTTGTTGCTATTGTTGGCTGACTCCTGCCTTCTGCCAGAGCCTGGAAAGCTGCACGGATCCTCTGTCCAGGAAGAGTTTCCTTTGACATTCCTGGGGACAAGCCCTCAGGGCCAGGTTTTGGATCTTTTGATGTGCAGCTCAGAGAGATTCTGAGAGATTCTGCTGTGGCATGAGAAGGAAAATATCTCACAGCTTTTCTGCCTCTGTCTGTATGAATATACCCTTCTGCTCCATATGGGCAGCCATGTTACACGGCTTGGCTTGGGAAGAAGGACCTACAGATATATTGATTTACAGGAGCAGAGCAGGCAGCCCTCATGAACTTTTTGCAAAGGAAGCAGAATGGATTTTGTTTTCCAGGCCAATTTTTTCTGGTTGCATTCATTTCTTGGAAGCGCTGTCAACAGCTCTGCTTGGTTTTACGTCTATTCCACAGCAAGCTGGAAACAAGGGAAAGAAGGGGAATCCTGAGCCAGGCAGCACTCATGCACAGGCAGCGTGGCCCTGCTCCCTAACCAGCATCACTGCCAGCTGGGAAACCTGCTCTGGAAGGTGACAGCACTATTTACTAAAGATATTGACCCTGCAGGTGAATTTCCTTATCTTGGTCTCATCGGAAGTGAAGAAGCTGGGAAAATAACTGCAGGAACCACCTTTCTGGACTGGGATGCAGCTGCAAGGGGCTGCAGTCCCCATGGCCAGGCCAGGGTGTTTGAGCACAGCCCAGCTCTCTCTGGGGTAAACAGAGCCGGGTTGGGCACAGCGCTAGAGCAGGGGCAGCTCAGAGGGGCTCTGCTCAGTAAGACAGCTGCTCATGCAGACTGGGAGTGAAGGGCCAGTGCAACAGGGGTTGTGGGCGTGGAAAGTTACTGCTGATGACAAAGTGCAGATTTGGGGATTTTGTATTGGGTAGGTTTCCAAATCTGGTTTGTGCTTTCGTAACCCACTGAACCCTTTGCCAGGGAGGCAAACTTTAACCAGAGGGCAAGTAAAGGGCAGGATGGAATCGTTCCTTTAATGGCAAATAAGTAGAAAATCAGGAGAGTTGTGTTTTTTTTATGAGACCACAGGCAGTTTTAGGCCTAAAACATTCATTCTTTTCAAGAGCCAGCCCAGTGGAGCAAACCTCATTAGCAACTTGGCATTAATACCCGAGTTATCCAGCATTACCGTAACTTGGAGTCAGCAGAGGTCTCAGAGGCATAGATAGCTTTCAAAACTAATCAACCAACCAATAGATCTTTCTACTGAAAAAGCCAGGGAATTTGTATGCCAGAAAAAAGTCCTTGGTGTTTTCCTGGAGTAATAAATGGACATTTCAGTTTAAACATTAAGGTCTAGCCAAACCAAGCAAATGACAAAGTGGTGGGATGCTGAGTTCAGATGCCCCAGTGGCTGCAGTGCCCTGAAAGCACCCTGGGCTTTCAGCCCATCCCTCACAGGGCATCCTGCTTGAGGACCAACAGGGACACAGGGCCTGCCAGGCCTTGTCCAGCTGGGAGAAACAGGGGTGTGTGTGATGGACATTGTGGCACAGAGAGGGATGAGATATTTATCTCCCCAAGCTGCAATGGAGGCTGCAAAAAAGATGAATGACAAGTGAAGTTGCACAAGGTTAACGTAGCAATGTTGTTTCTAAGCAAATCTGAACGGTGGAAAGTTTATGCCATGTGAATCCCTCGTGCTGTGCAGCTGAGTTTTCTTTTTCTTCTATTTTTTTCTTACCTAATCTGGTTGCTGGGATGCCAGGGGTGGATTTACTGTTTTATCAAACCACAGCCTGGGAAAATGAGCAGCACTGGCAGATGCTGACATGTCATGGCTCAGGGCTGGAGGGATTTCACAGCTGATGCTGCTGAGCAGCTCTGAGGGTGGGATATGCTGCGGGCTCACTCCCATGAGGGGATGAGTGACAGCCCTGCCTGGAGCGGGCAGCCCTCACCAGGACATCTGTGGGTGTCTGCCTGGAACTCGGGTCAGTGCAGATGGGAGAGGTTTGACAGGGTCTGAGTCTGCAAGCAGAAAATCCAAGGAAAGGGAAACTGGATACATGGGGTATCCACTCCTCAGCAGTTTTTCTGCAGCTGGTTGGGAAGGATGGTGTCAGCATGACCGGGAGGGCAGAGCCAGTCATGGGCACTGTGATGGGAACAGGATTCCAAGCTCAGATGTTGCTGTTGAAATTTTCCCAGAGCCCTTTCCAGCACCTGTTTGCCAAATTCCCTTTGAAGTTGCTGAAGCAGCTTTTCTGGAAATGCTGCTCTTGTAATGGAATCTCTGCCCAGGAAATTAGGGTGATAATAAACAGTAAGACACATGAGCAGTGAGAGGGAAGGGTGGCATTTCATGTGAATGAATTACAGGTGATAGACACTGCCTGAGGTACCCTACTTGCAAAAACATCCTTCATGCCCCATATTGCACCTTCATGAAACTTGAGCAAGAGATTTGTCAGGAGGGTGAATTGCTGGCATTGTTTTTGCTGGCTGGAGTATAACTAGGGTGGCGTGGGGCAGCGCATTAAAGCATGCAGGATGCAACCTCTGCAATAGATTGACCTGATCAAATGTGTAATAGCAAGAAGCTTTTCTCCTCTGAAAAGAAAAGCTTTAAAATCCTTCTTCTGTTTTACACGGAGGGGAAAGTAAGACTTTTTGGAAAAGTTTCACTAAAAACAGAGGCAGAAAGCAGCATTCGATCAGGGACTTAGAGCAGAGCCTCAGACATTGCAGTGAATGCTGTAACCTCTGGCATTTTATGGTGGATTTATGGTCCCCTTTTGGGCTAGTGCTCCATCTCAAGGCTGAGACAAATTTCAGAATTGTGTTACACCAGAACTGATTTCCTCCTCTGCATAATTCAAGGTTTGATGAACTGGTGTTTATAAGAAAAAAAAGAGGTTCCCAGGCTATGTTGTGGGGCTCTGGAGCAACCACTTGTACTGATTTATAGTGAACATGACTGTCATCCTGAGGCTGATATAAGTTCTCATTCCTGAAAACATAAATATTTATATAAATGTTTTTTGGGGAGTTGGAGAAGCACGAGTCTGAGAAAAAGATCGAGTTATATAAACAAATATTATCTGTCTGATGTAACACTCCAAATACCTCATCCACTGAGTAATCTGGATGTGACATAACAGGAGAGCTGGATGAGAGCGGGCCAAGTGAAATGTTCTCATCCTGAAACAAGGGAAAACAAACCAAAGGGAGGTAGAATTGCCCATTCCCAGGCTGCCTGACCCCTGCGACCTTCTTTGTGCTCTGTTATATCCATTTTCTCCAAAAATTTCCTCTTCCTTTAAACAATGTAGTGGATACCCCTGTGTCCCACTGGGAAAAGGTTCATTGCAGAGGAAGTGATGCAGCTCTGCTGGAGCAGATTCCCATTTGCAAGTGGAGCATGTGACACTTTGTCAGTGTTAGGTCAGGAGAACTGGGGGAATTTGAAAGCAATCCCACAGCTAAAACAATAAGGTCTGGCTCTTGTCAAATATCATCACAGATGAACCACATTTCCCCCTTTCCTCATGTGTGTGGTTCAAATAGCCTTTGAACGCTGCACTGATAAGGGAAATGCATGGGATAAAATTCTGACACAGGGAATAGCAGCATCGTTCTGCTGAGGGCTGAATGAATGACTGATCCCCACATTCTCAGTGAGGCTGGAAGGTCCCAATGGCCCCTGCTTGGTCAAAGAACTAATACTAAGCATTTTCTATACAGAAATATGATTTCCATATTCCTCTGATTCCTTAATACTCGGATTTGTCAGGATGCTATTTTACTAATTATCTCCTGGTTTGGAGTTTATATTATACAGGGAGGGCTCAGGCATCAGGACAGTCCATTTGTATCATGACTTGAAACTCACCTGGACGTATTGGGGTTTTTTTCTTTTCTGACAGCTCGTGCAATAACAAATGGAAATTACATTCTCAATAAACAGTCCATCCTAGGAAACCTGACAGCCAGCCAAGATTGGCTTAGAAATCCTTGCAGTGGCCACAGGCAGGCACCCCAACTGTGAGAAGGATTCAATGTGTCCTAGGCATGGGCAATGCCTGGTTTAGCAAATAGGGTTATCCAGAACAGGGAACTGAAGGAAAATCTGTAACAGCACAGTAAAGATATGAGGCCAAAAGAGGAAAGTCTGAAGAAAATGAACTATTTGAGGAAACTTCCTTGGATTTAGGCTGGAACATCTGGGCGGCCCTGCAGCTGCTGAAGGCTCTTTGGAGGCTGCTTCCATGTACCACTCTGCTGCTGCTGAGGCAGAAACCTGCTGGGCATGGGCTGCATCTTGCTTGCTCTCCTTTGGATGAGAAATGCAGCACATTTGTGGAGGAGGAGTAGTGATATTATTACAGGGAGCTGGGAAATGATCGTGTTTTTAATTAAAGGTGGACATTTTCTAGGGCTGCTTAACTGCCCTTCACCAATGCCATATGGCCCTTGGATAAAGCTGATCCCTGCTGTATTGTTAGTCTGGGAAGGGCAGATATTTTGGGAAATACCTCCTGGAAGGGCAGTGCTTCACTGACATGTGAAGGTGGTGTGTTCAAAGAGGCCTTTGTGGAAGGCACAGGTGCCTTTATCTTCTCTGTTTTCAGCTGCTGTGAACATTAGTTACACCAAGAACCCCTCAGTGCAGAGCACAGATGAGCATCCTTGTGCTGGGTTAGGGAGCACAGGATGGTGTTTATGGCAGCCTGCTTGCCCAGGGTGGGACTGCCGAGCCCCAGCCCCCAGCCAGCTCCCCTCCTACCTGAGAGTCAATGTAAAGATGTCCTGGTGCAAGCTGGTGCTTGTATTTCAGTGAATATTAAAGGCAATCACTGTTTGCTTGTGTAAGGAACAGCCCCAAATCCAGCCTCCTGGCAGTACCTAATCCGCTGTCAGAGCTGGGCTCTGCCCATGCTTCTGAGCATTTTGTGGTTGATACTGGGCAAGGCTGTCATCCAAGCACATCATATTGTGAGGGCTGTTTATGATGTTGGCATGTGAACCACCACAAGATTGGGCATGGACAGCCCATAGTTCAGGAAGAGGATGAATATGGGATGGCATTATGTTGTCAGAAGCCCATTGCCAAAAGTCTTTGAGAAAACCTTCCTTGGCAAGAGCACTCAGAAACATATGGGACTATTCTGTTAGCCAAAGCTTTGGTATTTTGCCTTAAAAATGGAGCATCCAATGCTTTTTTGCAGCCTGCCAGGGGAGATGAGCATTGGTGTCTGTGTTGGGGGGTGTAGGAGGCAGCTCTGCTGTCAGGGATGTTGTGATTGCCAGCACAGATCTTGCCCGCACAACTGAATATGTCCTAAAATAGGACTGAGGAAGGGGATGGGTCAATAACCCAGCAACACCCATATAACCATTTTACAGAGTTGTAGAATCACCACAGAATCCTTGAATGGCTTGGACTGGAAGGGATCTTAATGATCATCTAGTTCCAAAGCCTGTCCATGGGCAGGGACAGCTTCTACTGGACCACTTTGCTCAAAGCCCCATCCAACCTGGGCTTGAAAAATTCCAGAGATATCCACAGCTTCCAACCCGTACCAGTGCATCACCACCCTCACAGGGGAGAGTTTCTTTCTAGTGTCCAACCTAACCCTTTCCTCTATCAGTTTGAAGCCATTCCCCCTTATCTTGTCACTCTAGGCCCTTGTCCAAAGTCCTTCTCCAACTCTCTTGGACTCTCTTTAGGTACTGGAAACGGCTCTAAGGTCTCCCTGGAGCCTTCCCTTCTCCAGGCTGTACAAGCCCAACTCTCTCAGTCTGTCTCCATGGCAGAGGTGCTCCAGTCTCTGATCATTGTTGTTTCCTCTGGACAGGCTCCAGCAGGTCCACATCCTTTTTAAGAACTGGGGGCCCCAGCTGGCTACCTGGAGAGACTTTCCAACCAAAAGTCTCTGGCACTTTTTGATAATTTATCTCCCCAGCCCCTGAATTTCCTAGCAACAAGATTAGTCCCAGCAATACACAGTCAGTGCATTGTTGGCCAGCCCAGCTGGCCTCACTCAGGGGCCCCACAGGTGCCTGGGTGCTTTTCACCAGTCTTTGTGGCCTCTCCCAGTCCTGCTCTACCTTTCCCCAAGTCAACAGTCCCAGTGTCCTCCAGCCTGCTGGTTCTTCAGGACCAAACATGCCTGCTCCTCTCAGGAGTGGTGGTTGGGAGACTCACATCTCTCTGCTGCAATCAAATTCTTTATGTACTTGATGTTTACAACAGGCCATTAAGGTGCCCTGGAATGCTATAAAACAAACAGCTCTGGATTTTTTTTACAAGTTTGATACTAACAGCGAGGAATGCTCCACAGCCATAAAGGACAGGAGCACTGAACTGATTGTCTGCTGGAATGGTTTTCAAATATAGAACGGGCTTCTGGAATCACTTGCCATAAACCTGGAGGCAAAAGTGAAGCAGTAAATCTGCTGTGACTCAGAGTGTGCACCTGGCAGAGAAATCCGCAGAAACATTACTGCAAGGTGACAGATTTATTCTGGATACAGCAGGTGAGGTGCCTTGTAGGAATCCCTCTAAAATTGCTCAGAAAAAAAGGGGAACCCAAATGAGGAGCCAAAACAACCTATGGATGCAACCAATAAGCATTGTTTTCTTTGCCAGGAAGAAAACCAAAGAGAGATTCAGATAGTTCATCTCGTTGCAGTTTAAGATTTCTCTATTTCTGAAGCCCTGGACACAAGCTGCTATTTAATAGAGCCACTCTTCACAAACCTGAAGTGGCACCTGAAGAAAACTGCTGGCAGATCTCTCAACAGAGAGCCTTGTGTCCTGGTGCCAGGCATCCTGCCCAGTGCTCACACCTCCTGGTGTCTGTCAGGAGGAATAGGCTTCTACCGTGTGAGAGCTGGTGCTAAGGAACCCCATGAAGAAATTTGAAACTGAGCTTGCTTCAATGAGCTTGGACAACCTGTGTGACCTAGGAGTCCTTTGTACTTACAAGTTTAGTGAGGTTTCATTTAATAGCTCTATTTCTGCCATTTTAATGAGGGGAGGTGATAAATAATTGACTTCATATTTCTGCTAAGTGTCTCATTCAGCGTCATCTCCTACAAAAATATATGGTTTATCAAGCACACCTAAATTGGTAAAAGACCTGATAGCTCTTGTATCACTTAAATTTGAGATTTGTTTTGGATCTTTTTCCCGTGGTCTTCCAGAAGTTGCAAAGTTGAAGCTACCTGAGTTTAATTGCCACACTGTGTCTTGCCATCTGAAATCACTAGGTAGCAGACAGAGGAAGGGTAAACCCCTCCAGATATCTCCCACTTGTGCTGGAAGAGGGTTTTCTCTGCAAATCTGTGCCTGGCAGCCCTGAGAAGCTGCTGTTCTCTGCTGGGCTGAGGGCTTGGCACGTTGGCCTGGCAGCAGGAGCAGCCAGCCCAGGCTTTGCCAGCGATGCTCAGGGCATTTGCACAGAAATGACGTGGAGATTGTCTCCATCAGAATAACTTGGACATGGGGTTATGTAATTATCTGGCCATGGACTGTACAGACATGTTTTCAGGGAGGTGATTTAGCTGTCATGTCAATCCCAGAACACTGATCTGGACTTGCATAGGGTGGTAAAGCTGTCAGGACAGGTTTTGCTGGGAAAAATTATTCAGGCTTGTGAAGGTATGTTGAAACCCCAACTAAAAGGATAAAACCTGTGTGTGTGTGACTCAGAATGCAGCTGCAAGTGGGAAGGTCAGAGCTGGGATCTTACATTTTGGTAAAAGGATGACAGGTGGGATGTCATCCCTAAGGATGCTCAGGAATGTTGGGATGTCACACAGAGGCTTTGTGCAAGCAGGGCAGCACTGAGACAGGGATAGCAAGCTAGTTAAAAAGGTGATTTTCAGGGGGTCTGAAGTTATTCACAAACTTGCACCAATTTTGTGAATAGCTATGGATTTTTAAACTTCCAAAAAGAGAGGGGAAGACAACTTAAAAAAAAAAAAAAAGAAGGTGATGCATTAATTAAGATCTCTTTAAAGCAATATTTAAAGAACATTATGCTGCAAGGACTGTTTGGAGACAGTATTGCAACCCTCTCTGAGGTGACCCTGTGTCCGTCCCGCAGCAGCACAGCTCCCTCTCCTGACTGCAGAACTCAGCAGCCCCCAGATGAGGGGTTATTGTGCTCGCTGGGACTCAGGCTCATTTCTATAGCGTAAATGTCCTTTAAAGCACGAAGGGATCCATCCCTACCTGTGGGGATGGGCTAGATTCAGACAGCTTAAACCTGTAATTATTCCAGGTTCTCTGTTGAAGTGCATGGCCCAGTGGGACGTTCCGTATCTCTAACTGTCCTCTCCAATTCTCATTTAAAGAAAATTTCTCTTTTCCAGAGTGAGGGCTGCTGCCTAAGGAGGGGACAGTGGGCAGGAACATCTGCTGGCAGCACCTCGGTGTGATGAGTTTCTGACCTTGGCCGCAGCATGTGGTTAGGCTCAGCTGGGTTCCTGCCCTCCCTGCTGCCATCCCATGTCCCAAGGCTCTGCAGGGACATCAGCAGTGCAGGTACCAGGTAAACACACTTCGTGCCCAGACTGCCCGTGTCAATCTGCGATGCTCTGACCTTTTGTCCCCGTGAGGTTGTTTTGACATCTTGATTGTCCACCTTCTTCAACTGTCAACAACTTAGATTATCCTCAGATATTTGGTATTTCTGCTGTACAAGGGCTTGACAAGTGCTGTTTGTGTTGCCCAAGCAGCTTTAATTCACCAACTTTTCTATGGATAGCTTTGGACGGGAGAATGTCCTTTGAAAACAAGATTGGTTTCTCGTGCCGCAAACTGTGTGGTCATCTCCATCCCCAAACGCAGCAGTCAGGTAGGGCACTGGACCTGTGCCAGGCTTTGAGAAGGTCACAGAACTGACAGAGGAGTAGAAAGCTGAGCACTGTAAGCAGATGAAGACACAACTGTCCTATCCTTCTCGGCCATGCTGCGTTACCTGCACTACCATGGGAGCCGTGTGTGTCAAAGCCCAGCTGGGAGAACACCCAAAGCTGCCCAGACTGGGCAGGTCAGAGGCACTGCTCCAGGCATGGGGGCATGGGGGGAGCTCCAGCTCAGAGACAAAGCCCCAGATGTTGCAGACAGCTGAGACTCATGTCAGAGCCACACAGTGACCCTCCTGCCCGAATGCCATTCTCCAGAGCACTGCTGGGGCTGGCCCCAAGGGGACTTTTTATTGCTGTGAGGGGATAAGCCACCAGAAAACCACACTCTGCTGTAGCCCAGAGCCTCCCTGCAGCCTCAGCATCAGGCACTAGATGTCCTTGCACTCCATGCTGTGGATGTGCAGCCTTTGGTGCTGCACAGGCTGCAGGAGGGACATTTCCATGAGGGTGACAACCACTGGATGAAGGTGGCCCTTTTCCAGTTCTGGCTTTATGGGACAGAAGGGAATTTATGAGGGCAAGGCACTTGCTTCACTGCCTGTCTCCATGCTCCCCTGGGAATTCTGGGTCAGGGGCTGTCTTGCTTTTGGGCGTCATTTTCCATGACATCCCAGCAAGCTCACCTCCATCAGCACCTGCAGCTCAAAGTCACTTCTTGGTGATCCCATTAAATTATTTCAAGAGCAGCCCTTTGTTGTGGGAAATCGATATCTGCCTTGAGGGCCTGTTGATATCTCAGTGAAACCCATTAAATTACATGAGTTTGATCCCAAAGCGGCAACCACAGCAGCATTTTAAAATAGCTGCACAGCCAGGAAACCCAATAACATGCTCATGAAGTGACTTGTGTGTGTGTGTGTGTCCAGCAGTAAGCCTCCCAAACTCTTGGTGAATAATTATGGGAGCAGTGTAAGATATAAATAATTTCCCCGGGTCTGTCACTTTGAGGACAGCAAATAAGGACAAATAAAACGCTGGAGGGAAAATGAATGTGCCCGGTGCTTGAGCAGTAAGGAACAGCATTGAGTGTGCTGCTAAACTGATGGTCTGTACCTGAAAGACCAGTTCACTGCTGGAGCTGCAGTGAGTATCCTTTGGAGACCACCTGGCAGACCTCTCCCCCGGCTGCTGCTGTGTTTGTCCACACGTGTTTGTGGCAGTGAGCCTTTGCTCTGGGGATCCCATCTAGGGGTACAGCCACTAGCAAGCCCTGGAGCCAAGCAAAACTTCTGGTGTCCCCTGAGGGCAAATCGCAGCCACCCAGCCGCTGCTCAAGCAGTCCCTGGGGGTCAGCACAGCATTTGCACGTTCAAGCCCTCCTCCGGTCACCCGCAGAGCAGGTCAGGGGGTCCCACCCTCGGGCTCCACTGGGGTGCTGAGTTGTGTGAAGCAAGCCTGGTTTGTGGGTTTAGTCCCTCTGGGCACGGGTTTTGTGCCCAAATCACTCCTGTCGTGCGGTTTCAGCATCCCTTTGAGGACAGAGAGCAGTGCCGCAGGCAAAGGAATCCTCCGGCAAGCTCTGTGCCCTTCTGAATAACCTCCATGTGTTCACAGCTTTAGCCACAGGCTAAATATCTTAAGAATAAGAAAGGTTTGTATTATACCTCTCTAAACTGTGCATCCCCTGGGGCAGCTCTTGGCCAGTGTCCTGCCCACGCCCCCTGTGCCTTTCCCTCTGCCTGGGCTTTGCCACCGTGCCTGTACTGGGAACCCCAGAGGGAGTCCCGCTTTCTTTGAAAGCTGTCAGATTTTACTTACTGAAAACTAATGAACTGTATTTATTGTCAGAAATAAACTGGGGAGATCTTCTTTCCCCCCGCAAATGCAGTCAGAGATGATATCTGCCGAGCAAAGGAGGAAATTACTTTAGAAATTAATTACAAAGGGTATACGCAATGGGAAAAGTGCCAGTCCCTCCCTGCCCACTCTTGTTATGAAGAAGCTTGATAGCTCTGATCTCAACACATTCGCAGACACATTTCGACCATTAAAACAGTGCAGATTATCAGGTTTATGTTGTAATTGGGGAGGTTGGTTATGAAGAGGCGATATTTTATTTAGGTGCAATAACTGAAACATTTTTAAATTGGTGGTCATGCTCACACAAAGGTTTAGAGATCTGAAAGTCTGTAATTGTCCAGTTCCATGCGTTTCATACTGTTATATATGATCTGAAATGAGGTGTACTGGGCACAAGAAACAAAGGGTAATTTTGAAAGCAAAGAAGTGGATTAGCTTATTCCAGGGTCCTTAATAGTTCTGACCTCAACTACATATTGAAGGAGAAAATATTTTAGTCTGCTTTACATGAATGCTATTATAAGTAATAAAACTGCAAGAAACGTTACTGTAGCTCTTCCCTTCAAATCCACAATCACGAGCTCTATCGAGCCAGTGGCCTTTAACTTTAATCAAGGGTGTGCTAATTTGGGTGTTAAATGTTCATTTCCTCAATTACCAAAACAACAGAGCTAAGTAATGTCCCTTAATAGCCAACACCAAAACAAAACCAACTGCCACCCTCTGAATTTATTTAGCAGCCATCAGCAGAAGGTCTTTAGCCACTGTTTGCCTACATTCCTGCACCTCAGAATAACTAAAAGGCTATAATATTATTCGGGTTTTGAGGTGTCCACTGAATGGTGGCAGGATCCCTGGGGACTGAAGGCCATGTCTGGAGCTGATGTGGGGGCCCCAGCCCAGGTGTCCTGAATTTTACAGGCTGCCCAACCCAGTCAGGAGCTGTGCTGCTGCTGAGGGGTTTGGAGAAGCCACACAGCTCCTAGGCCTTCTCCAGGATGAGCTTGTGTGTGTCTTGGAAGGTGAGTCTCTTATGAATTAGAGCTTTGTTTTTTATTTTATTTTCAAAAATTGTTTTTTTCTTACGGTGACAAATTCTCATATTTCTCTGGAGAACCCCCTCAGAGCTCTGGGGAAGTCAGGACTTCTGAGAGCTGTGATGTCCTAATGCTGTATGAGTTTTATTTAATGGTGAGGTTAGTCCCTGTAATTCCTGTTTACCAGGTTTCCTGGATATCTCTGCCTTTAGGATAATGAGCAACAATAACCAGAACTCTCCAGCTGTGCCTGGTCTCCATTTGCAGCTGTTGGGTGCATTGGGTGGGCTGAGTAATTCCTCAAGAAAGATCAGGCTCTCTCACCTTGTGCTGGACCTGCCTGCTCCCCCCTTGGCTGCAGTGCTGGCTGGTCCTGGAGTGGGAGGCATGTTTGGATGCAGGACTACTTGAAAAGAGAGGTTTTTGTCTCGTTAGGGTAACCATGGTTGGAAGACACTCTGGAGGTATTCAAAGTATGAGTCCACATCTTGTCTTAAACAAGAATTCGGCTCTTTAAGATCAACCTGACATAAAATGGTGCATTTGAAGCTTTTACAATCCCTGATTGCAGGGCCCGAGTCAGAAACCTGTGATCCCAGCGACTGAGGTGAACTTGATACTTCTTTAGTGTGTGGGCAAGCTGTGTTACCGAACCATGAGCTCAGCTCCTTTCAGCTTGAAGAGGGGAGGGGGTTTGTTGTGTTTTTAGGAGTTAACACACTGCACGTGGACGTGGTCTCCCTGTATCTTCTTCAGCTCAGACTGGTGAGTTACCATGGTGCTGTTGGCAGTGTGACATTTTCAAGCTGGGATATACAGTTTTTTTATAGAATCACCTGGTGATTACATGCTGCATTATAATAAACATAAGTTAATAGAGGGACTAAAATGTCATTTCAGCTTCCAGGCTGGGCAAACAAGGTTGCTCTGCCAAATTCCCATCTCTCTGACAGGGCTGCCATTTCCTCTTCCTGCCATTGAACTGTTGCATTAACCTCAATCCCTCAGTCATTAGTAAATATTAGTAAGCTGTACGTGACATTTTGCACCAAGCAAGGCTGCAGGTCCTGCCTGTTGGAAGTTTTTAATTAAATAAAGCTGCCTGCTGTGGGCAGAGGGATGGGGGGAGAAGGCAGAATTCAAAGGGGAGATGAAAGCTGCTGCCTCTGCCTCCCACGCCGGGGTGTGGGCAGGACTTTTGCTCCTCTCGGACCTTTCCTTCAGAGGAGCCCTTGTGTTTTTCAGATGGCCTCTCATCTGAAATTACAGCACATGGTTTGTGCATTTGCTCCAAGTCTTTCTGGAAGTCACTGGAAAATACTGGATGTAGCACCTGAATAAGCCCCATATGAAATCTGGTAGAGCAAACATTGTCAGTGGTAGCAGTAAGCCAGTGTTTGTGGCTTACTGCCACCAGAAGCTGAGCTCCAGGCCCACCAGGCAAAAAGCATTGTCAGGTCAACATCAGACTTGAAACTGGACTGGCAAAAGTCTTTTTCTGAGATCTCAGAGTTTCTGAACTTGGAGCTGGGAGTGAGAGAGAATAGGTCTGATCTCTCACAGTCTTCAACAACCTTCCTGTCCAACTGATCCATCATTTATAACACTGTAGAGGTCTGGAACAACGCGTGTGTCCAGCCAGCGCAGCAGTGGGGAGGCTCACTGTTAAATGTTGGGGCAGGGAAGGTGGAGCAGCAGCTGCTGCCTTTCCCCTGCAGCTCTCCCTTCCTCTGCCAGGCAGGGCTGGAGCTCTCTGCCTGCAGCACAGCGTGAGGAGCAAAATGCCAGCGGGTCTGGGACTGTGCTGCACGCTGGGCTCTGCTGTCCTTGGGCACCACATGGCCTGACCACGCTGAGCCTACCAGAACGTGTAATTAATGCTTGCTGCTTTCCCAGGGATGCACTTTGCCTGCATTTAACTGTGCCTGTTGGTTGCATTCTCTCTCTTCTCTCTATTTATTCCTATGCCACTCAGCATCTGCATTATGGATAAAGCTTTCAGGGCAGCCAGTGGCTGCTGGTGGTCCTGCTCTCTCCACCTTTAATTAAAGAGCAATAAGTGTGCTGGATGTCCAGGAGCTGCAGCTAAAGAGTCAAGTAAATCCTGATGTTTCCACTTGTCCATCACTTGTTTGGTTTCTTCTTCTGGCCCTGGTTGATGGCTGCTTGCCGGGGTCAGTGCCATGACCAGACACACAGGATGGTGGGAGAGGTTGGCAGAGCCCTGATGCCTTGGCTGCAGTTGTGTTTATTTGCACAGGACAAGCAGTGTCCCATCTCCCTTGGCAGGAAGCAGGGGATGAATTTTGGCACACAGAGTTCAACGTGAGGTCTGTGCCTCTGCCCTCAGCTGTGCTGTGGCACGGGCTGGCACCAGCATATGCCTTGAGGGTTGCTCTGTTTCCTCATTTCCTCACCTGGCTCAGATAAGTAGCAACAGTCTCCCACTTTTTCCTCAAAGAGAGACTTCAGCCTTATGGGAACTTGGAAACAGCCCTGAGCAGCACAGCCCAGTACAAGTTATTGGCTTCTTCCTAATGTAGAATGGCAGAATTTTTTTCTATCTAAATCTATTTAGTACGAAAAATGAGTATTCAAATGTCATAGAGTTGGTTTTGACAGTAGCAAGAACTGTTTTTGACAAAAGCACAGGAATAACCCAAAAATTCAAATCCAAGTAGTGAATCTTCATGGTAAATAGAAAGGAAAATTCAAAGAACCTTACTTCTAAATTTGTTCAGTCAATAGTTTTAATTAGCAAGCATATATAGTAATCCTAAACTGGGTGTGATCAATCCAGTCTGAAGCAGCCATTTAGTGGAGGGATGTCTAAAGGAGAAAGAAGGATGTGAATAATCTGAGCACTGTACAAGTACAAAAGAGCAGAGTAGTTCTGACTGTGAGGGGTACAGGAGATTGGCACCACTTCATGGCAAGGAGGACAAAATATGTCTTGGCTTCTCTTTGCTGTGAGGTGTGAATGCGAATTGAGTGGTGGTTGGGTTGTACACCAGCCTGCTCTGAGCATCCCCATGAATGAACACAAAGCCATTGAAGTGCTCCACACAGCCTCCATGAACCAACATAAAACCCCTGAAGTTCCTCTGTTTTCCTTCATGAATTTTGTGTTGCTGGAGAAGGAAACCTTGAAAGGCAAGAGCTTGGTGAAGAGGGGCTCAGCCTTTGGGTGTCCTGACCTACTGCTAGGCTTCTCTGTGCCCCATTTGTTTAAAAGCCTTTCAAGAGCTTCCAGCTATTATCCATGTAATCCAGCAGAACGGACTGGGCTCCCACTCACTTTTCTTTGAGCAGCAGCTGAGAGGGAAATGCACATTCTCCACCTGTCACCTCAAACACAGAAGTTTCACCCTAATTTACCTGAATAAAGATGGGTGGTTAGAAGAAGCAGCTAAATAATTCCTCCAGGTAGGCTTTTCTGAGGGTCTGGGTTCTGGTGAACTGCAATGTGTAAGCTCTGTTGAAAGAAATAATTTACTGCTGTTTGCTTCACTTAAAGCAGTGGTTGGTCAGGCCTTTTGGAGCGATCCTGCTGTTGGTTGGAGGCACAGGACTCAGTGTGGGAAGCATGCAATGCTTGCAGGTGGTGCTGAGCATGCTGGCTCCTGTGACAGGGGTTTTCAAATCTGGGGACATGGCCCTGGTGGGTCATGAAGTCCTCTGGAGCTGCCTGGAGAGGCTCTGGATGTGGCTACTCCAGAACTCTGGGGAAACCTCCAAGTGTGACTGAGTCTGAGCTCTCCTGCTTTGGTGCCTTCCTGGGTTTGAACTCAAACTGTGGGAGCTCAAGTGTGGAGTGGGAAATGAAATTATTTAGTGCCATTTTGTCCAGAAGTCTTATTGCCTCTACTGCAAGTCTACATCGTGACCTGTGAGGCTGAGCACAGGAGTATCTCAAAGGAATATCCTCACAATACAGAATTACAGGGCTAGGAATATTTTCCAGATGAGCACTGTGGTTACTGCTGTAGCCACAGATGTGGCAATATCCCACCTGGAATCACTGACTATTCATTGAATAGGGAATTTTTGGAGTAGGGATAGGGGTTTAGGGGCAAGTTTTATTTTCCAGCAACGAAGAGTTGCTAACATCTGTTGTGGGGGTAGAGAGGCTGTGGAGGGGAGAGAACATGGATATAGTCTTGTCAGACATAAAATGCCTAGAAGGGTGGTTTGTGTTGGAGCCCGGGGGGCTGACCTACCCCCACCCCAAAAGTCCCCCCTTGCTCTTCGGGCAGCATCCCCCGCGGGTCCCCCCGCGGACCCGCCCGCTGCCCGCCGAGCGGCTGTGGGAGGAGGAGAAGGAGGAGGAGGAGAAGGAGGGGGAGTCCCGGCGGCGGGATGAGGCCGGGCTGAGCGATGTGCGAGCAGGCAGCGCGGTACTGCCGGGCCGGGGTGCAGAAGCTGCTGCGGAAGCCGGCGCCGGCGCTGCGCGGGCTGGACGGGCTGCTGCGCTGGGCGGCCTGCAGGATGGGCGACAAGGGCCTCGCCGAGCGGGAGCTGCTCGCCCCGGGCGCCGCCGCCGCCCAGAGGAAGGGCACCTCCGTCATCCTCGATGTGAGTGTTCCCTACATCCCGCATCCCAGCTTCTGCCTCCCCCCGCCCGCGTCGCGCACCGCCTCGGGAGCGGGGATGTTCCTCTCGTCCTGCGCTCCCTGGACCGGCGGGCACGGGCTGGACCCCGGGTCTTGCAGTCCCCAGTTGGGTGGGTGTGGGTGTCCAGCATCCTCTTGCCCTTGTCCCGCACCCGCTCAAGCCCCTCGGGATCCGCCGGTATTTCCCAGGTCCAGCATCTCCCGGACCAGCTGGGCAAGAGGCTGCAGCCCGGCTTCTCTGCTTCCCTGCAAGCACAGGCTGCACGGGCACGGGGTGCACCCCGGACCTGCATCCCGCGAACAGCTTGGCATCAGGGTTATTTCTCGGATTCTGGGAATGGCATGCGGAGCAGGTCCTGCATCTCTCGGGCTGGTTGGATGTAGGGGTGTCCAGAATCAGCAACCCCTTTCCAGATCCTCCTGCACTGCCTGGGGCAGGAGGTTGCAGCCCGGGTCTGGCACCCATTTGTCCAGATGCTGCACCTACTAGATTGTCAGGGCAGCCTGGGTCCCATGTCCCCTTGCCCTGCACTCTCTGGGACAGCTGGGAAGAAGCTGCACCTTGGTTCTGCATATTCTGCACTGGGCTGGGCATGGGGTGCAGTCCTGGATCCTGTACCTCCATTCCTGAGTCCTGCACCTTTTTTTTACAGGCTGGGCATGGAGATGTAGCTTGTATCCTTCACCTCCTTGCCAGGATCCTGAACTCTCTGGGCTGGCTGGGCACTGGGGTGCACCCTGTTTCCTGCACACTCTGAACAGGCTGAGCGTGGGTGTGCACCCCAGGTTCTGCAGCCTTTTTCCCAGGTCCTGCATCCCCTCGACCAGCTGGGATGAGGATGCTCTGTAGATCCTTAATTCTGGTTTGGGGGGACTGGTAGGGATGTGCTTAGTGCCTCGATTGCTGTATTTTTAGACTTTCTGATTAGGGAGCTAACGAGGCTGTTTGCACTTAAATCAATTGGGAGAATGGGGTGGAATCAGCCAGAGTGCAAATGGTGTAATTACAGTCTTTCTGCAGTATCCAGTAATTAAACACATAGATCCTCTGTTTTGCTATCTCCTAGCTAAAAAAAAAAAAAAAAAAAGTAGTGAAAGCAAAAATAAACTACTGAGGCATTGGCTGTAGTAAAGGATAACTCATGCTCTCTCACAGATAGGATAGGCAGTAGTAGCTCTTCCAGGCAAGCCCTTGCATTTTGCAAATAATTTGCTGAACCCGTAGGCATTGCCATGGGCTGGAGAGTCCGAAACTCATTCCATCCCTGAGCACCCTGAGCTGAAAGGCGTTTTGGTTCCCTGAGGCACCATTGTCTCCAGTGGGTTACCAAAAGCAGGTCAGAGCGCAGAGCACTTGAAGGATGACCCTGCCGAGTGGAAGGGGCTGGCAGGGGGCAGCTGCAGGCTGGGGGAATGAGCTTCCAGGGAAAACAGAGGATGAGTGCAACTCACACCATTATGTCTTTTAAGTTAACTTGTTCGGGGGGGAGTTCCTGGGGTTTTTCCCAATTTTTGTTGGATTGTTTTGGTTTGTTTTGTTTTTCAATCTGCCCTGAAATTGCCAAAATTTCACAACAATTTGGAAATCTGAGTTTCAGAGCATAAATGCAATTAGGAAGCAAAATTCATACATTAAATTTATGTATGAGGTTTCTTTAGTTAGGAGTGTTTTGCCACCAAAATGATATCTTATCCATTCGATTTTACTATCTTTAAGTGATTTTTTTTCCACTTTGAGGTTTGAGCTTAGGAAAAGAGACATGAACTTTCAGAATGGGAAACACAGTAGAGCATTGTATTATTTCAGTGGGAAGTACAATAGAGCTGGGTGTGCAGCTCCTGATCATTTTTCCCTTTCACAATGGTACTGGGAGCCCTTTCTCACCTGCTGAAAGTAGAAATGCATTCTGGAAATGTAAGATTTGAGGGTTTAGGGTTTCTTTTTCCCCTCCTTCCTTAGAACTTGATTTTTTCCTTTTTCTCCAGGCACAATAGGAATGCCAATTGAAGCTGTAGCTTCACTGTAATGGGCTCTTCAAGTGCACTGCAAGACCCCCCTTTCATACAAAGGGTTTAAACACAGGAACACGTATTTAGCTTAATTTTCACACATTAGCATGAAAGTAACAGGCAGCCCGCTGAACGCTCAAGGATGGTAACCTGTTTTCCATCTAACTCTTCACATTTTTGCTGATGGATGTGCTGGGGAAGCAGTGAGTCCCAGCCACGCAGCAGTGCAGCTTCTCGGTGGGGGAGGATGAAGCAAAAGACCTGTAAGATTTTATGTTTAGCTAACACGTTTTCATGAGCTGGTGTGCTATGTAGGCAGGTCCTTGGGGGCTGGGGGAGGAGGGGAAAGCTTGGGTTTGGTTATGAATTAGATAAAATGGCTCTGACACTAATAGTATCTTAGTCATGTCTTCCTCTTCTGGCTTCCTTTTAATTCATCCATCCCCAGTGTTCTTGTTCTGACTCCTCCATGAGAGTGGCTGGTGTGTCAGAACAAAGTTCCCTGTGTTCTTTCCACCAAAGAGACACAACTGAGGTGTTGTGGGGCAAAACTGAGGGCTGAAGAACAACAAAACGCAACAAGGGGGTAAGATGTCTTCTGCCAACAACCTGGCTACTGCCACTTGGAAGATGAATCTTAACTTTGGGCTGGCTTTGATGTTTTTCTTTTATTTTGCCTCTGGCCTTTTAGGTAAAGAATTAAAAAAGGTTGAATTATGTTTACTAGTTCAACTCAAAGCTATAGGTTTCCAAATGTAAAAGTAGCTGAAGTTGCAGATTTTTACCAGAACCCTGGTAAAAATCTAATGAAGATACTTAAGTCCTAAGCATTACCAAAAATAGGCAGCAAGTAAAACCATGGAATGAGAGATGCTCTTTAGTGATGATAGTGGAACAAGTGGAGGTGATGTGTCACTCTAGGAACCAGGAAAACATCACTTTGAATTGAATGGTCAGCTCTTACGACATTGGTCAAATCATCATAAGGGGTTGGGATTGAGCAAGGGGTCTGTACCCATCCTGTGCCCACCCTCAGGTGCCTTCTCTGGGTCTGCTCCAGCTGCAAGAGCCCAAGACTCAGGGCTGGCAGCATGTGCAATCTGCTGCAGGTATTCCCACTCACACCAGACACTGTGGGTGGACACTGGATATCCAATGCTTTCTGCACCCATGAGGACAAACTCCCTTTATTAAAAACTGTCACAGTGCTGCTCCAATCCACATGTGGAGATGGTGGCATTTCCAGTCAAGAAAAAATCCTCAATGTCACAACACTTATGAAAAGGAGGATGTATTATGTGGGTGTATATTCTCTGTGGCTAAGCCAGTGTGAGATCGTATTTGCTGAGCGTGGATGAGTGCACGTGCAATACAGAGCTGAGGTGGATACCTCTCAAGGCATAGGAAATGTCTGGGCAGGTATTGTTCTGTCTGGGAGTACTTCAGAGCTGGCTGACAAACTGTCCTTGCTCATCTCTTCCTGCCTTCCTGTCACTGCCAAAAGCCTGTGTTGACAGCAGAGGTGTGAACTCCAGAGCATGTGAGGCCTGGCCAGTCACAGCAGCTGCAAGTGAAGATGCTCCATCTGGTTCACAGCTCATCTCCTGCTTGGCATCTAAAGTAGGGATCAGCCTTGGCTATGGGTGAGCATCCCCACGGCAGGACTGTGAGCCCCAAGCAGCACTGGCCTCCCTGCCTCCTTTCTTGCCGATGGGGACTAAATGCATTGATTTTTGGCTTTATTTTAAACACTCCTGAAGAATACAGTTCCATTCATTGCAGGTCAGATGAAGCTTTCTGCTTTATCTACCCTGTATTTTGCTAAAAACTAGTTTTGACCCAGATCTGACTTTTTTATTCTTTGACAGATTGAAAGATAATTTCAAATCCATCTCTCCTTCTTATGGCTTCTCTTTCACCCTCTCTTATGTGGCCAAACCTTGTTTGTGCTTCTTCAGCCCCATGGGATTGAGTGAGGTGTCTGGATAGAAGATACAGAGAGTTTGATTTGTGCCAATGGTGCATTTCCAAACATAGATCCAGAACCGCCAGTTTTCCAACTGTTTTGTCAACAACAGGATTTCCAATGCAGTTCTTAATAGCAAGGCTCTTGCAGCCACAGGAATCCCAGGAATCCCTTCTCAATCTCTTCTGTTTTGATCTTTTTCCTTCTGTTTTCATTTTGTTTGTTGGGATTTTTTTTAAAGGTTGGTTCATTCCCCTTCATTTGTCCTTGTTTACCTTCTCACTTTGAGTGAACTATTTCAGAGGGCTATTTTCCTCCTCCTTAATCCTCTCTTTGTGAAATCTATGGTTTGATATTTCTCCCTTGAGACGTGCCTGCAGGCACAGCTGGAGAGGAGGGCCAGGGCAGGCCAGGCTCTCTTCGTTCAGGAATTGCTCAGTGCAAGGTACATAATCACACAGGAGAGTCCATCCTGCTCTCCTCTGATCTTCAGGGCTTTGGAAATGGGTGCTTGAAATGAAGCTGAACGGAAAAGTAACTTCTAGTGCTGAACATCAGCAGGTCAGAACATCAGATGCAACTCTTACCTTTCTTGTGCAACTTTTATTTAGGACAGCTAGGTAAAGTCTAAAGAGAAGGTAAGAGTGAAAGCAGAGGCTGGGACATGGTGTCAGCTGCTCTTCTCTTGGGGAAGAAGGGAAAAAGAAGAAAGATTGCTTTGAAGTGCAAAAATGCCCAGAGACCTGGAGTTCTGCAGCAGCCTTGTTTTGTGGGGAACCACTGCAGATGGGACAGTATTTCCACACCAATGGCATATTCCTTACTGAAACACCAAAATAAAGCCTTTCTCCTTGCACAGGGAATGCTCATTAGCCTGAGAATGTCTAAGAAGATAGTCCAAAGTGACATTCATTCGTTATTTTCTCACATTATTGCTAGAAGGAGCAACAGAGTGAGGCTGTAGGAAAGGAAATTCCTTCTGATACCTCAAGTTAGAGAACTAAAGGCCATACCTGATGTAAAACCTTTTCTCCAAAGGAAGTGTCAAGACTTGTAGGGCGAGGAGCAGAAAGAAAGAACAGAATGCAGGAATATAGTAAGAGGATTAATAATTTTTTTAGGTCTTTGTGGGTCTCTGGATGCCTTCTCATCCATAGGCTTTCCTCATGCATGAGACATGATTATGTTTGTCCTCAATTCTGCACCCAGATTATGGTGGAAAACAAAATTTCAGCTCTGCTGCATTCTATTTTAAATCAACATCATATTAACCTGGTGAAGGGATAATAAACTCCACAAACCTGTAATAATTCTTGGGCTTCTTAGGGGAGTGCTTTTGTGAATGTAATAAAACTTGTGAGAAAACCTTCATTAAGCAGCCTCCAGTGTGGCATGTTCTCATCCAGGAGCTTTGAGAAGGCAGAACTAAATGTTTAAATTTGAAGCCATCATTTTGTTTTCAAGTTTATTATTACCACCAGAGTTTTGAATTGCTTACTTCTGGCAGTGAAATATCTGTAGTAGCCATTTGAGAGTACGGCAAAAACATATATTTAGAGAAAACCTGTTGGAAATCTTGACACAAGTTCTTTGCTCTAGAGAAAATAGTGTTTATATTCATCTAAACCTCTGGTAAATGGGTTAAGTACGCACAGGCAGCAAACTGCATGCATTGCCTGTATAAATCCTATTAAATGGCTTAATGCCCATATTGTGGGCATCCTGTGGGCTCACTGTGTGACTTAGCCTGTGCTTCAGGAGCTTTGCTTAACAGCCTCAAAGCACAGCTGATGGGGGACATGGTTGCTGCAGTACTTGAAGTGGATAATTTCTCATTTACCATCTGAAATCCGTGCGTTGTCCCGACGGTTGGAGAACTGGAGGTGATGGAGCAGAAAGAGCATCCCTGGTCAGGCTGGGCAGCGCGGCGGCTCCTGCTCCGTGAGCCCCGTGCCCGTGGGGATGTTCCTCGGCTGGGTGCAGGCACAGGAAGGCAATTGCTGCTGGGGCCTGGCAGGACAGGGCACTTCTCCATCCATATTTCATTACCTCCTCTCTCGCTGACCTCCAGGGCTGCTGCTTGACTAAGTCTAAGTGACTTTGCTGCTGAGTGAGGATGTCAGCAATGGAGCTGCTGGGAGCCTGCAGAGCGGCTGCGGGTTGGATGGGCTTTGCAGCCTCTGTGCTGGAGATGACGCAGCATCCTGACTTGTATCCCCTTCTTCTGGAGCTGGTGGGAGCTGTCCCTGCCCCTGGCTCCCTGGGAGCCTGGCACCTTTGTGGGTTTGCTTTCTGGCCCATTGGGGGGCTGTGGTTTCCCTTCCATCCCCAGATCTTACACCTTTCCCTTATGGAAAGCCCCCCACCTCCTTCCCGCAGTGGAACAACTAATCCAAGACCTGAGCAGAGGGTGTCTTTGGGCTGTGTGGGGGAGGGCACTCTTCTTTGCTGACCTAGAACATAAATCCTGGGTCTTCACAGCAGCAGCATTTTTGGCAGCGCTGCCAAGCTATCACAGACTATATTACATCTTTATCAGCCTCCCGATGCTCATTCCAGTGTTCATACCTTGATGCAGTGCCTGCCTGTGCTGACAGATGACTTTGTCTTAAATTGTTTTTTTCCCTCCAGGTGTCCCAGTTTAATTTTTTTTATGTGTGCAAATTGTAGGTGGTTCAATTAAGTTGAAAGAATAAATCCTGTTTATTAGCAATTACAAAACCAAGCAGCTTGGTCCTGTAGAATAAACTTTGATAAGTAACAGAGCTGATGTGATCTTTCATCAACACGTTCATTTACAAATAGTCATACTTTAGGGAGTATCTGGGAGAGTTAAAGCCCTAAAATGTTCACTTAGTGGAGCTGGATAAAAATACTTCAATTTCTAAACATTTCTTCCATTTCTTAATTTATTTTTTTTCCTGTTGCTCCAAGTATTCCTTGCAAGGTTAACAGCTGTGTGGAGCAGAACATGGCAGGTTGAGCCTTTCTCCCTTTTTAACCTATATTTTACCTATTGGTTTTGCCTTTCCATTCTCCCTCTGCCAGCTGTGCTTAGTGGGATGGTGATCTCTCAAGGGACCTTAAAACAGGCATTGCTGCTTCTGTGTTAGACTGGCTGTAATACCTTGGTTTCAAAGCAGTGGGAAGAGCAACAGAAGGATGTATTGATGAAAGAAAAAGCCCAGAAATAACCAACATCCAGAAAGAGAAGTACATCATCTGGAGGTGCTCATGAGGAGTGAGGATTTGGGGTGTCCAAGCCATGAAAAGAGGAATATCTCATGCAGTGGGCAGGGCATACTGAGCACAGGTGAGGGCTATGTGCTAAAGCCACACAGCTTGCTGGGATCCTGCTGGGATTTATTCCTTCTTCCCATAGACAAGACATGACTGGCTGGCCTTTTAAAAGCCATATTTAACTTCAGTGAAATCTGTAAGTATGGAGAGAGGTAGGATTTTCCCCCCCCAAGAAATTTCTAATTGCTCTAAAAAAATGGAGGTCAGCACAAGAGGAGTTTTGATGTGCTCACAAGCTGTAACCCTTGTAGGCAGTTTCCATGACTCCCAACACTTTGGTTTGGCTCAGGCAGAGGGGTTTTGCCTCTGCTGAAGTACACCAGAAAGTCCTGCTTTGACTCTGCCCCAGGCTGCATAGCCTCACAAGAACTTTGGACAAAAGAATGATTAATGTTCCTTAATTAAGCCATATTCAGTGAAATAGCATATTCTGCAATTCAATTTGTCTCTTGGGGTTCTTGTTTTGTGCAGCAGTTTCTCTTCTGATATTTTATTTTTTTAATGGTTTTGTGACCCAGAAAATATGAGATTCTATTTTACGGCTGACTCTGATCTGTCTTGCTGGTGCTTTTATTCCCTCCTCAGGGAAATTTCTTTGTACAACTAAAATCTCTGCTCTTGCTCAAATTAATAGGGTCAGGCCTGAAGAGATGATGAGAATATTTTACCTTTTCTGCCCATGTTAATTTTTTGGTAATTTATGACCTGTGGTAGTGGCCATTTTCGGCAGGAACCTGTAAGGTTCCAGCCTTCACACAAGCCTTTTGCTATTAATTGCATTGTGTTGGCAAAGACAGTAGAGTAGAACAGCACAGCCCTGGAGAAGTAGATGAAGGATGTAACTTAGGCACACAGAAGTCATGCAAGACACAAGAAGGATGCCAGCTCAGCTCTGAAAGGCTGACAAAGAAGAAGTTATGCAAAACAAAGATATTGCATTTAAGTCAAAAGTGGGGGATGAGGAACAGCCACCTAAAAACGACATCAGACATTGAAGACAGACCCCAAAGATCCATATGAGAACTTCTGATAAGGGTGTGAATATGTAAAATAAAGCAACCACATGCATCAAGTAAGTGAGGACAGCTAATGAATGTGTAACCAGTGTGTATGATAAAAACTCTGCTTACCCAACACTCGATTAGAGGAAGGACCCCCGAAGTGACCAGCTGATTTTGGTATCAGTATTAGGGGACTGTTCCTCAGAGGAGGCCAGTGAGAAAAATAGCAGTTGTTTCTGCCCTCCTTCTCCCCAGCAAGTTCTACAATACTACACATTATTGCAATTTTTTTCCTTCTGAAATGGCTATTTGATTCCTCTCTGTGGGCTGTTCCTCTACACTGTAGTTTTAAGTCTAAATATAATCTCCTTCCCACGCAGGAGACTTGCTTTTTAAAAAATTGTTGTAAATAATTTTTCTTTCAGAAGTGCAGAGCTGTGAAACTTGGTTTAAGAGATTTTATTGACTCCAGAGAAATTGTCTGGACTGGCTGCACGGCTGTTGTAATTTTTTTTAGTGTGTATTTTTCTGGTGTTGGATCCATGGTTTCAGCTTTCTTAAGTGAGGGAGGTGCTGGAGGGCTGAAAGCATTTCCACCAGTTATCCCAGAGGCAACCATGCTGGTACTGTACCTGGCAGTGGTTGTCCATCAAGTTGCTCTGGGGGAGATCAGCTGAGTCTTGGAAAGGGTGAGCTCAGTGAAGCACCTGAATTGGGTCTTGAGGGGTTGGAGCGCTTGAACCTGTCCTGTGGGGGGGCTGAACGTGGTCCTGGTGCAAAGGGCTTCACTCCCTCGTGTTGGACAACATAGTAAACATGTTTCTCTCTCTCTCTTTCAATTCTAGATTTTCAGAAGAGCTGACAAAAATGGTAAGTCTGTGAATTCATGCTTCACATTTCCTGATTGGACTATTGTCAGTATTACCATTTTTCCTGGTAGTAACATCCAAATGTTTAAATGTTATTCAGTTTACTTGGTCTGATGCTGATACAGTCAAAACATCAGAAAAGGTTTCATTACTTTTTTGGAAAAAATATTCTTAGAGCAGAAGTGAAACTGGTGTGCAAGCTGGCATGGCGGAATCCACCAGATTTAGTGCAATTTCACAAAAACAATATAAAAATAAATCACAGGTAAGTGGTAAATGAGGATCCACCCCTTGGTAATCTTGAAGTAGCTTTGAAAAGCAGACCTAACTTGTGAATATTAATAATTTGGTCCCTGAGGGACTGGGCTCACACATCAAAGGGCAACACATACTGATGTTGCTTTCAGTCTGTGCCTGTGGAAAGCTGAACACCTGCACTGAGCCCAGCCAAGTCCTTACACGGGGAATAACATGGATGAGTCTTCATCAAAAGACTTGGAAGGAGGGAACTGGTAAAATAACAAGCTTAAGGAAAGAAATCAGTGGGTCCAATTCCAGGATCTTTTCCACCCTGAAAAGCTCTTAGATAAAATCCCAAGAGCTAGTATCTATTCTTTCCCTGTTGTACAAGAAGAAGATTAAATATGCATCAAAACTCTGCGTGTTTGCAGCGGGACATGTGGGAGGGTTGTGCAGAGGAGCACAGGGGAGAGTTTGTTTGTTCCCTTCCAGCTTTAAAGGAGGGACACCTGATCTCTGCAGGTGCCCATAGATGTGTATCCTTGCTGCCCCTGGGTAAGGAGGGTGCTGTCAGCTGGCTCACAAATAAGCAGTAAATGCCACACAGCTGTGGGCACTTGGTTATGGCAACTGACAGAGTAATGAGATATTGAAATTCATTGCTAAGAAAAGTTGAGCAGTTGTGTGATGCAAGGAGAGTGGAGAGGAAAAAATGAGTTTATGTTCTTGGCACCAGACTGACTGAGTTCAGAGATGGTGCTGGGCAGGTATTTGAACTGCTAAGGGTGGGAGCAGGGAGTGAGGAGACCAACACCACTGAGCACAGGCAGAGAAGGCAATTGCTCTTCTGAAATTTGTCCTGCCTCTCCTAATCCTTGACAGGCACTGCAGGGAGAACAGCTGGATCTCTCAAGAAAGGCCTGATGCTCTTTGATGAAGGAGCTATCTCCATCTCTGCTTATACTCTCACTGCTTGCAGTGCAGGTGACCTACAGCTACAGTGTTTGGGCAGCACAGCAGGCATTCTCCATGGGACTAATGCTGCCCTACCCTTTTTATGGAATCTGGAGGACAGACTGTCACAAAGCAGTCTGGAGTTAAGTGGCACCTCTACTCCCAGGCTGGCTCCTGCGAGGTGACACACTGAGCCTGTGTCAGTCTGGGCATCACTGCTCTCCAGTCCCTGGGAGCAGGGCTGTCTCTGTGATCCTGGGGCTGTCCTCTGAAGGACTGTACATCCTGCAGTGATTCTCCTTATGTTTATTTAGATGCTGCTTTTTTCTTGACACAACACTAGCCTTGCTAGCCATGATGACCAGTTTCACCAGCCATTCATATTTGCTGAACTCTGGATAACAGAGTTTGCCACTCTTTGTAATTAGCTCAGTGTGTTCCTCTGCAACCTCTTAGGGTCACAGCTCCCCACAGCCCCTCTTCAGCCTCCTGCAGCTCACAGCAGCTGCTGCAGGAGATGTGCAAGAATATTTCCCTTGATACAGCCTCTCTGGAAACTAGAGCTCAGAGGTTTCCAGAGCCAGAGGTAATATCTTTGTATTTAATATCCCTGAGGATCTCTTTTTCACAGTTTTCTCTTTGACATTCTGGACTTGAATTTATTGATTTGTTGAAATTCAGCCTATTCATGGCTTTATCTGTTACAGCTCCAAGGAACAGTGGAAGCGTCATTCTGCTGCTTTTATGTCTCACAGCAGGTGCTGTGCACAGCCCTCTGCAGAAGAATGAAAATCTCACACTTTCCTTTTTTTGTCAGAATCCCAGGATGGGGCTCTGAGCCCTGGACAGACTGTTAAAAACACAAGTCCACAGATTACCAAAATATTTTACTCTGTTAACATGCTTCTGTGGTCTCCACACCTGCAGAGGTTCCTGTCTGGCAGGGACCTTGCTCTTTCTAATTAACCAGCTGAGATGGATCATCATCCAGTGCTGTGTGATGGTGGCATACTGGGGAGAGAGCTCCCAGGGCAGGGAGTGCTGGCAGCTTTACCCAGAACTGGCAACTCTTGCTTTCCTCAGCTGTGCCAAAGCCACTCATACAGACCTGTGTAGGAACCCTACGGAAACAGGGCAGGGGAAGATCTGAGCAAAGCTTCTGCTCTCGACATCTAGTTGAACTAGAACATCTCATTTAACTTTTCCCATGCAGAGATCAGATGATTAGAGGGTCACCTAAAAGGCAAAGGAAGGGATTGTAAAATTAAGGAGTAATCTCATTTAATGTGCAGTAAAGAGGTCATAAATTTGGAAATCTTTTCAGCATCTTGATTTTTTTTTTTCCCCCAGCCTGGTAAAAATGGCACATATTGTGTTAAAGCAGCGTGGCTGGTTCAGACACAGTAACTATGGAGCCTGATTGTGTGAATTTAAGAGCATCTCCCTCCTCCTCCTTTCTTCCAAACCTTCTCCACATAAATTGTTAATTCATGTAAAATTGGATGTCCTTGCTGCAAGATGCTAAACCACGTTATTGCCCCTGCCATGTTCAGGTACTTGTACTTAGGTGATTTGATTCAGTGCCTACATGTACTAAAAGGCTGCTAATGAAGCAGCTCTTGCTTGTTAAAAGACATCTTGGTCTCCTGCTCCAGAGAAGTGAGATTCTGTCTATAATGAGCTAAGTTCCCAACCTTTCCCCCAGTGATAATATCAAGCAGCTGGATTTACAACTATCTACATGATAAACTCAGAAAATGGTCTGCATAAGACACCTGGAAATGCTGAGCACATTGGAGGTAACTGCATAAACTGACAAATGGTCTGAAAAAGGGAGAAGGGCTGGGGTGTAAGCTGGCAGTGAATAACTCAGCTCCAGTCATCCTTTGCAGGGGCATGGCTGTTAGTCATTCAAAATAATCTTTTTCTTTTGTGTAGGAGTGTTTTTCCTTTCTCTGCTAATAAATCCACCTACTGTCTTGTAATCCTCCCAGTCCCAGTAAACAATACTTAATCATTTAATTGGCATATGCTGGGAAAACTGAGGCATCTTATTTTAGGCTGGTGCAGCAGAGCTGTCAATCATCTGAGTTATCTACTGTGTACTTAATCCTCTCATTAGAAAGCTGCTAATCAATTAAATAGCCCAGGATTCCCTGTGAAAGATTAAAAGAGTTTTATTTTGACAGAAGAGCGCGTCTGCTAACAATTCATTATAGATATGCATCTTCCCCAAAACTGATGTTTTATCTGGAAATCTCCGACTCACTGCAGCTACCCAACCCCCATGCCCTGAGTGTAACTAAATGCCAAGTGCATCCAGCTTTAATCTGTGGTTTAGTTTGGTGGGTTTTGCTGTCATTATTAGATCCTGTTCATGGAAATGGTCATCAGTCTGACCTATCCATGGGTCTGACTTGCCAGGCAATGGGGGTTAGGTGGTTTCCTCTGGACCTCTGTCCTGGAAGATGAGAGATACAAAAGGAAATATGCCAAAAACTTGGCATATGGTTATAAAACACCTACAGAAAATGGCAGAAGGGGCTGGCAGTGGTGCAGTGTTTCACCTGATAGTGACCAGTGCTGAGTTAGTATTGTGGTTCAGTCAACCTGGCGTCTTCCTGTTGCTGCTGTCCTTGTGATTTCTGTACCAAGAATGAGCCCGAACTGTTCTGGTTCTCCCTTGAAACTATCATATCCAGAGAAGGTGTGGATGGGAATGAAGCCATTCAGCATATGCTGTCTTGAATAGGTTCTGTTATCAAAAATGAAATACAATGAAGTGTGAAGAAATCCAGAGTACAAATGCTGAGAGGAGGTTTCAGTGTTCAGTTGATCTGAAAGGCCTGTAGAGGACATAGCAGAGCTAATAAAGGATAAAAAACCAAAGCGTGAATGAAGCAGGAATTGGTGGTTGGAAAGGGCTTTTTGGTTAAGAGCCATGAGGGCAATGGCATTGTGCCCATTTCTATCCCAGTAGGGTTTGTCCTTCAAGTAGCTGCACACAGATATCTGTTAGTCACTTAAGAGCTCATTAAATGAGATTTATGCTGCTATTCTGTGTAAGGAGAGGTCTGCACATCCCTGTGTTACAAGTCTCATAGCAAATTACACTACAAACCACGGGGGGGCACAGAGAGAGCTCCTGGCAAGCAGGGAACATAAATAGCTTTGCCCATCAGCATCATAACAAACTGGCCAAGGAGCCTGGTCAGCTGCATGTGGGGTTGTGCCCTTGTGAGGAGAATAAGCTCTGCTGCTTACACATGAACTGGCAGTGCTGCTCTGCCCAGTGGCTTTGTGGCCATGGTGCCACTGCTGACCACCTGGTACGGGGACCTCACAGGCCTCAAAAGTTGGAAAAAGGCAGAAAAACAAAACTAAGCAAATGAAAAGCTTCAGGTACATACCTCAGCCCCAGCCTGAGATGTTCAAGAACTCAAGTTCTTCATAATGTTCAAGAAGGCCTGTCGTAAGCGTCACTTGAGTAGAAATCAGTCTTGTTAATCCCCAGTACACAAAGGGAGTGAGGTTTCTCCCATGGATCATGTTTCTTGATGAAGGGATGGTGGTGGGAGAGCCGGCAGAGTCCTGGGCCTTCAGCAGCAGGAGAGGGCTGAATGAATCCTGGTGTAGTGGGTCTCCAAAAGAACACGCGAGTGAAGCTACCAGCAACTTCCAGCCTTTCACAAATGCTGTGTGTCTGTCCTCAGTGTCTTGTTTGTATGCAGAGACAGTTCCTCTGAGGACTTTAGGGATCTGGGGAACTTGCAGGATGTTTAGTGGTAATAGCTCTCAAAGTCTCACCCACATTTTCCAGACACCACTTGGAGGAATTATTTTGACTCCCTCTAGTGAGCCTAAAGTAGGAAGAAAGGGATGTTTTGTCTGTGCATGTGCTTAGAGCTCAAATTCACAGCCACCAGACTCAGGTCATCATGTAAATGTTTCCTTTTCCTCCTTTCACTCTGAGAGTGCCCCTTGCTGATCTTGAGTTTAGTACAAAAATTGGGGCAAAATGGAGTGAAAGTGTCTCTTCAGTCCTGGCAGTGTGGGAGCACAGAGAAATTCACAGAGAGAGGGATGGAGAAAAGTATCACTGATGAGCAGATGGTCCAAAGACCCCGTTTTTAGCATGGTAATTGTCTACAAGTTGTTTTTAAAACTTGAAATACTTATCTTCCCCCTTCTCCCATGAATTTGAGGCCCTTTTAGAAAATACACTTGCAGGGGACTTGAATGGTGGTAAGCAACTTGGACTTTAATAACATGGCTTTCAAGGCATCAAGGAAGAAAATTAAAGCATTCTGATTTTGGCTGCTTTTACTGGATCTTAAAAAGATGCCAAGTTAGGGCACTGATATTTCCATATACATATAAACAGTATCAGAATAAAAAGACCCTGAACACCTCATAAGCCTCTTATTGCACACATAACTCTTCCTTCCACAGTCACAAGTCTTCACCTACGGTGAATTGTGCTTTTACTGAGAGCTCTTGGGTGTTTTGCAGTCCCTGCCTTAATGGGCTATCAGTCTTCAAAACCACTTATTTCTAGACCCAGGTAATTACCTTCTGCATGGCCACTGCTCCTCATGTGCTGGGAAAACCTTGAGCTATTCGTATCCTGCTGGTGCATCTAAATTAGGTCATTAGTTCTCAGTGAGAATATTTATAATTCTTGCATAACAAAACCAGTATTAGCAGCCACCCACATATAAGTAGAAAATTTCAGTGATGAATCAGGTTTTTTAAGTATGGATAAATCTGATAGGTTCTTCCATGACCAGATGATCAGTCTAAATGTATTTATCTTTGTCTTTTAAGTAAATAAAAAAAAGATTTGCATTTAGATAGTCTAGATTTCATGTGACAATCAAAAGGCACCTTGTAAGACTGCATAACGACCTTTATTTACAAGGAGAATGTTTGAATCTGCTTTCAGTTCTTTAGATTCCCGTATCACCCAAGCTCTCTCAGTTACCCTTCCAAGTCCTTGCAAAGTTCACAGCACGTGGTTTGGAAGGGATGACATCTGCTTAAACTGGGACATGCTGGTCCCAAAATAATAAACAAACCTATCCATCAGATGATGAATTTTGAGATCATGTGGGAATTGTGAAAGGTGGCTGCTGGCCATGCTCCACAGGCTGTCATTAGATGTGTCCAGTACTTCTATCCACCCTTTACCACTATGAACCTAGGAAAAGATTCTGTGATTTGATTTTCATCATTGACTGATGAAAAGGCACTTCCCAGCTGCTCATGCCCTTTCAGGGATGCTTTTTTCATTCTTCAAAGATATGGGGGTATCTGGTGCATGCTGTGTGCAGCAGAAGTGAAGAACTGGGAGGTTTTAGGACCTGTTTTTCTTCTCATGTTACTTCTTGTTAACAAATTCATGTTAGAATCAAGGAGGGGGGAATTTTTTTTTTTTTTTTTTTTTTGCTGGACTGTCTTGATTCTGCAGAGCAGACCTTGAATTGGGTGCACTGGATTAGCCCCTTTTAAACAACTGCACCCTCATGTGCTACAGGCTGAGTTATGCAGCAGCCTGGTTTAATCAGGGCCCACACGTGGTTTGCTTAGCGCAAGGCTTAAGCCAGAGAAGGTTTGAGCTGGGCAAGGTTTGGATTCAGTCCAGAAACTCCCCCAGGAACTCAAGCCAATGATGTGACAGTACATAAACTTTTATTTCCACAACATGCCCATATTCCACCTATTTCTGCACAGCAGCAATTTATGGCCCATCAGTGTCCAAAATTGTTATTTCTGTCCTGTTCCTAAAGCCTTTTCCTGCTGAGAGAACAGTCAACCAAAACAGAAAGTACTGTAAGATCCCTCATGGACAGTGGGCAATGGGGGCACTATTGGTCTCAGTGTGACCACCACATGTAGGGAATGGGATTGGGGGGATTATAATGAGCTGGGAATACTCCTCTGTTTAAAGAGTGCAACTGGCTTGCTGCCCCTTCAACTGGTATCTGATAGCTCAGGTACCTGACTGATACTGTGCAGAATGCCCTTTCCTCATTATTTAAGGTACTTTGCAGGTGGCCATCTCCTGTGTCCTTGCTCTTTTGCTGTAAAATCTGCAGCTAGAATATCAAACCTGACTTAAAGGAAAACTTAGAAAATCAGCTTTATTTAATATTTGGCCTCCTTCAGGTGTGCTTGCTGCCTGTGGTGCTTGCTGCCTTGTGTCTGTAAAATACATTCAACCACACATTGGTCCTGGCTGCCCTTTGTGCCCAGCACTATCCCTTCTTGAGGCTGCTGAGCCTTTCTTTCCATTCTTTCTCAAAAATTCAGCTGCTGAGCAAAATCTATGGTAAAAGCCATTAACTGCTGTAACCTTCAAGGCTTCCTGGTATTTCTGCATTGGCAATAAATGGATTTGAACCTCAGAGTCAGTCAGATGCCCAAACATGCAGGCTTTCCCACTTTCATATTAGGCTACACCTCAGTCTATTAAAAACTTAGATGATGCTACTGACCTGAAGGGTCATCTTCCTGTGAGCACTGTCTGGGCAGAAGTATCAGCCCTTGGGTCTCTGCTGACCTCTGCTCTCTGCTGGACCACACTCAGAGTGCTCAGATGCAGAGGAGCAGACTAACTCAGAGCTTTTGCCTTGGCAACTACTCACCAGTCTGCCCCACACATGGATTTCCAGTCTGACCCAGTAGCTGAGCCTTCTTGCTGTCTGTGTTTGTCCCTTTTAGAGGTTCAGACCTGCCTGCCCACAAGCATCTTCCTGTGGTTCATCGAACCTCTTGCCCTCAGGAGCTGTTGCTCCCTGTGCTCAGTAAGTGCTGATCTGGCAGGGCAAAGAGATGCCCGTGTTTGGGCTCTGCTCCACACACTGGGCAGTGGGGCAGGGTAGCTGTGTTCAGCCTTTAGGGTGGGTTCTGTGTGCGTGATGGAGCCTGTGCATTTCTACAGGCAGTGCTCTTTTCCTGCTCTATCCATTCTGTCTCTCAGCTCCTCCTTTCAGTTCCTTTAGTACAGAAGATAAACAGCAGCTGTGAGTGTCCCTGAGAGATGCAGGGAGGGGACATGGAGCAGGGGTTACTGCTTTAGCCTGGCAATTTGGGGCCGAGCACTTGATCTGGAGGGCAGCGTTTCCAAAGCCTCCTCTTGGCTTTGAAGCGAGCCAAGGTCTGACATGTGATACAACCCAAAGAAGGTGGAGTTTATTTTCTTCTTCTCTTTGTGGATTGGCAGGTGTGGGTTTTTCTTCTGCAAGCCCCATTAGAGGCTTCAGCTGGACAGGAGTAAAAGGGGTATATTATTGTAAGAGATTTAATTATCATGTTGCAAATTGTGGAGGGTGGGAATAAGGGATCATGGTTTACCAAGGATACGTTTAAAAGCTGCTCAATTAGCTGAGAGAATTTTTAAAGATGTTTCTTTCCAGAGGCAAAGTTAAGAGATTTAATTGGGGGCTGCACAGCAAATGTGTGTACATGGCATGATGACAGCCAGCAAAGGGCACGATAAACACTTATGGAGCTATCACCTACTTGTAAACCCTACCCAAAAAATTTAAGTTTCATTGATAGCGCCTTAAAAGTGGTGCTTCTTGCCCTGTTTTTTCAGGAGCATGGGGATTGTTGACCTGGAGAGACACAGCTGTAGGTACCCTGACAGCCATTTTAGTTGAAACATTATATTCACATATTTTCCTTGGCCATGGGAATCTGCCCTGACATCTCTTCTGAGTTCATGACACAAATCCTGAACTGATTCCAGCTCCTCGTCTGGGCCAAGGGGTTGGGAACATCCCTATGGTCTGGCTCAGGTTAATGGGTAGCAAACATCAAAGGGGAGATAAAGGCAGCGTAGCTGGGCATGCTCAGGAGGTGACAGCCACGAGCACTTCATGGGTCTGCCAAGGTTTGGCTGCACCAGGAGCACCTGATACCTGTGGACAGGGACATAAACAGTGCAGGTTTGGTGGGGAATGGGGCATTCCCCTGCCACAGGGAAGCTTGTGGAGATGAGATGTAGCTGTGAGTGTTGGCCCAGCCTTACCCCAGTGTCGTGCTCCAATTTCAGGAGAGGAGGGTGTCTGCAGGAAGGTCTGTTCTGCATGGAAAGGGCTGCACTAGGGAAAGGGAAGGCTCTGGCTATAGTGGCAAGCCAGGGGCGAGATGGACACAGAGGATTTAACAATTTTTGATCTATCTCATTAATATCTCATCTTGCTGTATGTGGGAAACTTTTCAAAGTGGAGACAGAAAATCAGTATTTCTCCTGTTAATTATTTTCTTTGTTATTGTTTTGTTGGGTTTTGGTTTGGTGTTTTTTTTACAGATATGCAATTTTGAAGTGCTTGGAAAGGACTTCTGCAGCTTGACTGGGTATCATATCCTGGCAGATTAAACAGGTGCAGGCTTTGGGGACTCAGCTGATATGTGGCAGTGACCAAGGGACACAGCTTGTGTGTGGGAACGAGCTCTTAGGGTGGACATTTGCACTCTGAGTGTTGGGAGCTAAATCCTACAAAGAGTGGAGCCCCAACTGCCTTGCATAGCTCTCCTCCTCACTAGGCAGTGTGCTCTGCTCTCACACATGACAGGCAACGAGCTTTCTGCTTTCTTGTGCATCAGACTTTGATGCAGTTCTGTTTTGAGCCTTTTGATTAAATCCTTATGATATCTAGTTTCACTGCTAGATGTCCATGTGAAGGATGTCAGCTGCTGTTCCCTGTGTTGCTCTCCTGCTCTTCCATATTACCATCTCTCCTTCTCAACCGTGTCCCTTAGCAGGGGGATGAGGGCAGTGTGTGTGGGGCTCTGGAGCCAACAGTGCACTTCATGTACATGTACCATAACTGAGATTAGAAAAAGGCCTGGTTTTGTCCTGCTCCCTTGGTGGGAGTGTGTCGGTGCCACAAGTGTTCCCCAAGCTGCATTCAAAGGCATGGAGGGGCTGTGAGACGACTTTATGCAAAGGTTCAATTGGTGTTCAATGAATCTCCCTCAGGAGGGCTTGGGCACGACGCTGCCTTGGTGGAGAGATGCTCCAGCCTGGATGTTTTACCCTGTTTTGAAGTGGAGCAGTGGTGTGGTTTGTGTGCTCCCAGCATGTTACTGAGGAGTGACAGGGTGCAGGGTGACAATACACACCCAGGTGGAGGTGACGAGCGTGTGGGGCCTCCTTCAAATGCCTTTGCCACCACCACAGGCTTCTTGTGGGACCCACACCTCATATTATTTCTCTTGCTACACCGCCTAAATCTCACTAAGATGTTCTCTTGCTACTTCTCTTTCTTGGTGGCAGGGCTGTCCTATGTTTGCCTTCAAGTTTAATCCCTGGGAAGTTCCCTGGGGGGAAGTGGAGCAGATCCTTGGTGGGGGAAAAGCACTCTTTTTGCCTCTTTGTGTGCATGCTCTCCTCTGCTCTTGTTGCTGTGGGAACAAGGGACAGCACTGGGCGCTGGCATCCTTTTTAATTAGGTATCTTCTGCAGATCAGCTGTATTTATTGAAGATTTTTTATTATAGCTATTAAAATTAAATAAGGCAAAAATTGAATCCAGAACAAATACACTGCTGCAGGTTATCCTTATAATGTGCTAGCAATTTTTGCCAGACAATTGTGAGAAAATATGTTCTGGCAGCCTGTGTTCAGGCAATTGGCGAGGAACAGCTATAAATCATGTGTATCTTTTTCTTCCACTTATCTTCCTCGCTCTTTTAAAATACCAGATAACATACATTGGAGAGAAGGGTGTATCTTACTGACTTGCAGTGGGGAAAGGCATATCTGAAGCTGAAACAATGATACATCCACAACTGTATCTCCCAGCAAGGATAATCTGATGGGCAGGAACAGCTAATCTTTTTTCATGGAGGCTGTGTTAGCAAAGAGTGAAAATGGATGTCCATGGACTGAGAAGCAGGAACCTGAGTGTCTTTGGTTTCATGGCTGGCTGGCTGGCTGCACCATGGGAAGGTGGTGTGTTGCTCTGGAAAAAGTCTGTAACACTCTCAGAAAGTTTTAGAGGAGGAAATAATTTTAAATTATTTTTTGAGTGGAACTTTCTTTTCTGTGACCCTGCTGCAGCCTCAGTGTAGATGTGAAACCTGTCTGTGTCGGCCAAGTGCCACAGCCAAGCTGTGTGCCAGCTGCAAAGGATGATGCTCTGGCCACGCTCCTGCTGCCCCTCAGCAGAACTTTAAAGGGCTGGTAGAGCTGGGCTCAGGTTCAAGAAGCAACTCAGCCTGGGCTTGAGGTTTGGATCCAAGATCAGCTCACACTGCCAAGTTTCTGCCTTAATTGGATGCTGGTATTGGGGACCCCAGCCTGACAGGGTGCAGATGTCAGTGGCTCCAGCCCCTTGTTACTCATGGCTTTCTAACCGCAGTCTGTAAGAGCAGCCAGATTCTAAGATTTTGCTATAATTATCAGAGAGTGGCTTTTGGGTGCTTCTGGTGCTTGGCACATCCACATGGGGGTTCTTTTCCTTTTGCCTAAGTATTGACTCCAGGAGCCCACAGAACCTGTGCTTTAGGCACACAGTGCTTTGCTGTGTATTGTTCTGCTGTGCCAGCACCAAAGCACAGGCTTGTGCTTGGTCTGCTAATCAAAATAAGGGCACTGAGGCTTATTTTCCTTTCCAAAGGATTTTCTGTTCATTGTGGAGATGTTACTTTTCCAGCTGGCTGATTTGCTGGCTTTCGAACGTGCTACACTTTGTTAAGCAGGGCTGCTTTTCCTTCCTCGCCTTTGTAGTACCATCAGCTGCTTTCTTTTTTTTCTTCATACATCCCTCCCCACCTTCTAAAAAAGGTTGAACTAATACTGGCAAAATGTTCAAGATTTAACAAAATCTTTACCAGTGTATTCATATTAATAGGCTCCTCAGTATAGTATAGTATAGTAATAATAGTAATAATAGTAATAGTAATAATAATAATAATAATAATGATAATAATAATAAATGGGGCAATCTGCACCCTGGCAGGCAGGAGCAGCTGCAGAGCTGCCATGGCACCATGCTGCCACCCTCCTTGGCACCAGCACCATCTGCAGAGAGAAAATGTGCAACACTCATTAACCCTTGTGACATCCCCATGGGGTGGGATAAGAGGAAAGGAAGGATGGAGGGGCAGGAAGGGACCATTAATTAATCTGAACTATTTCTGTCTGGAAAGCTGAGTTATAGGAAGACACAGCTTGCCTGGCTGGGTTTCAAGCTGGAGACCAGAGGTAGGGAATGGGGAATGCACATCTGTCCCTGGGCTTTACGGAGCTCAGGCTTTGGCTATATGCAAACACATATTTGTTTGAATTGTCTTGCTATCCTTTTGTAGCTGGAGTGATAGTGGTATCAATTAATACACTTGGTACGTGTCAAACAGTGGGGGAAAAAAGTGTGTGCTATAAGTGGAAGTACTTGCATAAGACTGTAAAAACAAGATAAAATATTTATGTTTTTCAAAGAAAGGAACTAAACTTGTTTCCTCTCTCCTGCATCCTGTAATCTAGTTGTAGGAAACAGCACAGTTTAGATCTTGCAAAAAGTTTTCCTAAGCTGGAAATCAGAGGGGAAAATGGTTTTCTAGCATTTAAGTGGAGGAACAATTAACTGAAAAGAAGTTATGAAAGTGGGGCTGTCCATAGTCAGGATTATTAAATCCTGCTATAACAGGAGCAGCATGAGAGAATGAGGTGCTAAATGCTGAAATCCCGGGGAGATGAAGGGGAAAGGAAAAACCAAGCAGTGGGAGATGCTCTTGCAGAGCACTGTCTGCAAAATTGGCTGGAGCAGGACACAGAGCCTTAAAACTTTTCAAACCCAATTGTTGCTTTCTAAATGAGGTGCCTGACATTTTAAAGGTCAGCAGCCAGGGAGAGGGTGACCGCTGTTCAGCAAATGCAAACCGACTGTGCTCGCTGCCTTGCTGTGCCCTTCACATCAGGGCTGGGGCTGCCTGATTGCCTGGGAAGACAATTTCTGTAGATGTTTCCTAAACGGACAGATTTGCAATACCCAAAAGAGGAAGGGTACCTGATACTTTTCCCATTTCCCATTTCTCCTCCCTCTAGGGGGCTAATAAGGGGGCAAGTGGGCAAAGAAAGACGGATGGGAGGTTGAGGTTGGATTCGGGTAGAGGAGACGGAAGAAGAGAGTGTCCATTGACACCGAGGCATCAGTTAACAGCAGACACTCCTGCCCTGCTGGCAGCTGGGGCCGTGGGGTGATGTGTCACATGTGGCACCTCAGCATGTCCCTGCTCCATCCCAGCGGGGCGAGCCCTCTCCAGACACAGCACTCCCTGGCTGAAGGCTCAGGCTGCTCAGAGCAAAACTCAGCTGGGGACTGGCTACAGCTGAAGGAAAGATTAGCAGGGCAAACAGATCCATGTTTTTTCAATATCAAAAGCCTTACACTCTGAATCACTGGAGCCACTCGCCCCCTTCCCGTGTGTGTTTTCTGAGAGCCCTGCACTGACCTGAGCAAATGTATTCATAGAGCAAGTGACTGGATAACCAAGGCAACATAAAAGAAAGCAGTTTTCTTATATTCATAAATCAGTACAGAACAGGACTGGGCCATTGCAGTACAGCCTGAGTAGGCTTTTTTTCTTTTTACCCTCTATCTTCTAGAATTTTAGTATTCAACTTTTAAGCCTGCAGTATGAATTTCTATGCTGGACTGCTAAACCTTTGAATTGTCAACATGCTGAGCATTTTGATCCTTTTATAAAACAAGAACGAGGATTAAATGTTTCTCACTGCACAGCTATTGCAGCAGCACTGGGTGCAGATTCACAGAGGCTGATCTTGCATCAGGAGCCATGTTGTTCTGTAGCACAGACATCCCGTGGGATTTGGGCAGGCAGGAAACCACCGAGCTGATTGTGAGCTTCCTTCTGTCTGCAAAAGCACATCAGTGTGCTCCATGAGAGAGGCAAGGTATGGAATTAGCTTCTCTTTAATTAGGGTGGTCCTAGAAGGAAACAGCAAAAGTTGCATCATCTCCCACACCAAATGTCACCAAACCCTCAGTCAGATATATCCTCTGACCAGGCACCATGGCATGGCCTGACCAGCACCCTGACCCTCACTAACTCCGCTGGTTTTGCAAGGACTGTTTTGTTTCCCAGCTCCTAGCTCATTATGTCCTTTTTTTGTGTGTGTCTGTAAATGAAACACAAATGTTCCAGGTTCACATGTGTACAAAGAGGCAAACAGGTCCCTCATGAGAGGGAGGCTAATTCCTGCTAAATTCACCCATAGCTCTGTGCACTGAACCAGAAAAAAAATCCAACCTGTGCTAATAGTTTGGGAAGGCAGGAAATTTTAGTGGATTTCCTTCAGGCAAAGGACAGCCTGCAGAGATGTGTGCTCCTCCAAGGCTGTGACGATGCTTATCTGCTTTCTGGAAAGCTTTTTCATGGCAGGTTTGGCACTGACATGTGAGCTGGTAGTGTTGGGAGACAGAAAACATCTCTGTAAACTGCTGCTTTGATGAAGCTCTCAGATGAGACTTTTCCTCCACCAGGATGCTTCTTTCTTCAAATGGATCCAATCTCTGCTAATAAATCACCTCCTCCACACGAGGAGGGTTTGATCAAACATCACAGGAGATATCATCAAGGGCTAAACCTAGCATTTTCTATTCCATTACCTAAAGCTCATAACACTCAATGTATCAAAGAAGTACAGAGTTCCCTCAAGCATTTCTATCTCCAAGCCAGACAACCCGCCATGAGCTGTCCATGTGCAGAGTGGATCCTGAGTTTTCTTTCTTGGTTGCTGGGTTATGTTTACTCCTGCTGTAGTACTCCTGTACTCCTGAGCAGAATAGAGCAGGGCTGTGCTCCCAACTTAGGGCTCCCCAGCTTTGGGAATAAAAGATGTTAGCAATTTGGGTTTCCTATGATTTGCTTCTATAGCATTTCCTGGCATGGCACTTGTGTGAAATCTAGATGCTGTTGGGTTTTGGTGGGAGGTTTTTTGGTGTTGTTTCTTTTTTTTAAAACTATAAAAAGATTCCAGTGATTTTGTTACCAGAGCCTGAGGAAGCAGAAGAGAACTCCAATGAGTGTGGTTTATCTTGTAAACTGTTATGCATAACCCTAAGTGCTGGAGGCCCTCAGTGCCACTGCTCTCCTGGGTAAATTTGGTTCTGCCAAAAGCAGATGGGTCATGCTTCACCCTAATGTCAGACAGCTTGTATGTCTTGACTTCCATGGGCCACGTTGCTCTTTTTCTCCTCCTTCTGCACAATGCATTGGTTTCTCAGCTGCTTTTTCACACCAGCTGCCAACGCTTCCCCCCTCTCCTCTCCAGACATCACCTTTGGGTTTCATAAGACCTTAAAGAGAAAAGAAGAGATGAGAGCAGCAGTTCCCTGTGCAGAGGCTGCAGACAGTGCTGTCCTGCTGGGTTTCAGCATGCCAATATGAGCAGTGTTCCCATGCAGTGGAGCACTTGGATCCGGGTTAAGCCTGGGTGGTGCCTTGGGGAAGTTTTGCATCACAAGGTTCTGCAGAAGGGTCTGGAAGCATCTCCCTGCACTGTCCATGTGCCTCTCCTTGGGATCTGTCTGATCCCAGGTTCTCAGTTATGCTGGGAAAGGCTGTGTGCTGCTCCAGGTCGCATGGCTGCAGCAGATGCTGCTGAGGTGGCGTGGAAAAATTGTGAATTCAGCAGACGTTAAGTAGCACACGGCATTAAAAATTCACAAAGACTTCTCTGAAACACTGTCTCCCAAAGAAGCATTTTAATGAGCTGCAGCAGGGCTGGGTGAGGGAGTATGGAGACCCTTCCCCAGCACTGTTAGGAAACAGTCCCATGCACAAGTCACCCCAGTGGTTTGTGCATTTGTGGTTCTCAATTTTCAGTGAAAAACTGCAGCAGAGGGTTTTTTCTGTTCTTTTCCTATTTAGAAACTCAGTGACAACTTGTTCAGGTTTGCTGTGGAAAAGCAGACTAAAAACTGAGAGGCTGTTGTCAGTGTTCAGGGGAAGATATAAGGATTAAACTGAAACAAAACTTGAAATACTTTAGGTCTGGGATTTTCAAATATTCCTTTGAAAGCTTTCTTTAAGAAGAGAAGAAAGATGACCCCATTTTTCCCTGGGGAAAAAAACCAAAAAAAACAACAACTTGTAGGCATTTTTGCAGTGGCTTTGTCCTTCAGATACCCTTTTTTTCCTCATCTTTGATTTAGCCAAATTAAAGCAGGCTGAGTTGAACCACAGAGCCCGCGGGTCAGTGGCTGGGATACTGAGGACGGAAGGAACTGATGGGAGATGCTGAGATGGGCAGGGGCTGGGGGGGCTTCACAGCAGGAGCCTTGAGTTGGCACACAAGTTTGCCTCTGCCTTTTGTGCTGGCACCAGTGGGGCTTGCCTGCTTTTGCAGTTCAATCTGGGACAGAGCCCATGGAGCAGGCGCTGTGGGGATGCCCTGCCTTTCGCAGTGCGAGCCGTGACCTACTTGTGAAAGCAGTGCTCGTGGGGTGTGGGTCGGGGGGGTTCTGCCGTGCAGCTCCTGCTGCAGTGATTCTTGTTCTTAATGTTTTCATCATTTGTTTGAATTTGTGTTTTTTCATTTGTACTTTATTCTCTACTACACAGGTCATTGCAGAAAAGACAGCAAAATACCTTATCTTTCTCCTCCCTTAACCAAAAAGCTGGATAAGAGTTCTGGGGGTTTTATAACCTAGTTTTGAAACAAACTACAAAAGCTAAACAGAGAAGATACTAATGCTGCAGCTTTGTTAAAAGTAGAAATCTGTGATTAAAGAGGTGCTTGTTTAATTTGCTGGAGCAGAAAAAACATATTTAGATTTTGTTTTTTCTTTGCAATCTTTTCAGAGCAGATGTGCCTTCCCTGCAGGACTGCTCTGTTCTGTGCTGCTCAGATGCGTCGCTGGAGCAAAAGGATGGAAGAGTGTAGAAAAGATCTGCATTGTTTGCCTTAGAGATGTTAAATATTTCTGACAGGGCTGAGACACCCATCCTGCCCTGGACAAATAGCTGGAGACACTGAGCATAGGGCTTCCATTTTTGCTGTGAAAATAAACGGGAAATGCAGAAACTTATTAAGTGGAAGCATAAAAATAAGAGCAACTGTGGATTGAGTGAGGTTTGGCTTGGCTGCTCTCTCTGTGCAGCCATGGGGAGCCAGGACAGACCATGCTGGAGACTTGCAAGAGCACTCTGTGGGGAGGGACCACTTTGGCTCTCATTTATACTGGGTCCTGAAGGAAAGACTACCCCGAAAAAAGATTTAGCTATTGACAAAAAGATTTTTCAGAGAGGGACCATCAAACATGAGCAGTTGTTTTGTTTAGAGCCTGAAACTTTTTTTAACAGGGATTTTGAAACCACTGAGTTTCAAGAAATGAAACATTAGTGTTGCAGAAGGTCAGTGATGTAGGCTTACACCTGGACTTCACGGTTCAGGGGTTAACATCAGGAAGCAAGTAATTAATTACGCAGATTCTGCATTTGCTCTTCAAACACCTATTGAGCCCTGGCACAGGGAGCTGAATGTCCTGTATGCTGCAGATGATAAAGCAGTAGGGAAACTTCTTCTGCCTTTTGAGAATGCAAACAAGGAATCTGCTTTTCACATCAGTTTAATTTGCTGTCTTCATCTCTGCGCATCTTGTTAGCTGAATGGAAAACTGTTGATGCTGCCAGTGCAATCTGGATATTGTTCCATGGGGCTGCAGAAAGCAGTGAGTTTGTAGCTCTCTAATCTGCAGTAATTTGCTGCTAATTTGTCAACAGCCAATAGCTCCAGTGGCCACCACATGGAAACAGCCCCACTTCCTTCCTCTGGTCAGTGTTAGTGAAAGGTGACTTAGAGCACTGCTTCTCATCCATTGCAAGGGTTTTACTAAGCACAGGATAATGCTTATTTTACAAGGGGGAAACAAAATCACAGGAGAACTGTTGCAGTGACAGAACCCAGGTGAGTTTTCAGGTTTTCCCACAGCTCATTCCTGACATGCTACCATGCCACAGGGACCCAGCACAGTCATTGCACCCTGGGCACTGCTTCTGGCTGTGGTACTAAATCCTTCAGCTGGGCTGAAATGCAACTTCTGCTGTCAGAGATCAGGAAATCAAACCGGGTGTTATGTTTTATCTCTTGCAGTAGCCTTAGCTGAGCACTGTGCCTCCCTGGGTAGGGCAACAGCTGAAATGCTGCCCTTGGCTCCTGTCCAGGCTGTCCCTGGGAGAGGCTGCTGTTGTGGTGTGGCAGCAGTGATCCCCACGAGCAGCTCCCAGGGAGCTGGTGGCAGTGATCCCCACGAGCAGCTCCCAGGGGCTGGTGGCAGTGATCCCCACGAGCAGCTCCCAGGGAGCTGGTGGCAGTGATCCCCACGAGCAGCTCCCAGGGGCTGGTGGCAGTGATCCCCACGAGCAGCTCCCAGGGGCTGGTGGCAGTGATCTCCATGAGCTGCTCACGGAGCAGCCTCTGGCAGCATCACCAGGCTGTGCCCAGATCCAGTGTGGTGCTGCAAGCCCTGCCAAGAACAGCCTCAGCCCCAGAGAGGTTCTCTCCCTGCCATGCCCTGGCCACACCAGCACAACCCTTTTGAGAGGTAACACCATGCATTTTCATGATTTTTTCCTCTTTTGCTCAAACACTTGCCTCTTCCTCATTTTGAAGTTGAATGCTGAGTATAATGAGCTGAAAATAGTGCAAACCCTGCCCTGGCCCTCTGAAATATTCATCTATCTGCACGTTAAAAAAAGCAAGTGAGAAGGCTGGTTAATGAGGAACAGAGGGGAATTAGCGCTGTTTGGTGTCTGTTTCTGAGCTTTCCAAGAAATCTGGATTTAATAGGCTGTTGCAGAGCTGGGGTGTACTGGAGTTGGGAGTATTGGCTTCTGCTTCAGCTTGATTGAAACTTCCTGATCAATCATCCCAGGTTTACTTTTTCTTTTGATGTTTCTGCTAAAATATAATGATTAAGTTTGAAAACTTTGGAGCTGGCAATATGCCTGGAGCTGATAGTTCACAAACGTTTCAGCTAGCACATTCCCACTCGGGCACAGAGCAGAACTACATACATTGCCTTTCTAAATCTGGGCTCTGAGTTTTCCTCAATCCAAAGAGAGGACATTAACTTGGCAGGGGAGGGTGTGAGGGCCCTGTATGGACTCCAGTGTGTTTTAGGAAAGCAGGAGGTTACTGTCAGTAAGTAATGGTGTTTCCCCACATGTCTTAAGATGAAGGACCTGCCATCTAAAATTTTCCTCTTTCTCTCTTTCCTGTTTGCCATGTATGTGCATCCACAGCTGCTTCTCAAGGAGTCTGAGAGCTGTATGAGCCCCATGGTCTGGGTTTGCTGCTGTCAGTGCACTGAGCTGTTCCTTAAACTCAGTGGGATACACAGAACATCCTCTGCTCCAGCACCAGAGCTGCTCTGCGCTTGCTGTGGCTGTTCCAGCAATTTCCTGAGAATATCAGTTGTACTCTCCTGGTCTGTCTGGGTGCAGGAGGTAACTGTAGCTCCAGGCACTGCTTTCTAGCAAAATGAAGCTTTTGTCTGCCCACCTGGAGACAGAAATCAAATAAATAATGGAACCATAGAATGATTTGTGTTGGAAGAGACCTTAACGCTCATCTAGTTCCAATCCCCTGTAATGGCAGGGACACGTCCCACTAGACCAGGTTGCTCAAAGCCCTGTCCAGCCTTGCCTTGAACACTTTCAGAGATGGGAAGTGACCTGATAAGCTTCAGAAGTGGTATTTTGACTTGTCCCTACAGAGAAACCCAGGTTTTCCTCCTTGCTGCTGAAGGGCAGGCACTGGTGTGTGTATGTGACCTGTCCCCAGCCAGCCTGGGCAGAGGGGACTCTGGAAGATGTTACCCAGGGTAGCTTCTCAGAGGCTTTTTTTTGATATGGTGAAGGTCACTTGGAGTTTAGACAGGCATGAGCTCCCTCAGATCCCATATTATTCTTGTAGGAGACCTGAAGGACAGCACACCAAGTGCTGCAGTGGTTTTACATCTCTGCCCATCACCCCAAGATTTCTGCCTCTCAGCAGAAATCTCATCCAGTGGGCTGCATCTGGAGGATCACCATGGCATGGCAGGAGAAGGAGCCTTCCAGCAGCTTGAAACCATGCATAGCTTTTGATGTGTGTGGGGGGAATTGCAAAAAAGTCTCCCAAATAAACCCACTGCTCTACTTTGATGTGGCAGGGCTCAGGAGGAGATTTAAATATCTCTCCATGATTCCCAGGCCACCTCTATTTTGCACACAGAGAAATGCTTAACCTTGCAGGGAATTACGTATCACAATGCAGTTTGCTGATGGATAAAAACTAACTATTTTTTGCATAGGAAAAGAACAGCTGTGCTATTTAATAATGTAAGTATCCAAATATCAGTTTTTCCTCCTACTATTTATTTTATTGTATTTTTAATTGTCTGTAGTAATTCCTGTCCAGAATAGTTGTTTTTAGGGCACTGCAGGAGGCAGGTTCTGCTCTCTTTTAGCAAGGCTCCTGGTAATTTTGCCTTAAATGCAAGGAGGAAGTTTTGAAGTCAGGATTTACCACCTTGGGATGGTTGAAGCACAGAGTGATCTCATATTAACAACAAGCTGTGCTGTCTTTGTGTTTCATTTTCACTTTAGATCAAATATTTAGAGAGGCTGTTTGTAGCTCGTGGGCTTTGACTGGGGGTTTTGTATAGGAAAGGTTGCTGATGTTTTTTAAATCACAGAATAACTAAGGTTGGAAAAGCCCCCTAAGACCATAGAGTGCCCCTGGGGTCTATCACTGTGTTCCCGAATGCCACACCTACAAGTGTGTTAAATACCTTCACAGGTGGTGATCCCACCACTTTCCTGGGCAGCCTGTTCCAGTGCCTGACCATCCTTTCAGTGAAGAAATTTTTCCTAATATCCAGTCTGCGCAACTTTTTTCAGGAAGGTGACTGAAGATGGGGTCTGCAGCAAGGCTCCCTGAGCAATAAACAGGAAGTTTGGGGATCAAATAGTAGGGATCAAAGGTTGACAGTGTTGCAACCACTTCTTTCTTCCAGTCTCCTCTAAAACATAAATTTTTATTTTGTATAGCTGTGTCTACAATGTCTTACATGTTACACCTAAGGGTTCAAATAAAAAAAGAAGTTGGGAAGCGTGGGGAGGGGAGATACTGAAGGCACTTCAATGAAGAAGGAAGTAGATGTTCAGGATGACAGAGAGGGTGAGACTGAGTAACAATGGAGAGAGCAAGACAGGTGTTTGGACATGTGGAGAGCCAAAGTCTTTGGGAGAGAGAATGAGGCTGTTTGGGCCAGGAGATTGCGAGCTCTGCACAGCAACTTTCTGCTTTGCTGTGCTGGCCTGTCCTTGTGTAACTCACAGGGCAAAGACTTTAAATGAGTAAATAAATCCGAGGTGCTAAAAAGCCATGGTTGTTCAAAGTCAGCCATCCATTTAATAGCACCCAATATAAAAAGGCAGTGTCAGGTCAACCAAGATGAAAAATAACTGAGATGCAGTGGCAGTTGTATGTCTGGAGCTAAGCTGGGTCTGCTGATGACTGCAACATCTTGGAAACAGAGATTTCCTGATGGGGGAGAGTGAAGGAACAGAGGTGAAGGTATGTCCCCAAACCCTTCAGCAACAACTAGAACAGCAGTGTGTTGTCAGCATTATTCTCATACTAAATCCAAAGTACAGCACTGTACCAGCCTCTAGGAAGAAAAGTAACTCTATCCCAAACAAAACCAGGACACTTTATTTATGTATTTATTTAAGGTTATATATTTATGGTATTTAGCCCAGAGGTCTGCTTTGTGCTACGACACTGACCTTGGTGCACAGCCATCCAGGGTGCCTCCCCTCCAGCCCCTCTTGGCTGCCCAGGCTGGAGCCCAAGGAACCCATCGAGAATTCACCTATTGCCTCTCAAAATGAATTCTTTGCCAGGACGTTGCTTGCTGCAAGCTCTGGTTTCCTTTCCTGAGCCTTTTCCCACTGCTCTGCCCTGAGCCAGACCAACATGTTTGTGTGCACAGGGTCCCAGGGCACAGATCACCTGCATTCTGCATGAATAATTGCAGAGCTGCAGCACGTGGAGGGGCTGACTCAGTGCTTTCCTTGTGCCACTACAGATGTGAAGCAAATGCATTGAGATCAGCTGTTGACAGTAATTTTCTTTTTAAACTGCAAGCAAATAACTTGGATAGTGAGAGGAAAACTGAAACAGGTTACCTCCAGTTTTCTGGAGGAAAATGGTGCATGGAGAAAACTTTGTGGACTACAGGCATTTCTGGCTGAATCCTCTTGTAACTGTTTAGGTGATTTTTGCTATAACCTCTACTAAGCAGCACTTGCATTGGTCCTGGCCAGGCTACTTACACCCTGAGGAAGTCTAACTCCAGCACTTAATTTGTAAACAGCTGGGAATTTTTTTGGAAGGCATTCCTAGATACCTGTGATAAAACGTCCAAATTCAATGTAATGGGTAACTACAGAAAAGAACCCCCCACATTTAAATCAGGTCATTACAGCAGGGTGAGAATTATGTGGGAAACTGAAAAAAGTACCGTCTTCACAAAAGATAGTGGGAGAAAATGTGCTATATCACTCCTGCATATCTCCCTACCTACCAGCTTACATTTGACAACTATCTATAGCTGCCATTAAAAATAATTTCAAAATTGCTTCTAACTCTAGGATGACAAAAGGCTTGATTTCATGATAAAAGCTGAGCAGTTTGGGGAAAATTCTGACATGCTAATGGACATTGCTTAATGCCCAGACTATTTCTGATGGGAATGAGGTTCAGTTTTCTGACTACAATGAAAATCCCATTTTTCTCCAGTCCAAATCCTACAGGGAAGATTCCCAGCCATTGTCTGCTTGGTGCATGCACCATTACCCATTGCCCTAGACAAGAACCAGGCTTTATGTCATTCCTCACTCTCTTAAACTGACTGATGTGGTAATTTTGAAATGAAAGTCGCTTTTCCCCTATTTTAATGGAAATGGAAAGGCTAATCCTGTCACAAAAAGGATTCTCAGTCCTTCTATCAAGTGCCCCATCCAGGCATAGAAAGGAAAGATGTTCTGGGAAGATAAAAATCCCAAAGGTTTTTATTAACACATGGCACAAAGATGGTGATGCTGGAAGCAGGGCAGCATGTGGCATTTGCCAGTGAGCTTGGGTGAGTGTGCCCAGCCTGCCCCAGAGTGAGGAGCACTGGGGGTTGTGCCCGTGGGAGCTGTCGTGGGGTCACTGGCAGAAGATGGAAGACACCACCTCAAACCTGTGTTAATGGCAAGAAGGTGAAGGAGGGGATCATGCCCAGTACACACAAAAGCATTGATCAAGTGTTTCTCAGTGAGCTGAGAAAGCAAAACCCCAGACCCCATAGTTCAATCCCTTGCTTTGTCTGTATGTGAAACTGTCTTCTGTGCCAGCCTTGGCATTCCTGTGCCAGCATCCCCCAAGAGGTGTCACCAGCACTCCCAGCTGGCATTAGAAATGCACAGGAGTACTCCAAATAGAGATTATCTGCTATGTTGGAAATCTGTCTCTCAGGGTACCTGTTCAGATCACTTGGTGTGGTACTGACCCATGTGAAAACAGCTGTGCTGGGCATTAGTTAAGTTTCAAAATTTTGGAGTCATTCTGTAAATTTCTTTCACTAGAAAATTACTGTAATTGTAGTAATTCCTTGTAATGATGTGTGGTACATCTCATTAGCAAAGCCACTTGCAGGGGCTCTCTTCCAGTGGCAATGGCACCGTCCTTGTGTGGAGCCACCCAAACATGGGCTGTGCAGCTCCTGTGGTTCTGCAGCTTCAGCCAGGTCTGGAGGTGAATCACCAGCCCTGCTTCCAACTAAATGCTATTGCCCCCATCAGAACTCTGTGAGGCTGGAATTAAAGTGGCTGGGTAATTTTTTGTTGGCTGCTACGTGCCTGAGCAAGTGGCGAGGAGCTGCAGATGATTTTTGGACAGGGCTGGCTGATGCAGAGAACGCACCCCTTCTTAGCCCAGTGGAAAGGTTCATCACAGATCAGATCTGTGGGCCTGGAGGTAATTTTTCCTAACAGCCCAGGATGGAAGCTGAAGCCCATATTCCCCTTTGTTCTAATGAATAAAGTCTGTCCTCTTGGCTTCCGAGGGGGCTGGATGAAAGCTTCAGGGTAGAAGCCAATTCCTGTTCTTGCTGGCTCATGTATCTGCACAGGCATACCCCCAAAAAAGAAGAAAAAAATAGAGTTATCATTTTTATTCACAGGCTACAATAAAATCCAATTTACTTACCCATAGCTCATGGGCACTTGCAAGTAAGCGAAGCTTAGAGCATTTTAGAACTCGCAGAGAAGTAAAAGTAAGTAATGAAGTATATTCATAATAATAGCTAGAAAATATATTCATAATATATCTGGAAAATATATGAGCAGTCTCAAACTCATGTAATTGAAAACAGATTTAGCAAACTCAGGCTCAGAACAGTGACCTTATTTTGTAGCTGCTTTAAGCTATTTGTATCACTGAGTGAATTTCCAGAAACTCAGCCATCAGATTTCCTATACCTTGGACAATTTATGATCTCAGTTTGATTTTTCCCTGGGCTGTGTTAGCGGGTGAGAACAGCTTGATTGTGTGAGTCGGAAGGTGTAAAAGCTACTTCTGGACTCCTCACATTTTCATGATGGCAAATGGAGATATAATAACATCCCAGTTGGGGCTTTCTGATGTTCTCTCTTATGTCCTTCTCTCTTCAGTTACTTTTAACTTTGATAGCTCTGTTGGGCTGGCAATTTGCTTTGGTCTTTGCCTGTGATTGAATTATTTTGAAAAGCTGGGGTAAAATGAAGATTGCTCTCTTAGGAAGAAATGATGGCAGGATAGCTGTGGCCTGATTATCTCTTTTCTCAGCCGATCAGTGCAAGGGAGGCAATTTCTAGTTAGTGGCACTTGTCCTTGCTGGCAGCTAGGTGTTAACTTCAAGCACTGGGTTTAAAGGGGAGGGAGGTAGTCAGTGGAAATAGGTTGTCCACCTTTTGTATGGTTGTCCAGATAAAAAAGTCACAAATATTTGTGTAGATCTAGATCTCTGGATTTTAAGATCTTTACAATCTAGATCTCTTTGAGATCTCTAGATCTTAAAAATGATGGAAACTTTATTTGGTTTAGTGAGATTTGGTGAAGAATCTCAATTTTTCTATCATGCTTCCTATCAAAAGTTGCTCCCAAGGGCTGAAAGGTCCCAGACAAGCTCTACAGGGCAGGGTGTGGGTGAGGCTGAACCGTACAATTGAGGCTCTGGTACAGCCCCTGCCTGTCCATCTGGAGAATTTGTACCTTTTGAGCCCAGCCGCTTTCAGCAAAAAGCTGCTTTCTGGAAGTCTTATCCATTCTCTACTGGGTGCACACACTTCTGCTGTCAGAAAAAGCTGTGACTGTCCTGATAAGGCTCCTCCTGGACCACAGTGTCCCATCAGCTCTTACTTATCACAGCGACTGCCAGCCAGGGGACCTGGTGTTGGTGGCATTGTGGTCAACCCTCCTTGCCCAGGGTTTTTTAACAGTTTAATTTGAACTGGCAAATCCCAGCCCAGTCTGCTTCCTCTTATCACCCTGAGTTCCCTGAAGGCATCTTTGCTTGCTGGGCTCCAGAAACCCAGGCTCTCAGGCTGTTCCACAATTATAGATATGCAGCTCAAGGATTATCTCGTTACTCAGAAAGGCTTTTGCTTTGTGTGTTTGCAGGCAAGTATTCCAGTTTGTATTAAATGACAATCAGCTTTAAGCTGACTGGTACTTGGTGCTGGTGGTTCGGGGGGGAATGAAAGTCCTGAGCACTGCTTGCAAATAAAATTGGTACTTTCATTCAGATTCTGTGGGGTCAGAATACTTTTATTCAAGCAGTTCTGTGGGGTCTCTAGACAATAAAAATTAGATAAAAGTCACTGTCATCTCCTTCTTCCTCTAGATCCTTAAATCATCCTCTTTTTTCATTACTTTGGGCTGTTAAATGCCAACAAAAATTCGGTGTGTGTTGGTTTCCAGTGATCTGACATGTCATGGTAGTTGGTATCTGTTCTACCTGTTCTTTCTGGAGGCTCTGAGATAGGAGTCAGAGCAGTGTTTTGGCACAGATTTTAAACACAGACATTTCAGAGGCTGCAGCAAAAATGTGTCCTGGAGCGTACTACTCAAAAAAACCCTCAAAAAACCCAGACCAAAACAAATCAAGCCAGAGTAAAATGAAAGACTGGAGTTATAAGATATAAACTAGATAAAGGCCATGGATTTTTTGCCTTAAACTTAGAAACACCTTTTTTTCAGAGTTAAGCAAACTGTAAATTCAGATCAAAGTTCTCTCCTGAAAAAATACCCACTTCACCTTACAGTTTCTCTTTCCCAGTAAGTTGATTTATGTGACTTTTCTGGGAATTTATTTCTGCCTGCCCTCTGTGTGGAAGGACAGTTTGAAGGTGAACAGTTGCTAATTTATGGTTTACAGGTAAAATGTTCCACATATAAAGAATTGTTTAGCCCTTGTGGGATAGAAATGCTGCCATCCTTTTGATCTTGGTGTTTGAAGATGAGCATTCATTGCCAGTCAGGATCAGAAGAAACCAAACCTTGATCTTGGCTGGGATACTGCATAAATAGGAGCACTGAGGGGGAAGAGCTTCTTATCCAGTTCTGCAATATGAAGAGGTGGAGATGGGTGGTGTGGAGGGGGCTCCTGCTCTGGACAGTCTTTTTATCTCCTTTGGGGAAAGAATCTCACCACTGGGTTAATCTCCAGGTGACACAGGTGGGATGCTTCAAGCAGTAGGTTCCTGCTGAAGTACAGGTGCTTTAGTGTTCTGTAATCAGAAACAGAGAGCAGATTTGGGACCTATTTCCTGAGCTGTGCATTGGTATTCTGCACCCTGCCTGCTGCAAAGAGGTCACATTTTGGGGAAGGAGTGCAGAAAAACAATAAAGGCAGCTGGACCCTTTCTGCAGCCATTGTGGTGCTCTGGAAGTGGTGCCCTCTTCACCCAGGGCTGCTGTAGACTTTGTTCTCCTGCTGTGTTCCTTTCATAATTGCCAATTAAATGGGCATCTTAGACTCAGTTTATCATTGTTCTAAATTTGTCTATGCCAGGCAAGGGAAACTGGGTTAGTATTTGGCAATGCAGGTATGTTTAAAGAGCAGCAGACTTACTTTGGGGAAGAAATATTGATGTGTATGTGGAGAGTTGGCTGATTTTGTCCTCTAGCATCATTTCCTGAAAAAGAAACAACAGGGTTTATTATTGATTTGATTAAATAATAAATGATACATTGTCCTAGCACAAAGTAGGCAGCATTTCCAGTCTGTGACTCTTCTGTGGATGTGAATGGAAAGGTTTTAAATAATATGTGACCTGGGGTAGTCATTCCCCCCCAGGCACTGCTGCACACCAGGGTCTGGCGTCAGCAGCTTGGACAAGAAATGATAAATTAAAGTTTCTTTAGAGCTTCTTTTGTCTCTCTCCTGTTGCTTTATTGCTGAACTTCACAGGAGCTTTCTCACAGCCAGCTCTGTGCCTGTCCACAGTGCTTGGTAGCTGCTGTTTAACATTTCTGTCCAGAGCAGGGAGATGGACTGTGCTGGAGAGGATGCAGCTGGATGGAGATGGCAAAAGATACTGCTGGGTCTGTTATAATTCCAGCCCAGGGTCTTTTCCTATCTGTTAAACGTCCCTTAATGAGTGTCCTGTGTCATTTGAGCATAGGGTAGACAAAACACTCCATAATCTCTTAAATGTAATTCAGTTTTAGGATGAAGCTTAACAGTTTTTCCTCTTTAGGTTTGAGCCAGGCTTTGGCTTAATAGCCCAATTAGTTGCCAGTGGCCAGTGTATCCATACCCAGGAGCACCTTCATCTGGCCCTGGCTCAGCCAGAGCTGCAGGGTCCCACCCTGAGACCCGCTGCCTCCAGGCAGCAACTGACAGAACGAGAGGACACAGTCTTAAACTGCCCCAGGGGAAATATGGGTTGGATATTAGGAATAAGTTTTTCACAGTAAGAGTGGTTAAATACTGGAATCGTCTGCCGGGGGAGGTGGTGGAGTCACCATCCCCGGATGTGTTTAAAAAAAGATTGGATGTGGCACTCAGTGCCATGGTTTAGTTGAGGTGGTGTTAGGGCATGGGTTGGACTCGGTGATCTTGAAGGTCTCTTCCAACCTGGTGATTGTGTGATTCTGTGACTCTGTAAGATCTGCGCTGGTTGAGGGCCAGTTTTGCAGAAGCATTTGGAGATAATTTTGGTGTAAATCCTTAAATCTGTAAATAACTCTTGATTTTCAGCCTTGTCCCCCTCACTTTACTTGTCCCCTTTCCCTAATGGCAGCTGTGTCACTGTTTGCAGATGATGGGAAGCTGTCCCTGGAGGAGTTCCAGGCCTTCTTTTCTGATGGGACACTCAACGAAGAAGAACTTGAGAAGCTCTTTCATGCCATTGACTCAGACAACACTAAGTAAGTTCCCTGTGCTGACACCCTTCCATTTCACAGAGTGTGGATCATGGCAGGGGTGTGCAGCAGCCATGCTGTGCTTCTCTGGAGAGCTGAGCTCTGCACGGGCTGCGGGGGTGCAACTTGCTTTGCAAAACTTTGCAAAATCTCTGTTTCTGCTTGGTTCGTGTCTCATCCTGACAGCCATTAAGACTTCTTTTGTCTTGGTGGTTTTTTCAGGCCGTTTCCTTTAGTGAAACCTGACCTTTACAGCATCTGAAACTATTCTTAGTTTGATGTGGGCATTTAAATACCTCTTTAACTTTTTCACTTTATCTAAAATTTTGCTGTGCTATAAAAGGCAATGGTGTGAATCTCTCTAAGCACAGACCTGTCCTGCCTCTTTGTGATGTCTCTGTATCCCCTGCACCTGGACCATGCCTACTTCACCTCCAATCCAAAAAAACCCTGGAAAGCAGTGATTGTTCTAGCACTTAAAGAAACGAGCCCCTTTACCTTCAAGGTGAGATGTTGATCCAAGTTGTGGATGCTTTGCCCCTGCTCTGCTCCCCACAGCCCAAGGTGGCTGTTCTGGCCACACAAAGCCTGGCCAAGGCAGTGAGGGCTGGACCCAGGAGCACAGTCAGCATTGTGGCTACAACAGCAGCAGGGAAAAACGATGGCAGAGGAGGGCTCTAGGTGTGCCTTTAGTTTGACATGACATCAAAGTTGAAGCTTAAATATGGCACCTGACTGCTCTCCATGAGCATCAAGCTTCTGCAGGCTGTGCCAGGCTGTCAAACTGAGCTGACAGACTCGTTAGCAGCTGATGTTTCCTTCCCCTCCCTGTCCTGGCTGTTTCTCCCTCAGTGCTCCCTCTGCCTGCCTTTGCCTTTGGTGGGGTCTGAGGTGTTTGTGAGCTCCCTGACAGTGTCTGGTGCCAGCAGCATTTGGGATCAGCCTGAAGCCATGGTTTTCCAGTAGGAGACTGCCAGCAGGCAACAGCAGCACTGGGCACCAGCACAAAGGGCACAACCCACTGGTGGCTTTTCCCTTTCCAAGTGGAATCTGTCTTCAAAAGCCTGAGTGGTTTTATCTATTTGAAAATGCAAGTAAAAAACATCTTTGAGTCATATTCTAGTGTGACTCCTATTCCTCTGGAGAGAAAAAAATCTGTCCAAAAAACAGAAGAAAAGAGAATCCAATTTTAAATGAGAAGTCTTAAAGCAAGTGCTTGAAAAATAATAATCTGGTTAATTCTGAAGCCTTCTGACAGCAGGGAGATGGAGTTTTGCCCATGTGAGTGGTGCTTTTTTTGCCACCCATCCAAAAAATCCCCTGGAAAGCAGTGACTCTGCTGGAGGGCACTGGCACCTAAGCAGCAGCTGTAAAACTCATCAACACAGTACAGGGACTGCTGAAGAATTTCCAAGAGCAAAGTAAATGTGAAGTTTCTCAAAATCATATCTTTTCAATGTGTGTACTTCCCAAAGTTTATTCCAAGGTCAGAAATACCGAAGACCAGCTTGATACTTACCTTTCCCTGAACCAAAGAAAGTTTAGTGATTTTATTACTAAAACTATCTGGGAAGGATCTGTCCTTTCTAAAGGCTCTTCTTCCAGCTCCTGGTGATGTTCCCAGGTGAACTCTCAGTAGACTCTGGGACTTGGGTGCTCACCTGCCTCTGTACTGAAATAATTTATAATTTATAGCATTGCCTGAGTCTGCCAATGCCCACATGGCCTTTGGAAGGAAGCAGAGGGTTGATGTGCAATCCAGGGCACGTGGGGGTGAGTGTGGGGATATTTCTTCTGGTCTTTTTGAAACAGGAAATTGGATTGCAGCCCATTTTTTTCTTGGGAATTGTAGGGAATTTGCAGCTTGCTCCAAGCCTTAGTAAGGGATGTCTCCTAAACTGGACAGAGAGAAAATGTGCTATTTGTAAATGCCATGCAGCAGTGCTGTTGGCAAGGGGTCTCGTTGAGCAGTTCCCAAGCATGACAAGAGCTCCCACGATTTGGTAGGATTTGTCTTTAGCCAAGCTGCCTTGATACAGTCATCAATACCTGTTAGGGACTGATACTTGCAGAGAGCAGCAGACCATCTGCTGTTCTTGGCTGGAAGGAAAAGCAACGAGTTGGTCACGCTTCCAAGTTAAATCCTTGCATGAATTGGCACTTGTTTATTGATTTAGAAAGCATAGACATCTATAGCAAATTTATCAAGTTGGGGAAGGAAAGTATTCCTTGTTTTTAATCTGCAAGAGCTGTCTCAGTCTCCAGAAAACCTATTCAGAGCCAGGCTTCCTTCTTCAAAATTGTTTTTTACTATGAACTGAGTGGTTTGCTTGACTGCAGTCCTGCGTCCAGTACAGTCCTTCAAGTCCAAGTCATGTGTGCTCTTCACCTTGCTGTGTCTTTTGTTACCCTCACAGTAAATTGCCAGGTCTGTGGGAGCTTGGGCAGGGGGGATGCTGCCTCCAGCAAGCCCAGGCACTGCTGTCGCTGTGCAAGAGAAGTGGAGTGCAGCCTTCATTTTTCCATTTTACAGGGGAACGTAAGAACAATATCAACTTTATCTTTCTCAAAGGCTGTTTGAATTACAGTTTTTGCTATTTGATAGAAATTTGTTTATTTTTAATTTTTTTGATACTCTCTTTTATCTCCCCATTTTTCTCATATTGGCCATTGTGTTTGTTTAGTGTGCAAAACAAAGTTTGTTTATTGAGATTACATTACAGCAAGAGTAGAAAATGAAGAAAATTATGTTCCTGCTGATTATTAGTAATTGCTGCTACCAGCCAATTACAAAATGTTGATTCAATTTCCTGGAGTATTTTTAGAAACAGAGAGCTGCCTTGTGGGAGTAGAGAAAATGAATGTCTGTACCAGTTTCTTGACTGGGATTAGCTGGGGAGACAGTGGGAAAGAGAAAAGCTGGGCAGAGGAGTGGGAGGATGAGGTGGGTTATGGGTGAAGGAGTAGCTATGCTGCTCTGCAGAGTCAGTGCTGAGGTGCTGTGGCTGGAGGAGTCTGTGCTTCAATCCCGGCATCCTAGAGCCCAGAGAGACATCACACTGACAGCAGGGTGTACTTAGGAGGATGCTGAACTGAAAAGAGAGATTCCAAAATAACCCAGCAGCGTTAATGAGCTTCCTCCTTTCTTCTTGACTGCCTGGGAAGTGCCTCTAGGGGGTTGATGGTGTGGGGTGCTGGGCACGGGCTTCAAAGCCCCACCCCAGGGTTTTATTACCAGGTATCTCCATGCAAGAACTATGCTGTAGATCCCATCATCACCAGGTAATTCATCTGGCAGCAGGAATGTGCAAAATGTGTCATGTGTTTCTCTTGGTGTTTTTTGGCAAAATTATATTCCTAAAGCTGCTGTTACTTAAAACCAACTAAGAAGTCGCATTTTTCTCTCTGTTTCTCACACGGTCTGCCCTCCTTCTCTCCTCCCAGCTGTAGCAGGACGCAAGAACAAGACATTGCTGGGTGGTTTTTCACCACTGGTTTTAGCTGTTATTTCAGGTGGTTTCAGCAGTGCTCCTTGGGGGGCTGCCTGAAGATTATTGGAGAGGTTATGTTACTATTAATACCAAGGCTACTGGAACAGCCCAAATAATCTGCAAAGTATGTTCATGTGATGTATGGACATACATAACTAAATAGATACTTCTTGTTTAGTGGCAGAAAGGGGCTTTATAAAACATTGGGTTAATGGTTACCTGGGAAATCCAGTTATATTTGCAGAGTTATCTACACACTTTCTTACTTTTTCTAAAAAGATGTATCAATTTCAAAAGGTAAAAGTCATTTCAGATGTAAAGCCAAACAAGTTTTAGGGTCACAAATGAACAGATGAAACCCTTTAAAGGTGTTACTGTGATACTGGACAAAGCTTGCTTTTTCTGACTCACAGCTCTCATCTTCTGCCAGCTCCCTGGGCTGGCACTAACTCCCACTCTGCATCCCCTTGGAAGGAAGAAGCACCTCTGAGCCCTTGGGAAGGCACAGGGATGTCAGACTTGGCTGTTGACCGAACAAGTGTAGTCCTTGCAGAGGATTTTAAAAATTCTTTTTCTATCTCGTGCATTTTTCATAGCTGCAGAGGACAACCCTTTGGGGAGAGATCTGCTCACTGGGGCAGGACTGCTCCAATGAGCTGTACAGGCCCATTCACAAGGAGACAAGGACATGGCTTTAGCATTCTGCTGCTCTGTCATTTGTTATCTCTTTGCTAGGCTTACAGCTATTCTTTTAATGGCTTTATTCTCCACCTCTCCCCGCTCTAAATGAGCTCTTCTCTCCAGTGGCAAACACTAGAAAAGGCTGGAGTGTGCATGTAGGATAATTAACAGAAGCTTCTCAGAAGCCTTTGCAGTTTCCCCAGACTGTCACTTTTGCCAGAGGATTGTGACAAAAGGAGAACTGAAGCCTCTTGAGTTCTCCAGCCTGTACTGCACCTGGCAGTGCCACCTCCCATCCTTCAAGGCACTGACCTGGGGCAGGAGGTGGTCCAGAGGGGTAATTGCAGGGGATGGAGGGGAAAACTGATCACCTGCCTTTGGGATGCTGAACAATATCCTTCTTGAGAATATGAAGCCACCTTCCTCCTCTGACCCCTCAGCTGCTCAGGTACCACAGGGAGCTGTACTATAAATCACAGTAATTTGGGGTCACTTCAGGGTGCAGAGATGCAGCAGGGTATGGTCAGGGTAGCTACCAACCCATTCAGTTCCCGAGCGGGGGGACAAGTGCAGGGCCACCTCAGAAGCAGCTAATGATCCTAATGAGCTTCTCTGCCTGCACTAATTAGTCCCACAGTGGAGCAGAGTGTGTCGGGCCCCAGAGCACTCTGCCGACACAGCTGTGCTGCTTCCAGCAGTGCATTCAGCTCCAGCACTTTGAGGGACCCACAATGCCAGTGAGGACAGGGTGGAAGCTTTGGACTGCCCCTGCTCTTACTGGCATCAGCAGGGTATTTGTGGGGCCAGAAGCTCTCAAAATGGGTCTTACAGTTTCCACAGATTAACTTTGATTCTCTGTTACTTTGAATGTGTCAATACCCAAAGGTGAAGATGAGTTTCTCAACACCCTCCTTCCAGCACACAGTCCTGCTCCAGACCTGAACACCTTCAGGGCCTTCTGGACAGCAGTCTGCTGTCCTTCTGCTCCAGTCCTTTTTTTCCTCTGGTGGAAAGGGTCTGTTACTGCTTTGTTTGGATGCCACAGTCCCTCCAGGCACTACTCTGAGGTGCTTTGCCTTCCTCCTACTCACCCCAGGTCTGGTGTCCTTTGGGTGAGAAGTCTCCATCTGAGAGGATCCCTGCACGTAGGGAGACTTCGGGAGCAGTGCTCTGCTGCCCTTGCTTTTCCCTGGGTTTCTGCAGTCCAGTCCTCTCAAATTTGATCAGAAAAGAACAATAATGATTATGACTGAATACTTTTTTCCTGATCCTCCCTCTCTCTCCCTCCCTAATCTTGGCTATTTGCATTGCAAACCTGATTCAGTGGCATGCTGGATTTGTCTGAAGCCTGCACTACAGAGATGGCTGTGCCCATTGAAACCAGCTTCACTTCTGAATATGGAATGTTCTCAATTAGCTCCCTGGGAAACAAACTACGGATGGTTTAATCAGCCAAGATCTTGATTAACTGATTCAAGAGACAGTTCTTGTCTCTTCTGAAAGGGACAAAATGATTGCACAAAAATTACATGTCTTGCTCTAGTTTCTGGCTCTCAAGAACATGGGCATTTGGTGGATTTTGTTTATGTGGAAGATGTTTTTGAGTCCCAGCTTACTCTTCTCTAGACATGTCATTTAAACTATACTTTGCTCTATTTTTCTTTTAAGTGAAGAAATACTTGGTGCCAAAGCTGGTGCTCAGCATCTGCAAGTAGATAGGGACACAAAACATCTCAGGCTCACCAAAGAAAAGGGGCTTTAAAAACAAATCACTCTGTGGGAAGGTCATTGTGAGAAACACAAAGCTGAAAAACTGCACAGAATCTTGTTTGAACTAACATTTGAGAACATTTTTCTATTTCTAATCCTATTTCCCAGGTGTTTTCCCAGGCAGGCTCTCTGCTGGGTCCCTGGGGAGAGCCTGTCTGGTAGTGAAGGAGATTGGCTCTGGGAGCAGCTGGCTGGTGTTTGCTGCAGAGTGCGAAGATTGGGGAGGGTTTATCTGCACAAATGGAGTGAAGAAATATCACATCAGAGACTTTTCTAGCTGGGAAAGGGGCTCAGCACCTTATTTTTTGGATTGTTCAGGGCCATTCTGCCTCACAGGTTTTCCGTTCTAGGGAATAGAAAGATACCAAGATCTTGTGTTAAAATCATAAAAGTGACTGAGATATTTAATTCTAACCAACCACTTGTGTTTGAGTCATATTTGAGGCATTCAAAGAGATTGTAGACTTTACTTTCAGCTCCAATCTTGCAAATTTATGGGGCTTTTTTTCTTGGTAAATATACTTAGGGCACCAGCATCAAGCAGCAGATATGTCCAGCTGTTCTTTGGTAGGCAGAGCAAGCTGTCTGCCTTGGGACTGGATTTGGGAGGAGGATTTTTAGATAATTTTTCAATGGCAGGAGAAAAGAATGAATGAGAAACAAAGATATAGGGGAAAATACAGCAATAGAATCCAGGGATTTCTTGCTTTACTATTCTTTTACTAGTTCCCTGCCAGTTGTATGTTACATATCCAAACCTGCACATTTGTTGCTCTAATTTCTTCCTCTCCTACATACAGTTTTGGCAGTAAACAAGATACCTGCAAAATCTAAAAGGAGAAGAAGGCTGATTTAATTTTACCTCATGCTCTCAATATCTCATTATTTGCTTCTGGCAATTAGCAACCCATTCAGCTGAGCTCTGAACAATCCCTGTCTCTTTTACTGTTCAATATTACAGATATTACAAATAGAAATTGGATTAGCCCAGGCTTCCATATCAAGGGGAAATAGGCAAAATGTTAAATATTCACTCATCAAAAGAGGCCATTTCTGACTGTTTCATACTGTTGACAGGTTGTGCATAAAAGCATAAGAGATCATCTCCTCCCTCCAAAAAGGAATATTTATTTGTTTTAGTGGTTTGCTCTGAAAATGGTGCTAAAAGAAATAATGAGAGCTTAAAAACATGGATAAATTACGTCTTTTGATGTAAAGGAGAGGGCCAACAGGTGGAGGGAAGTGTGTGAAAAAACATCTGAAGTGTAGCTTTGCTGCAAGCCAGAGGTATTTGTGCCACTATCGTGCCCCTGTGAAGGTGAAAACTCACAGCATCCCTTGGCTTTCTTGCGCGGGGAGGAGCAGGGCAGCAGCACCGCGGCACAGCGGGCTGAGGGGGTCAGTCAGACTGATGGAAATGGCTCTTTTCTGGGTAACTCAGCCCTGCAGGCTCCAGCACGGAACCGCTCTGAAATCCAGGCAGTGATTTCCAGTCCGGGTTATGAATACTTACACCCTTTCCACCTCTGTAACTCGCTCATCACGGCACTCGTGTGCCTGTCTTGCTCTTGTCCCTGCTGTGCTGGGCACCCACACACAGCACTGGCTCTGCGAGTGCCCCCAAGGTCCCTGCAGTGGCATTTGGTGGGGGGCGGCCTGAGCCCCCAGCCCTGCTCAGCATCCCAGCTGCGGGCAGAGGAGGCGCCGCACGGACCGGCAGCTGCCCGGGGCTCCGCATCCCGGCCGTGGCACGGCAGGATCGCTCCCTGTGTGCTGGGGCACGGCAGGATCGCTCCCTGTGTGCCGGGCACGGCAGGATCGCTCCCTGTGTGCCGGGGTACAGCAGGATCGCTCCCTGTGTGCCGGGGTACAGCAGGATCGCTCCCTGTGTGCCAGGCACGGCAGGATCGCTCCCTGTGTGCCGGGATACGGCAGGATCGCTCCCTGTGTGCCGGGCACGGCAGGATCGCTCCCTGTGTGCCAGGCACGGCAGGATCGCTCCCTGTGTGCCGGGATACGGCAGGATCGCTCCCTGTGTGCCGGGCACGGCAGGATCGCTCCCTGTG